>NC_067282.1:169310000-169612954 GCF_020740795.1 Apus apus
TTATTTTTCTGAAGTGTCATACTGTTACCACTGTGAAAGAAACACCAAGAAAATATTCCTAGACTCCAGCCGTGATGGAAGCCAACAGCAGATACCTGAATCATTATGGAGAAGTTATACTTACACAGAGAAGCTCAAAATATAGCTTTTCTTCTAGAGAAAAAGGCTAATCACTCATCTGTTTTTATAGCTACTAATAAAACATTGGCCTTCTCTCACTCTTTTCATTCCAAGTACTTAATTTTTTTCAAAAAAGAATCCACCACACAATGTAGACACTATTTCTAACAGTTTCTGCTGCAGGGTTCTGTTGGCCGTTCTACACCACTCACTGTTCACCATTTTAATTCCCCTTACACTATGGTTCTTCAAGAAAATGGGGGCTGTGGACCTACATCTTGCAAAGATTCCAGGCTAAATGATTTAGGAAAGCGAGAACTGCAGTTTTAGTTATGTATAGGCACCAATTAACTTTTTGAGGTGGGAGCCCAAGTCCTTTACAGCTTGATCCATGAATAAGGATTCTGTTTGGGATGAATGGTCCATTTCCATCTGCTCCCACCAGTGTGGAGCCCTAAAACATCCAGGCAGAGCCAGGTATGAAGTGAAGCACAGTCTGCAGATTGTAAAAGGTGGTGAGAGTAGCTGCCTGTCTGTCAAAAAAGTAGATGGTTAAACAGGGAGAGGGAATACCAACAAGCTTTAGAAATCAGCTTTAACCATCAGTTTAATAATTCTGAAATACAGGAACTCTGTAGAGCTCCCTGCTCCTTCAGAGGTGAATGTTGCCTGTTTCACATGGGAACCCACCCATCTTCTGCCAGGTTTTGGAAATGTGTTCAACTACAGCAAACATTTTCTCTGCGTGCATGGACACTATCTTCAAGTGTTTTCAGTGTAAAATAAAGGCTTCTGAGCATTGAAGTATTTCTTCCACTGCAATTGTATTATCTAGGAAAACACGCACAGGAATTTGAGAGCAGTGCACTCAAAAGGCATTCAAAAGAATATGCAGAATATAAAGCAAGAAACAAGGACTTTTTCATGAGGTTTCAAGGCAAGGAAAAAATACCACTTACTTATTTTGTGGAAAAAGAAGCAGAAGCAACTGCCCTCTTAAATTTAGGGCAGTTGAGGATTATCACATCTAGTTCTGCTGACAAAGCTCTAAACTCGTACGGAGGTGAGTATGTGGGATAAATGACCAGCCCGTGGGTATCACAGCAATTAAGACAAACAACAGTTGCAGACAGTAACAACTGAGAAGGTTACGAATGAAAGAAGCAGAGGAGCGAGAAGTTTCCCATGCCACTAGATGGCAGGAGACCCCTGCACACCACTTGTGTGCTTCTGCACCATTTTGAACATGTCCTCCCTCCCCCGTGTGACAGAACACCATGGTGCCTGTGCCCGACTTCACCAGTAACATACAGGATAAGGAGAGACAATTACTACTCAGTGAGTGCTAAGTAGATTCCAGTGTTTTCCAAAACACGTTCAGCAATATATGTATTTCAAACCACCTGTTTACACTGGGCCATTTCTGTAAAATTGGGAAAATGTGTTTGGGAAGAAATTAATTCACAAGGTTTACAAGCCTCGCAGCTACTGCAGTCTGATGGGAAGCAGAGTGCTAACAATTTTCTGCAAATTGTTCAGAAATTATGGATAAACTGGTTCAGATAATCAAAAAGGACAGCAATCTTCTACATGCAGCAGAGACCTGTTTTTTTACAAATAAAAACAGTCTACAGTTGTTTTCACACCATGAATCCAGGAGCAGAAAAACAGCAGAGTAAGAAAGGCAGAAAGCTTTTTATTAGTTCCTTGAACATCACATACTTTGTGTCTCAGTATTAAAATGAGCTGACCAGCATCTTGCTGTTTTCTATATTAAAAAACTATGTTACATAAATGAAAGTTTCTTCTGACTCACTTCCAGCTCAAACTTCACCACCAAAAAACCAACCTGCTTCACTTACCACCAATCCTTCTCTCTCCCTCAGCCCACAGTGTGGCATCTCACCACTTGCAACATCCTTGAAAATAGGTGTGCTGCCCTCCCCTAGCTGCCACTCCAAATGGCTTCTGTACCTTTCACAAACCCCTGCTCTCACCTCCAGACAAAGAAAGGAAATATATTCCCACCTCAATCTCCCTTTGGCCTTTCTGTTGCCTCTCTAAAGGCTCTCCTGCACACCTCTCAACAAGGGACTTCGCTTGGATGTAGAGCAGGCTTATTGTCTCTGCACTTCCAGCTATTTACTCACATTTTCAGAAGTAGTCCCTTCCTTTTTTATCATCTAGGAAGTAAAATAGATAAAAACGTGACTGATGCATTTTCTTCCTCTTGCAGTCCCAGTTAATCTGTACATCTCTTACACAACAAACTCTCCTGAGCAGCAGCAGCCTTATCTGCTCTCATAGAGCATGAATGAGTATCAACTCCTTATAGTCTTCACTATGTTTGGAGTCATCTCTGTTGTTAACCAAGAGGCATTCAGAAAGTCAAGCAGTTTCATGCTTCAGTTACTTCACAATATGCCAAACCCCATCAGAGGTGTTGAGTGTGCAGACTACATTCCTTAAACAAATATGATATGCTACAGGTGGTTACATTTGGAAAAATGCACAGGTTAACCTGGTAAATGTCCTTCCTCAGTTAACTACTTTATTTGTGAGAGTGTTATACTACAGCTATTCAAGAAGACTCAAGCAATTCCCAATACAAAACCTAAGTTCTGGCCCCAAAATTATTAAATCAGTGTTTCCTTGCCTGGAACATAATTATTTGCTATTGTCTGGCATTTCAGGGTAAACTGGGTATGAAAACACTCAGGTGCCTGCATCAAATTTTCCTGTAATTTTTGTAAAAAAAGGTATCTCTGTGATCATAAGCTACACATCCACCTGTCTTGCTTTCTCAACCTACACCAGACGAACTTACCTTTCACAGCTTCATAGACTTGCTGACTTTGGCATTTGATTTGCTTTCTGCTGCTTCCCTCTTATGCAACTTACCATGTCCCCTAGACCAGCTGCAATATAATAGAAGTTTGAGAGATGAACCAGAGGAGAATTTAAAAAGTAGAGAACAGCACCAAGTACTCTGAGCAGCTCTTCCTGCTCCAAACATTAACAGGCATCAAAAAGGACTTCTGACTGCTTACTCAAGGTCTGCTTTCTAGCAGGTGCTTAGATGTTTTTAACTTCCACAGACAAATTTCAAAAACTAAAGCCTCTCCTCAATCAGCAACACTTGTCTGATCAACAGGAAATAAAGCAAGATGCCGGCTTTGCAACAGGAAAAGTTCAGTTGTGCCTTCAGTGCAGCTGGTTCAGGATGGGTGCAGCAGCAGAAGTGAAGACTTTCTCTTTGCATAGACATCCTGGGGACTTCACTGTTCCACTGCCTGGGCTGCAAAACCCGAAGCAGCACATAGGCACAGGAACTGCCCGGGCAGGTTGTGGAGGCCCCTTTTCTGGATATTCAAAACCCCCCTGGATGCAGTCCTGTGCAATGTGTTCTAGGCAATCCTGCTTTAGAAGCGGAGTTGCACTAGCTATCTCTAGAGGTCCCTTCCAATTCTGACAATTCTGTGAAAGCCAGAGCTACCTCACAGGACCAGTTCCTGCACTTCAGAGATCTCCTTTCCACTGCAGCTGCTGCAAAAACACACGGTGCACTGAAATGACTATCTTAGGCTCCCCTGCTAAATCTCACAAATGCATTTCACCTTCCTGTCCTCCCAAAAACTGCCAGTCAGTTTTAAGGGCCACACAATGATGTTACTCAGCCAAGTACAGCTGTGCTAAGGAACAGGTTTATCCTACTGTGGGCAGTTTGGGCATTTTCTTTTTCTTCTTTGCAGCCTTTAGAGAATAGGGCAGATGGGAAGGGTTAGCTCTCTTTTCTGAGGCCAGTCAGCCTGCAGCAAGAGGTGGCAGAAAAGTCTTCTGCACCAATTTCCACATTGTGACACTGCAGGAACAAGCAAGGACACTAACCTTTTGCTGAAGCCTGGATTGCAGCAGGATCTCTCCCTCCAACTCACTTCAGGCTCTGGGACTTTCAATTTGCAGGCACTATGGAGAAGACACTGAAAAAGGCTGGAGGCAATGTTCTTGCAAGTAGAATTGAACAAGAAACGGTTTTCCTAATAAGTATTATTAAATTACGTCCTTGTCTCCAACTCAAGGGATGGTTATTTTGCCCAGAGAGCTTACACAGAAGAAAGAGTACTTACCTTCCCTTCTCTTCTGATGCAGTTTCAAATCATACCTTGGTGATCTGTCATCCTGGTTAGCTGACCTGTGCTTGACCACTTCCACAATTAATTCATCCATGTGCTACTGAATCCCCACTGTGTTTATCTTACACGGCTTTGGGGACAGGACGCTTTACAGTTCTCTCCCATTCAGCAAAGGAAACTGCTGAACACTCTAACCTGGAGGTAAACTGCAAAAAATACTTGAAAAATCAAGATTTTTCCCCCATGCTCTCTACCCAGAAGGAAGTCTAGAATCCCCTGATCCCCACCAGCCACAGCCCAATACTCCCATTTCTGTCCAAACCTTCACTTGGTCAGTGAAGCCAGGCTACGACAAACACTCGTGTCATTAAAATCTCAGATTAACAGTGAAATTCAGACATGGTGCATTAAATGATCAGTGGCCAAGTTAGCTTCGCTGCCCTGTTGCTTGCCATTTTCAACAAGCCCTTTAGAGCAAGTGAATGTTATTTTTGTTATTACAGGTTTAGAGCACTAGCTAAAGAAATTCAGGTTTTTAATGAGCATTTTGTTTCCTCTATAGAGACCTGTACAATTAACACACCTTCAATTCATTAAAAAAATCAGGTGTAAGTAAAATGATGAATGTTGGGATTTTCCAAGCCAATCAGATTACATTTCAGACTTCTTTTTGATGCTATATTAGAAAAAATATTTTTCCCAAATGAAAACCAGCATTCTCACATAATCCTTCCACTGCCAAATGCTGTAGGCTCATCACAGACAAAAGCTGGAGCTAACAACACTGCAAAATGGTACCAGTAATCTAGGATGGTACAACAGATATAGCTCATCTTGTGCTACAGAAAATTAATTTCAACAAATATAATGAATTATGAGAAGTTCACCACTAGTATGGTACTGTATGGCAATGCTAATAACTTCTGATATGTTAACATACAGATGTGTGGTTTATATAAGTGTTCTGATGTAGCAGCAGAATAAAACATTCGCCCATTAAATTCCAGTGCCAGAAGTAGTTTTACATCATTACAGGATGGATAATGTCATTGCTAACAGACCAGTTGTCTGCATGAGATGAGCTGACAACAATCCAACCAGCCATACAGCTGTTTTAACACTGCTGTCTTAACACACACGCTTAATAAGTATTAACATTTGCCAAATTTAGTCAACTAAAGAGGCCAGATAAAAATAAAAAGCTTTACCATCACTGGTTTAACGCCTCCTGTATAGAAAGCCCACAGCTTCAAACATTTGCACACTCACATTTGATTCTGAACATGTACTTTTAAGAGACTGAAATGACTTTGCACAGCTGGCTTGTTTTTTTTTCTTTCAGCTAACACGTTACATGAGTCACTGCATTTTGCAGAAGAATTACTAACAAAAAAAAAGGTTGGCTTAAAAAAAAAAGTCTGCACTTCTCACTGATTTTTAACTCTGCAAAAAGTCTTTGCAAGTTAAATGTCTGGAAAAAACCTCCAAGTTTTAATGTCTGAAACAATTTGAAGGCTGACAATAACAAGCACTGCGAAGGTATTAGACAAGCTGAAATGAAGACAGACAACAGTATTTTTAATATAAAAATGGTCTTTATTTCTTCAATACAAGGTAAACTACTATTGCAGTTTAAGACCAACACAAAAGTTGGACAGCAAATTGCTTAACAGTCTCCTAAAGGCTGAAAAAAAGAGAAACCCATGAAAGCTAAGAGTTATGTCATATTTCAAGTATAACATCTAAAAAAGATGAAATGATCCCTACACTTATAGATTAACTAAGTACCTCTGCTGAAAACGTATTAAAATCCACATTTGCTAGGATTCCATCTTACCTTGTTGAGAAATATAGGTCTCCAGAAACTCAAGTATTCAACAGACTCTCTGGCCTGCTGGTATCAGGAAACTGCTTACTATTATATATATATATAAAATCCTTTGGAGTCAGACATTCTGACAGGCATCCATTTCCTTACATTTTGCATTGCAATTATGCATTCCAACTTAGACAAGCCCCCCTCCTGTACTTCAAAACCATTTCTTGAATAGTATATTCATACATCCTTGTGCAAAATGGGAATTGGGAAATGGAATGGTACAGGAAGACAATACAGCCTTTTGTTTAGAAAGTCAGCAGTGCTGGTAATCATCATCAAAAGGTTAAGGTTACCAAACAGGAATGTATTTCACCTTTAAAACACCTGGCTTGCTTTTTTTTTTCCTCTCCCTTTTTTATTTATTTTAAAAATGGACACCTGCAGCAGTAAGGAAACTGAACTTGCAATCACTCGTATTTATAAAAGCACACACATTCCTCATTTTCTTACATCTGAAGATCAAAGGAATGTCTGTTCATAATGTAATAATAATATGCACAGTTTAAAATATTTTCTATTACAAAATACAGTATACAAGAGGGTGAGGCTAAAGTCTATTACTTGAATATACTCCAAAATGTTAGCACTGAATCATGTAAAAAAATCACATCACATTGTATGGATAGATGGGAATTTTTACAACTTAAATGCTCTATTTCATTTGGATCAAAGGTATAGGGTTTACTATTTTCAAAAGACTTGGGTAAAACTAGTGTTCTCCCAAAGAAGCTTTAAAGGATTTAAACACAGGCATAGGTCATACCAGAACCTAGAACCCACTGCAGTAAGTGAGGTTATAAAAAGGACTCAAGAACTAACAACTGCATAATACACAAATAGGATGAGATGCTTCATCATATTTTGTCCAACATGGGGGAAACAAAAAAAAAAATAATCCCATGAGAACATCAAATTGAGGAACTTCTATGCTCCAAATTGCTGCTTAGCAATTCATCCTCTAAAGTGACAATAAAGCTAGAAATACATAGCATGTCAGATCTTAATTTCAGGGGGAAGGGAACAACAACAAGAGTGAAAAGCCACCTCAACACCCTCACCCACTCAAGCCTGTCTGCAATATTAATTGCAAGGCATTGCAGTGAACAGTTTCAAGAGATGGCATTTCTGGATAAACATCACAACTAATTAGCATGCTGCAACCATTATGTTTAAAGACCTGTGCAGTCAATCACCAAAATAAATTAAGTCCTAAACAAATCCATGTTGCTTCTTTCCTACATCAAAATACTTGCTCTGGAAATAATCCAACTTTCTTTAAGTACATACACGCTGACCTGCACTTCTTTCTTTAAGATCTTGAAGGATTTATATTTCAATGCAGAAGCAATTTAGTGTCTTGGATCTCTGAAGAGTACCAGTCTAAAACATGCATGTTTTACATTTGCATCTACATGACTAGCAGTATCTTAATGAGCATTATATTAGGAAATTTAAGGCTGTATCTCAGTGTACATGAAAATCAATAACTTCAAGAGGCTATATATAAAATTCTATAAATAGAAATAAGATCAAAGCCTGTTTAACCTGTACACAGAGAGCAAGTGGATAAGAAAAAGAAATGAGGAATTAAGTATTTCTATAAAGAATGTAATGTATTTTTACTAGAAACACAGATGACAAGTATGTACAACATTTAAATCTCCAGTTATCCACATACAACTAGGAAAACATTTACAAGGATTTGGGTATGCAACTAACCAACTGGATAAAAAAATACGATTAGAAAAACTAAGCCTCACCAATTTCAAAGGAACAAAACTAGAAAGCACTCACTCCTTATACAAAAAAAAAATCAAGCTAATGCCTAAATTTTATAAGATACCTTGTTTAGCACAAAACCAATAGCTATCAAAGTGTATAAGCCACATTGTAAATAAAGATTTGAACAAGTTCTGACAAACGTGTTTCAAAATGTTATCAGAACACTAACATTATTGGCACAGAAAGCAAAAATGAAAGAGGAAAAGAAAGACTGTACAGTTTCCAAAATGCTGTGTTTTTTCTTCTGAAATATTTTTGACCTGTCAAAACATACAGTCCAGTAGAAATTTTACTTTAAAAAAAAGAAAACTAACCAAAACCCTTTACTTCTAAAAAACAAACCTTCAGGAAAACACGTCTGTTGCTAAAGCACCACCACCCCTAAGTCACTACTTGTTAATTTTGTCTTTCAAGATCAAGGACACAGACTTAAAATATTCTTCTCAATATTACTTATAAAATCAGTATTTGAAAGAAATAACGTATTTCTTCACAGGCTATTTGTCCTTTCATCCGCAAGATTAAATACAATTGGATGAATATCAAAGAGCACAGCAGTAGCCATCATGGCATCATCACCGGTCAGTAAGTTACCAAACTACTATTTCCCAAGCATGCACAGGAAATTGCCAATAAGGTTTATTAAACCAAGACCTAGTAAAGATTCCACTACAGATCCAGTTATACATGATGTGCATTAGGCGTATTCCTTTTTGGTGTCTATCAGGGTCTTTGGATTTTTTCTGGTTTTTTTTCATTTAAAAAATACAACAAATGAAACTCACAGTAACAAGAGAGTATTATCTAAATTGCAACACATTACATTTACCAGCTAAAACTGAGTATTCAGAGAACAAGCAGAAATAAGGGGCTTCATATGGGGACTTCATCTCTCAAGTCACAATGATTGCTAAGTTTTTTATTACCCCTGCTATTTCCATTGCCAGCAATGGAAATCTGTATGTGAGTAAAGTTACACCGTGTAAAAAGAGCAACAGTCTCCTTAAATCCATTTTAATGTGGAGTAAAATACCAGTTCCTGCATAAGATGCTTGTAAATGTACTTTTTTTTAAGATGTAATATATCTATGCAATGGAACGTTACTTACCTGCTGCCTCTCCAGTATTAGCTATTCCCCATGTAACAGCTACAGGCAGGTTATTTCTTCCTTAAACTACTATACACAGCAGTAAACAATGTTTTTAAGTAAGAAAAAAAAAAATACAACAGTACTGTTTGTAACCAACACCTATTCACAAAAAGCAGGAAATGAGTGAGGACTTGTTTGATACAACTTTCAGTTTTACAAAATTTTAAAAGGCAGTTTTCAGTTTCAAACAGGTTTAAACAAACATGTCAAATAGCTTCTCAGTAGCAAATAGTTCAATAAACACCAGTGATCCCATGCATGAGGAACTGAGGTACACAATTTAAGGAAAAAAATAGGGAAGAGTCTCAAGCTGTAGCCAAGTCCAACAGCATCAATCTGGCTGCAGGAAACCTGGCGGAGTTGTAAGTGACAAAAATATTAGAGTATTTCAGACTTGTGCAAACTTTTGCAGTTGCACAGGCTACTGGTCCCAACTCAGCAAAGCATAAAAATCACTCACGTATGCAAATAAGGTACTGAAAGCATGTGTTTACATTCCTTGAAACCCATGGAATTTAAGCACATGCTCTAAATGCTCTGGAAAACCCAATGGATTTAAGTGCTTTCCTGAACAGGGTAGCATTTTAGTTTGGCTGTTAAACCTTCAAAAATTGGTAAAAAAAAGAAATTAAGAGCTGTCTAAGAGTTGCCTCTTAAAGCCATCTGAGGTCTTGAAACTTAACTTAAAACATTAAATGTAGCTACTGAGTAAGTGAAAACACCAAGAATTAATCCCTTCCATAAGATTTACAATAGACTAATAGCAAGCCTTTGTGCAAGGCTGCCAGAAACTAAGTTTTCGTAACTTATATGAACTTTCTATTCACTTGGATTTCACATTTAGTGAAATTAAATTTGAAGGCAACTTTCACTGCGAGCTCAAATAATTTGTTTTTAGGTAAATTTACAAAACCTCATCTGACAGATTTAATCAGCGTCATTTGCTAAAACATTTAAATATTGCCCATCACTGAACAAGGACATAAAAGTGTACCTTCTCTTCTATATGCATGTGTGAATAAACCCCAAAGTATTAAGAAAATACCAAACTCATCAAGTTTGAAAAATGGAAACATCTAGTTTCTTCTGGCACATTTCTAATATACAACTATGTACAGTCTGCTACGGCCTTGGGGCTGGAGAGGGAACACACACAAGCATTATTACTATAAAACTGTAAACAACTGCAGGGTTTTGTTGTGGTGAGTTTTTTTCAATCTAACCTTTCCACCCTTTATTATGGACACTTGAAGTTCATAGGAACATTGAAGTTTATATTAACTGTAGTGTCAATCAGGATCAAGCTGCACGAGAGTAAATTTTCAGTGTATTATAACAACAGACGTGGGACCAGCTCTCCTCAAAACAATAGACCACAAAGGGCTGCAGTTTTTACAGTTTTATATGTCAATTAGCAAATTCACAAGCCACCTAGGCAAACACTGCTAGAAAGCAAAACAGCATTAAAGGTTTTATGTAACCATCTATTTTCATACCAAGATTGAATGTGTAAGAGCAACATTAGTATGTTTAACTCACTGAATGCAAGATTAGGTTGAGGCGTAGGCAAGAACTATTGCGATGTTTTTCAAGACAGCATCAATTTTTTCATTGTAACATTATCTTTAAATATTGCTGAACACAAGACTTTCCCTGAGGTGTAAACATCAAATAACTTGAACAGCTTTACACATCAGCCCCATTAAACAGTTTATTACAACACTACATCTACTTAATCAGTGGTGCTGTGTACAGACATTATCATATGAACAGTTTAACATGAACAAACTACTATAAAAACAAGCATTTACTTGACTTTTTCCAATTGCTTGCACATTATAATTGCCAAATTTATATAACCAGTAATAAAGTTGCAAAAGCTATAAGGTTTAAATCACACAGGTTTCCCTCAAATAAAACAGTTAAGCAACATAAAAAAGTAAAAGAGCTACTGGTTACCATGTATGCAGATTTGCTTTATTCAGATCTATTCCTGTTCATTTTATCCATGAATCCTTACAGGCTCAGTTCAATCACATGAAGCAAACTGCTGGACAAGCATCTTTCCTTGAAGAATGTATCTTGTCTTGCACGCTGTTCCTCTTCCTTCAGCTGTAATGTGTCAAAATTTGTGATGTAGATTTTGCTACTCCCCATAACACACAGAAAATTGTTGGCTTATCTATACATACACAAGTCGTGCATCTAATTCACCATAATGTAAACTAACACAAAATACCCAGAAGCAGTAGCTACTTGTTTATGCACGAAGCTGTTTTCTAATACAATCATTTAAAAAATAACATTAATGTTGTTGTACAATGAAGTTAGGAGAATACGAATTTCACAGTTGAAGTATCAAATGATAAAGGAAGAAATAGCTACTGTTCCTGTGACTGATGGATTTAAGGTAATTTTGCCACAATTTTTACATTTTTACCTGCCCACTTACAGAATTCTAAGCTGGTTTGACATTTATGTAATGCACTCATTGTCTGATGAAGTGGATGGCTCAGAGCTCAGTAACATTAAGAAGTGCACAGAATCTGATTCTAGTCATTAAAAATTTCAGGCTAGTGGCAAGCAGGATGAACTTCACATCTAAATCACAAGAACCCACTTTGCAAGTAATACAACATAGATTTGCAGGTTTCCTCACCTACTTGCCTTAGAAAAAACCCCAAGCCCTACTTCCTACCTTTATCTATTTTGGCAAATTAAGAAACCACACTATTATTCAGAATTAATTACGTTAAAAGTTCACAAAATACTTGGGACGGTATAATTTCATACACTAGATTTCAGTTGAATTCCATTACAAAGCAATTAGCTATCTTCATTTTGTTATTAATTCACAATTTCAGCATTCAATATTTTCAAAATAGTTTAAATCAAATCACTCAAAAACCCAACACATTAAACTGTTCAATTGAAAACCAAGATATTTAGAGGAGCAATTTCATGAACATGCACCAGTACACAGCTGTCAAATATTCTTTTACTAGTATAATAATTTCAAAGCAGTTGGGAAAACAAAAGTACTCCATTTTTGCATGAAAAATTGACACATTTCTTCTTCCTTTCCTCAAAGTGACTGTTAACAACTTTAAAAAAAAGCATATAACAAAGTAGGTTCTATACACTACAGTATGTACATAACCTAATCCAAAGCCAAAGCAGAGACTGGAATGTCTTTGATTTGCAGACTTTGTTCCCAAATCATGAACGTATCAAGCAGTAACTACTTTTGGGGAAGTTCCTTCCCCGGAGACAAAATTTCCATAGGTGTTACGTGCTTTTAAAATTAATTACTAGCAAAGTGACAAAGTGCTGGCTCCACAAGACCTGTTCGGAATTGCAAGCTAAGTTAACACAAATAGACAGGTGAGAATACCAGGTTTTTTAGTGGAGAAAGTATATGACAGCTGTGAGACTGCGTGTCAGAATTTGCTGCTCTCATCATACAATTGCTGCAGCAAGAATTATGGATCTTTATCACTTCTATGACGACAGTTAACAGATCCAAAGCACCATATATATGATTTATATATAATACTAGCATAAGAAAGCTTCAGTTCCTGGGACTAATTTGCTGGATTTGTAAGGGTACTTATGAAACTACAGGAACTTTAAAGAATGCATGATAAACTGGACTCAATGATTAATACTTTTCATTATAGGCCTCTTAAGATGGTCAGCACCACACTGAACCTTCATTTTTAAAAACATAACCAACTAAGATCCAAAATGGTGTACTTTTTAGTTCCAAGTATTCTGCCACTGTGTCTTGGCAAAACCAGAAACCTTTGTGATTCCAAAAGGAAGAAATAAATCTGCATGGATAATACCTTCATACTCAGCCCTTTTCAGTATTCTACAATCAAGTAGAATATTGAAGTAAGAAACAACTTTCAAAAATAAAAAATATTAAATCTCTAGTCAGTACTTCTTGGCAATGCCATTTTCCATCTGCCTCAAGCTCAAATAGCTATCCATCCGAAGCATGTGTTAGATTTGTACAATTTAACACCATACAGCAACCAGTTTCTCAGGATTTCCACTAATAAACCCCAAATTTCAGATTTATCTGTAAAATAGTTATTTTGTTGTTTAAAAGTTAGGGGTTTATGCCAGAACATTTCACAAATGAAGTCCCAGAACTTAAATGACCAAACATTTTTATACTTAGGCAAGATGCAACTTGAGCTTTTTTTTTCTCCACAAAGACAGACTCTTGCAACAAAACCCAATAGATTTCTTACATATATAAAGCATCTTGTAGTAGCAACTCTAATTTTTTCCCTTTAATTCCAATTATCAAAAATAACCACATGAAAACTTTAAACAGCTTTTAGAAGTATGAAAATTCTACAGTAGTTTAAAGCTGCATGTGCATACACCCATCAAGATTTCTGTAGTAGTGCAATTTCTAGTATTTCCAGAGATTGAATTTCAATCTCCCAAACACGTTCACATTTCAGTAAAATGCACGATTCACATTTGTCATTATATCCTAATAGCTCCTAAGAATTACTTCATGTAATTCTCCTTCATTTTTTTCTATACATAAAGAAAAGAGACACAAGGCAAAAATTCCACAAGAAGCATCAGCTTTAAAGCTGAAATTTGTTTTCACTTAACCTACATTCCATGAACATCAAAAACCTCCAAACACTGTCATGCTTTAGCTACAACCCGATGAGCAAGAAGGAATTTCAAGCTTGACTCTATATTCATCCTTCTGCACGTAAGTTGAGATACATACGTGACTCTGCTCATCATACATGTATAAACAGACTATTTTAGCACCTTTCTTCTATTTGTTGCTTTTTTTCCTCCCTAGCAATAGTGTACTTACCTGGTATCTTTTTTCAATCTTACTGCATAATTTAAGATCAGCACCAGAACAATTTCCTGATTTTATAAGTAATTGTACACAGCAAGAAAAGGAATGCCCCCAGACTAGTTTAATTCATCGTGTCTTTCTCCTACTACACCCCACCCTGTCTATTCACCAAAAACAACTGATGAACAGAAAGGTGTGTATTTAGAAAACTCAGTGTTTAGTTTACATATTAAAAAGACATGAATTATTGGCAAATATCTTTCACATATATGAGGAAGACACAAAAAGGTAGATCAGGGTGCCACAGGAAAACATAAAAATGAAGATACCTCTTTTTTTATATAAAAAATAATTCTTAGTTCTCAAACCACAATGAGCAAAAGAAAAAAAAATGGCTTTGTTCATTCTTTGGAAAACACTACATCAAACCAACATTTTCACTTGCAAGTAAATTCTTATGTTCCAAATGCTAAAAAGCCCTTAAGATTATTGCAGAACTTTCACACAGCTCAATTTTGTCAAAACTACTAATTTCACAAGCAAAAAGAAATACAGGATGAGAGGAACACAAATATAAGCATGTCTAAAAGATATCTCAGAAGACAACATGATTATAGCAACATGTTCATGGAAAAAATTATTAAATGTTATGCACTTAGAAATTTGAAAACAAACAACAGCCTAAGATTTTCAGTTAGTTTTTAGAATCATCACCCTCAAGAACCCACCAGAGAAGCCACAAAATAAGACTTTACAAGCACAAAAAACAGTGGCACTGCTTGCCCCTTTCCCACTACAGTGGACTTCAAATACTCAATCAGGTGCACAAAGTATTATTTCTCTGATGAACACCAGATGCAGTAGAATAGTGTCAGCACTGCTTATGTGCATTCTCAAAAATACTATTTTTAAAAGAGAAATTAGGTAAGTAACTTTGAAAATAGTTTAATACTACGATTAAGTGAAAAAATCCTAGATGAGTATATATTCTCAGGTCTTGAAAAATGCTACCACATGATTCATTTAAAATTCCATTATTAATCAGAAGCTTATTATTAAAATAACTTATAAAAATAGGTATGTTCCTATTAATTTATAAGGTTCTTTGAAGGTTAATTTCATTACTTCACTTGATGTTTAGGTGGTTGCTAACACTGTTACAGGACAGTTTCTACTTACATAAGCAAAAATACAATGAATATTATTTAAACTATCAGTACCATTTCCCCATCTTACTGACACACAAAAAAATTCCAACCATGTGAGTTCTTAGATCACTCCAAAGCTGAAACTATTTCAGAGAGAGCTGACACCAGTTTTTAAAGAAGCATGAGCCTCAGACTTTGCATTATTTTGCTTACAGTGGTTTGAGAGCAGAAAAATCAGAAAAAACATGAAATATGGAGTACAAAGTCTACATACATATCAACTGTTACAATGTTGTGGTTTTGTCTTTGCAATTCAGTCCAAATCCAGTTTAAATAGGAAATAATCAATCCAATAACAAAAACATAAAATGAAAAATTTAACATTCGCAGTTATAAAAATTCAGACAGATTAAGATTGGGACAATGTATCAGCTAGAAGTACATCATTGATTATCAGTTAAATTGAAAAAAAAAATCTGCCTGAAATAGTCAGGACTCATGCTGATGAAATTCTATTACTATTCTGTTTGTACACATTAATTTTGTTTTTAATCCTTCTAAGTATAGTTCTACTGGATTCTTAGTTTTCTTAACTAAAATACAGGTTAGACGTTTATCTTAAATCCAGTTTCTCTTTTAAATTTACAGGTTTTTATAAGCAAAGGCAATTATTTATTATCAACGTACATGAAACCTTACTCAAGGAAGGCACAAAAATCTTGCAAGAATTTAATTATAAATCATGAAGCGTACAAACAGAAGTGTAAGTACCTGCTATGGTACAACTAAACTTTTAAAAATATATTTATAATCAGAAACACATGTAGTTAGTTATTCCAATTTAACCCATCTCTATAAACGTAATACAGTACAAACTGAATTTCACTGTATACAAAAATGATCACAGTGGACCTTTAAAATCCTTCTAAACTAGATGTGTAACACTTAAAAAAAAATGCCAGTACAGTATCACTGTTATGACTATAGGTACACAATAAGAAGCAGCACAGGTGCCGTTCCTAGGGTGCAGGCACAGAGGCAACTTCATGTTATCTGGCTAAGCACAGCAATAAGGGGAGTAACTCTTTTGCTGATATTTATTAAATGACTGAGACTGTTAAATCCATTTATGAATATCAATCAATGTAAAGAACAAAACGAAAAAATGTATGGCAACATACATCTTAGTGAAAATGAAACATACAAATCAGGAGATAACTGTATTTCTTTTATATATGTCTATATAAATATATAAAAATGAAACTACAATAAAGCCCTTCTTCATTAAGACAGCAACAAGACAAAATGTTTACAACTTAACTTTAAAATGTACCAAATGCTATAATTTACATGTAGGATTCTAACTTTGCCCTTTAAATCAAGCTCTTAGGACCTTTTTTCTTCTTTACACAAGGGAATCTTACCTACGCAACCCTTCTGAAAGAGAGGTCCCAGCACACAATGAAGTTGAAGGATGTTGCATATATAAAATCCCACCTGAACTGAACACTGAAATCACAGTCTCAATTTAAAATTGTGTTTTTGAAATTATAAAATGCAACCTAATGCTATTTGATGTTTTCTCAGGGTGACAGGGTAGGGAACCCGTACTTAGCACAGAAACTCCGCATCTACATGCGCAACACTAAATACACAAAAATGAAAGTCAGATGAATAAAGTAAGCCAAAGGTAAAAAAAATAATATTCCAGTTTATTAAGAATTTTTAGTATGGCTTGTTCATCCCCACCACAGAAGGAAAACACTCTGGAAATGCAACCATCACTCAGCTCAGTGGTTACCTTCTATTAATAACAACTATGGGCATATATCACAAATATCCATTATCATAAAAGGTAAAAATCCAGTTCAACAAAAGAACTACATTTACACTTCTGTAAAGTCTGTGTTTTTATGTTCTGATATTTTACACTTAAGAACCACAGTTGCTATTTTTATGCAATTCCAGAAATATTTCTACCAATTCATTTTTTATTACAAAAAGTGGCATTAACAGATATATACTGCCAACTTTATTTCAGCTGCCACATTTCACCTTCCTATTTAAGCCTCTGACGCCCCTTTATTATGTCTGTTATTCCTTTGTGTGTCTCCTGCTTAATACTCAACAGACTAGAGTACCTAATATGAGAATTTGTTCTCTCCTTGAGTGATGCAAAAGCTTGACTAAAAACTGGTATGTAACAAATACAAAATTATTTTTTCATTTAGGAGTGTATTACATTGGATATGATTTCATAAATGTTTTCTTCTATTTAACTTCTGTAAATGAACTTCCATGAGTAAATATCACATGCAAATATGGGAACTAAATCTGAGGGTAAATATAAGAAATGGAAGTTGGGCAGACAGGTAAGTCTGCAAGCTTCAATTTTAGTATAGATACAGTGGGAAGTTCTAAAAAGGGAGAAGACCGCTGCAAAGAAACCAATAGGTAGGGTTTTTTTCCAACTGTCAGATAAAAAGAATCATGGATAGCTCGAATTCTCAATCCACAAAATGGTACGTTCTATAATGTGATGAACATTTCTATGTATTTTAAAGCTCTCAGCAGTACACTGAAAAAAATGATTATTTCACGCTACTACGTAACTATCTAGACATTTGATGCATGCAAAACTGCGGATTTAATGAAATAAAACAACACATTAGTCTGTAAACAACCAGAAAAGAAACAATCCTTGTATCATATTTGTTTACCACTCTTCAGAAAATGACTTTACTATTGGAGGAGGGAGGGAATAAAAATCAAGGTGGTGGGGAACAACTTATCATAAATCTTATTTAAGACAACACCAGAATTTAGCTAGAAGGCAAAAGATACCAACACATCACATTTCATAAAATAAAGAGCAAAATCTGGCTATATTTCCTGAATTTGAGTAAAACTCACTGGAGGGGGAAAACAAACAAACAAACAAACAAAACTCCTGCCATACTCATGCAAGGACAGCAACTCTACATACATGTGTTCTCTAAATTGAAACAGTCCACACATGACACACGAAGGGGTAAATGCTGCAGTCCTTACACAAGATTTTAGACTAGAAACTTAGGACTTTGAAATATAATTAAGAAATACAACCATACATTACAACCACGAATTTCATATACCCTAAGATTCCAAAGAGAGCAGACTTTACCAGTCTGGCTTACTGCTTTTTGATGAATTGGTGTGACCTCATTTACTAAAACAGCAAACAATAATACCACCTAAGATTATAGAATCGACATGCAAACTGTGGAAGATACTCACACAAGCGCTCCCTCCCTCCCACGACCAGTTACCTGTTGTCACTTACCTGTGTTGATGTCAGGTGCTGCAAGAAGAACATGATTCAGTACATACGGCAGGACCATTTAAACACACACATGAACGGTGTTAATAATCCCAAGCCTAGAGCAGTTACTTCTAGCAAGTCAACAACAGCACCGCTCAAGAACCTGAAACAAATGCTCACCTTCTTTAACGGTGACGATACTCTCTCTCCCTGTCTCTCTCTCTGTCGCGATCTCTGTCGCGATCACGATGTCTCTCTCTCTCGCGGCTTCTTTCCCGGTAATAGTCATCGTGACGATCTCTGCTGCGCGATTTGTGGCGCCTGCTTTTTTCTCGTGACCTACTGTGGTCCCTCTCTCTGGATCGCTCACGTCTTCTAAAAGAAATTACTTCATTAAACCTTTCTTCACCATACCAGCCATCCACATGCCCATTTTATATTTCCAGTATGAATTTGACCAAAAAAGGATATGAAAGAAATCTCTTCACTGTGAAGCAGATGTGTTTGCATGTAACACAAAAGATAGCTGGTACAGAAGGTGGTGGCTAAGGAATCAGTTACAGCTAGCAAGGTGCATCCACTTCCCAACTTATCAAGGAAAAGCTGGAAAGTACATGCTCAGAATGGAGGATGAGATGGATGAAGTCAGCTGGGGAAATGCACCACACCTCAGCTCAAACGATGACTACAACGCTGCTGCTACTCTGTGTACTGAAAGCACGTGCCAAAAAACAGCTTTGTGTTTTCAACACTCAGGCCAACCACACTACTGCTACTGTATCCAAATGAACTACAGGCTCAGTGTTTGTCCTGTCACAAAGGGGTGTTATTTAAGTTTTGAAAGAAATATGGATCTCTTACTTGTACGATGCGTAAGAGTCTAGGAATTTTTAATCTAGCTACTCTCAATTGTTAGATTGTATAACAAAGGACAACAGGCAAAATCATTCTGCCCAACTTTTTTTTTTCCCCAACTCAAGTGTATTTCTACTGCAGCGAGGGTGGAGAAAATTATTTTAAGAAAAACAAAAAATGGCATCAAGTACTCTCAATCTTAATTTTTCAATACCAAATTCTAATAAAAATTATGCACTGGAAATCCTTATTGATAAATTATAATTCTATTTTGAAGTTTATACACTGCAAGAGTACCATGTAGGAAAGGATACAAAATACAACTAAATAAAAGTAAGGGTTAAATTTAAGCTCATCAGATCAATTTTGAAAATTAAAAGGTAGCTAAGTTCAAGAAACCCCTATTTGGTTCTCTCACACATTTCTTGTGCAACTCAGCAAATCACTGAGCTGCTTACGTGATGTAGTTTATTCTCTGTGAACTATTTCTATGCTACACCTTCCCTTTCTTGAATAAGGACAGATGGAAGAGGAAAGTTTTACCTGGATCCAGAACCATAAGACTTGGACTCAATTCCATGAAGGCAGTCCTGAAGAGAGCTAATAAGTACTTTACAGCGATCATCTGCAGATACTTTGGACTGTTTAATTAAGGAAATTGCAGTTACCAAGGTCTCTATAGCACTTCCATAGTCCCCTGAAATTGATACAAAGAGCATTATCAGAAAATTATGCAAATTAAAACAAATATTTTCTCTGTAATAGTATCACCATTTTTAAAAGGCATTCTCAGAAACTAATTGGGACATAGTACAAAATCATTCATAAGTTGTACCTAGATTCAGCCACCTATTAGGATAATGTGGCTTCGAGGCTGCCAGTTTCCCAACAAGAAAAATAAAAAAACTGTTTTCAGTTGGGTAGAACAGCAAACACAGTAATTGAGTTTTACTAACCAGCACTGGCATCTGATACAGCTCTTGAAATGGCACTGCTTGAGATTGCCCTATTTCTATTCATGATTTCTTCAAATTCTGCTTCACTTAGAGGTGTCCTTGCAGCATCCATTTCTCTGCAAGCAATAAAACTAGTATTTAAAAGGTTAAGAAAAACTTCAGAAGATATCATTGCAGTTTTAACAATTGAAGTTTGCAACTTTAAGCAAAGTGATATACAGAAAAGAAAGCAGGATCTGGGTTTGCTTTTTGTTAAGGACCATGTTACAGTATCAAATCCTGAAAGCTAAAAAGAAAAATGGTAAAAAAACCAATTCAGATATCGCTGTATAAATGGACTTTTCTTGTTCATCCCATCTACTTTGAAGATTCAGCAGCACTTAATATTGTGCTTTACAAATATTTATAATTTCAATAAAATCCTTGAAGGTACGAAAGTACATATTAACTTAATTGAATGGATGTGGAAATACATGTACATAGGCAAATGTGACTTTGAGCAAAATTAAATATAGTTTTTATAACAATACTGAAATTAGAACTATATGATCCTGTTTCCCAGATCTTAACTAAGACCAGAATGCTGTAACTCATGAAAAGCAAATATAGTACATCATATTTAAAACACCCAATTTTCTGAATGATACTTAAACATTTTACAGCTAATTTTGTTGTGGTGGTTCTTTTATTTATTATTATTTCTGGTCAAGTTTGAGGTGTTCCAATTTGATCTCCAAACCACTCACAGTAAGGATGAAGAAATAAAGCAGAATCCTCATACTCACTGCACTTTTTAACTTCAATTATTAGCTGCCTATATAAGGTTACCAAAGTAACAGAAGTTAACCTATACAAAAATTTTCCCAGTTTTGCAGTGTCCTATTAGCCAGTCTCTGTATCATATAGAAAATTTTGAGAAATGTGTTAGAGACAAACATTGAGACTGTTAAAACCGGCCCACTGCTTGGTATTTCTAGAACAGTGTTAGTTCTTCTGGTAGAAAGAAAATGCAGAATAATAAGCAATGCTGTCCTCTTAATTGCAAGAAGTGGAACAAGATCCTATAGCCAGTTTAGCATAAGAGGAAATGTCTAAAAATTCATACCTCCCTGAGTTTTGAGTATTATTTTTCGTGTGCCTCCCATAGAATGGAATATGTAATTTTTCTCTTATGGACATGTTATTTCCAGTGAAACGCCTATGATATATAATTAATGACAATTTAAATAGTTATGGATGATAGTTTTAACATTATTAATGAAAATACTGGACAGTAAGTTATACTGTCCTATTCCCACTCCTTCCCTCCCCAGACATACTATAAACTGTAGACAACCTTGATTTTGTCTGCTAAAAAACAATCAATCAACAGCTTATAATTTTTTGTCTATCAGGCAGTTAAGCCAAATGCTTCTATTTCTATAGTTTCTGAATGAACAGAGTATGCACAGATGCATGGGGTTTCCTTCAATTTGTGATAAAAGATGCAAAATGTCTTTGCAGAACACATTTTAAGCAAGTGTCTCTCATGCTAGCAGTATAATCACAACTGAAAGATCCAAATGTAACTATGTAAAAAGTGTCTCTTATTACTTGTCCCAAAAATTTCTGTGACAAAGATGAATATGGTGAAAAATCACAAAACAGAAGCAAGACAGAGATGCTTGAAAGTACAAATGAAAAAAAAATGTTTCAAACAAGATGTGAAAAACTTGACAAGTGAGAGAGGCTCAAAAACTCTGTCCCAGATAGGATTAACCACAGGAAAAGCCACTGCTACCAACACAGCAAGACTTCACCAAATGAGCAGAAACATCTTGAAAGGAAAAGGAAGATAAAAAGTCTTGCAGAAAATTCACACCTAGCTTTTGAGACAAAGACTAACTTTGAATTTAATTCTGAGGGAAAAAAAAGGCATAAGCAGAGCTGTTGAAAGATGAAAATGGTATGAGCTTGGTATGGCTATGTACTCAACATATGCACATGTTCAAAAAGGAGAAGCCCAGAGAATTCTAAAAAGACAGCTTGCAAAGCACAATGATAAAAGGTACAAGTCAGAATTTGAATTTAAGACAGAAGCAGAACCAGAAGCTGCTGCATAGGAAATATGTAAGTTTGCGTGTAGAACACATAGAATGATGACACTGCCAAATACAGTGAAGACAAACAGTTCAGAGCTGAAAAGGGAAAGATTACTTGTGTTGCACTTCCAGATTTTCTTACTGC
Source organism: Apus apus (assembly GCF_020740795.1). Classification (NCBI taxonomy): domain Eukaryota; kingdom Metazoa; phylum Chordata; class Aves; order Apodiformes; family Apodidae; genus Apus; species Apus apus. Next base: position 169,332,398 of record NC_067282.1, read on the forward strand.
TACAAACATGTTTATGAGAGATATTTCACCAAGACAAGTGAAAAGGGGCAAATTAGAAAACCAGTGGGATCCCTTCCAGCCCTATTTTTCATTATTTCTAAAATTTGCACTAAAACCGAAAAAATCTAATGTTTCCTACAAGAGGAGTAAAATCTACCAAGCACATTACACCAAAAGCACTCACCTTCCAGGTGGCCCATAGTCACCTCTGTCATATGGTGGAGGTCGGCCATATGGATCTGTTGGAGGTGGGCCACGGCTGTCTGAAGTAGGTATTCCACTATTGGCAGGTGGGGGGAAGAAAGCTGGATTCACATGTGGTGCAGGTGGTGGAGCACCTGGAGGTGGCCCAGGGAGATGTGGAGGAGGAGCAAGAGTCAGGGGTGGCCCAAGAGGGCCAGGTGGACGAGGGGGAAATGGACCCGGAGGTGGAGGTGGACCCTGCTGAGGTGGTGGCGGACCTGGTGGTGGCCCGTAGCCTGGAACAGGTGGTGGAGGGCCTGGAGGAAGTGGCCCAAGTGGAGGCTGACCAAAAGGCTGTCCTGGAAACAGAACTGGTGGTGGTGGACGGTCACCACGATTAGGAGGTCCAGCTAATGGAGGTGGGAGGACCTGACCAGGAGGTGGAGGGCCTGGCGGGCCTGGCGGGCCAGGAGGACCTAAAGGTGGACGTGGGGGGGTTTGTCCAGCTAAAATAAAAAATAAATAAACAACAAAAACAAAATTAGTAACTATTAATAAAATAATTAATAATTACAATTCTTGCCTTCTTTACTCTTAAAAACAAACAAAAAAAACAGAAAACAACCCTCACTGATCAATTTACAACTTATGCTTAGAAAATGTGTAAGTTGCTTGACTATCAGTATCTAAAGAGAACAACACTAACTTGAAAGCTGACAACATGCCTCCCCAATCAGTTAATCACCTGCTATTGTTACCAAAACCCCCCAAAAGCTTACAAAAACTAGAAGACATTGCATCCTTCATCCTGCAGCTACTCTTTCACCTGGGGTGTAAGATATAATATATATATTAAAAACATGGGAAAAGCTATATGGGAGAAGGTAAGGTAAATGCAGTATCCAAACCTGCTTTCAGGTCCTCATGAGGTTTTTTCAATTTCACCATGTCCCTTCGACTGTTATAGACAATCTACTACTGAATGGCATTCATTAAAAACAATTACGCTGAATTAAATGAGAACTTGGCTGCAAAGCAAGTCTGATTCCTTCCATATCAGACACCTGACTAAACATGAACACCTCTTCTTCAAATTTGTGGCATTCTAAGCATCAACTAACTAACCTGTCAGCATGCAGGGATCAAAGCTGAATTTCTGATGATGTGCAAACTTGCAATGCAGTAAGGAACTGCATTATTTTACACTCTGAAACAGGCATTCTCACCCCATATAGCAAATCACAAAATCTGAACTATACTACACCTAAGGCAAGTCTACTTGCTAACACAATCTATCAATTTTTTCATACTTTAAAAATACAGACATTGACACATTATAAATTATGTATCTAAAAATGTTATTATATTGCTATGAAATTTTTAGGTACAGCTCCCTGTCTGAATATCAACAGAGAAATAATGTTGAATCCTACAATCCAGATGTGGGCACTGATAATAGCACACTACTGAATTGCCCTGATCTTTAGAATTCCTCAGTAAGTATGCTGCACTAGTACAAGAAAACAGAAATTAAACAAACTCCACATATTAATTATTTTACCCGGGAAAGGTGGTGGTGGCCCTCCTGGCCCTGCCGGTCCAGGGAATCTGTCTCCACCTGGAATGGCACCTGGAAAACGACCTCGCCCTCTGTTACTTGGTGGAAATGCTGCTCGTGAGCTTCCTCCTGGAGGACCAGCTTTACCTTCCCCAGACATCTGGCCAGACTGTGTGGCTGCAACAGAAAAGCCAAAGTATAATTACATAAATCAAAACAGGTTAAAGCTTTTTCAACTCTCGATCTAAACTTTTATGTAGTGCTAAAGCATGACCCTACTAGCACCAACCTGTTCCTTGGTACCTAAATTCAAAACTATTTGGGGAGGAAAGTGTGCTTTGCTAAAGAAGGCAGTGTTCCAGTACCCCCATACTGATGGAATAGCATCTGGGGAGACTGTCAGTCCTTCCTTAAATGCAGCCCAAGACCACAAAGGAACACATTTACACATTAGGACTGGAAAGCACAAGACGAGGTGCTGGAGGAAAAGCATCCTAATTTTATCATAAGGACAATTTACCTGGACATCAGAATTGAATCCAAATTTGTCAAAAAATGTTAAACTTCTCAATGCTGTTTTGGTTTTGTGTTTTTGTGGGATTTTTGTTGTTTTGTGTTGTTTGTTTGTTTGTTTAATTAAATCCACAAGAAAATGAGAAAGCTTCTTTAACTCCAGGAAAAGAACTTCACAAAGCTGCAACCTTCTTTCAGTGAGGGCTTGTTCTTCCAATACAACACATCTTCAGTATTATGTGGGCCCTTTTTAATTTTTATTTTTAAGATGACCATCTTTAAACAAAGCTGCAGCTTCATTCACCTCACTGGAAATACTTTATAGCTATTTTAAACCATGTAGAATCTATCAGATGCTGAGAGAAAAGCTGCAGAATCACTTTTGGAATCAGCACCTACTTCTCCAAGACGGTACATAAGAAAGGCTTACTTTTCCTTGACTGCATTTCAAACTGACTCAGAAATTGTTTATTACATGGAGTCACAACAGGATTCTGCCCATGCAATTCTCTTTTAGGCAATAAATCCATCAGCTTTTTGGAGGATGCTTCTGATCCCACACCCACAAGGGCAAATCTGAAAGAAAGAAAAAAGAAAAGAAAAAAATACACAACAGTTTTTTCCATTTCCTGGATATCCTGACGCCTCAGGAAAAAGGTTACACACTAAGCAAAAGAATATTTGAAAACTAAATACAGAAACTGTGTCACAGCACTTAGTCCAGTTTTCAGAACAGATACAATAACTTACGCTAGGGCATATATGAACCACCACAAGTGTAAGTACTAGATGGATCAAAATATATCACAAAGGCACCTTTTTGGCAGTGTCAACACACTATATATGAATTCATACTATCGAGTTATGATCAAGCACTCAGTGCGTTTTCATTATGGAAGGAAGATTAGTGTGCCAATGAAAAATGGGCTCAAGCACTCACTTCCAACAGTTAATGGAAAATAAAGCACATAAAGACTTAAAAATGGAGGTTGGGGTACCAATATTTACACTATGAGGAACAACAAATATCACCACTACAGTAACTGAAATCTACAGTCTTAAGGAAGATTACCAACAAGATTTAACTCAAAAAATGCTGAGCAACACTGTACCATCATGATTATGCCTGAAATACAAGTCATTAGTATGAAATTGTACACCAAATCATTGTTGGATTTAAATAAACAGATTACCAGTTCACATGCTAACAGTTATGAAAATTAAGAACTCTCTCCCCATTTCCACTCTCCCAAACTTCAGTCCACGTACAGAAAAAACAAATACAACTTCTTACCCTTTAGACTGGCCATTAGCACGATTTTCAAAAAATTTTATCTCCAAAATATCATTTACCCCCAGCGAGTGAACTGCTTCAGTTAAGTCTTCATCTGTTGTCCACTGAAAAATATTTTTAATATTAAACTATGAAAGCTTATCCAAAACACCATGGTTTTCCAGGCTTTTTATTTTATTTGGTACAAAACTGATGGAGAAGAATACCTTATTCAGATTGTCAATATTTTCTCTTTCAGAGAGCAGTCATTTCTAGTTCTCAGAAAATTAATGTTCACAATATTCACACTTCCTCATATGCTACACTGCACCAACTCCTCCACAAAGAATACCGGCTATTATATATCCCCCCAAAATTGTATTTGAGTAACTTTTGTTTTCTGAGAGTTTCAACTGAACATTTCAGTAACTGTTACCTTTTTCACAGCTGATCTTTTTTTACTCCTTCTGATGAAACCATCATTAGAAGCAACAGCTTCCACTTAACCAAACCTACTTGCTGTAAATTCTTATTAATTACTACTAACATTTAACAATTTCACTCATATCCAAAGATATACAAATACACCAGTACTTATGATTTTCTTCCTGCTTCTGTAACTCCATCTTCTCTTTAAATTTCATATGAGAACTGCAAAACAGGGTTTCAAGATTCTGAACGACTTATGTGATCTCTCTTAAATCAAGGCTTCTTTAAAAAGTAAACAAATCACTGAGAGCTAAATGCAGAGAAAACAAATACAACAGCAGTGCTATAAAGGAAATAAATTAATTTTTTCATGGATAACTTTGTGAAGCCAAATAATGAGGAATGAGTACAAATTGCTGCAGACTGGGCCACCTGCATTAGAAACTGTGACATTTGACTTGGATGAGTTCAGCTAATTCTGTGCATTTTACTGATCCCATTAATTTATTTTAGAATGGTACAACTCTTAAGTCAAATGCTCCTTTACTTATATATTAGCTCCCGAAATTAGGATATTATAATAAGTAATGACAAACACCTAAGGTATCCCTAAGGCATTAGCTTCCAAGTTTAGCACTAGTAAGAAATTAATCAGATGGGAAAAAGAACCTGAATGAGAACTCTTCATGTGTGGACTTGGAAGTTTTATTTCAGATAAGCAGATACAAACTCCAGTTAATTCGGCTACTGATTCAGCTACTTTGTTTACTTAACTGCAATTGATTGCAAAATGCTTTAATTCTAACAAGAGTAATTGTCTTAAGGGCAACTGCAGTTCAGTGAGTTATACCAAACCTGTTACTCCTGGGATGGCAGAAATAAGCCTTAAGGCAAATACACTAAAACAGTGTTGTTGAAAGAGTCACTGGCCTGGAAAAAGGGAAGTGGAAAAAAAAGGCTCTGGAAAAAGGTGAAAAGTAGTTTCAAAAAAACATCCAGATTCTTTTTAAACTAAAAACTTCAGAGTTTAGTAAAAAATAGGTTTGTTCAGTAGCTCCAAAGTCTCTGCAAGATTAATTTGATAGTTTAAAGCTTGTTCTCCTCTCTCTTTCAGCCAACTAAGAAACTTAAGACGACGGTAGGAACACATCACCCTTCGTAACACTTAAAACACAAGAAGAAACTTTAAAGTTCATATTTACTGAAGACTTCCTCAATGTTTTAGACATTAAGACGCTTCAGACAGGTTTAATTTTCAGTTAAAATTAAAAAAACAAAGAACCACTTTTCTTGCTATACTCTTCAATATTTCATACAGAACAATTTTTAAGCCAAAAATATTTACAAAGAACTATGATAACAACTTTAAAATTCCTGGCTGTGCCTAAATAGTAAAAAGATACTTACCCAAGTAAGATTTCCAATGTACAAGGCAATTCTTTTTCCAGTATATGTATAGACAACATTTGGTGCAGCTCCTTTACCTACATCATCCCCAACAGATGGTGGAAGAGAATCCATGTAATCGCGATCTTCTGGGGCATCTCCATTATTCGCAGATGGAGAAATTACATCATCATATAAATCAATCTGATCATGCCCACCATATTCAGCTTCCTAAAATAAAAAACACACCTTGTTATACTTCACACTGAACACTTAAAACTGACTTGAAATAAAATGCTGTGGTAGCTGCCACATTCCACAGACACAGCAAGTCTGATCCAATAGCTATAGAACCCTGCTGAAAACCTAACCCCTAGTTTCATCCTCAGTAAAATATAGAAAATTCTTACAACTTCTATTATATTCTAAACTGCGGGAGGGGGGAGGTGGGGGGGGTGGAATACACAAAAGATACCTCTTGCCACTTTTTTGCAATACTTCCGCCCTTGTAATATAAACAGAAATCCTAAAATCCCACAAGCCCTACTCCCAGAATTAAGAGACTTGGAACAAGTATAAGCAAGGTCCAAAATGAGGCTAATACTCTCTCTCAAGCAAACCTTTTTTCCATCAAAACATTTAGTAGAGTGAACAGATCAAGCTTCAAGAAGAGCCCTACTGACAAACACATTATTCTTTTTCAGATTTCTATTGCATTCCTAACTTTATCTTTTCATTCAGAAAGGGTCCAGACAGCGACAGCATTCTATTTTTGTTTCATTAAATTTAATAAACCAGAGTTTGCATTTATTATACATAGATCTATTAATGGGCTACAGAGGGACTATTCTACAACACCACAGCTGGAACATTTTGGTTCAGAAAAGCACTGTAGGGTTTTGGAGTGAATCACTCATCTCCCTTGTGTTGGTACAGGTTACGGCACAGTTCTGGCCAAGTGAAGTAGATTCCTTTCACAAGGAATGGAAATTAGCTCCTCCAGAAGATCTGCTTCATGTGCCCAGCAACTGCACCCTACCTGCTAAATGGGAAAAGATGGGTCAAGATCAATCAGTGGTCCTTCAGACCCCAAGTGTGGTGGAAAAGTGGTCCAAAAAAGTCCTGAGTAACAACTGCCTCAATCTGCTGATGTGCTACTTTCAAGTCACATTACTTTTTATTATAAAGACAACTGTGATGTCACCACAGAAGACCGACTTAAATTAAGAGAAGTGTAAAACACTGACTATAAATAACAATTATCTCCCTCACAAAAACATGCAAAAGCTTTTTTTAAATCACGGAGTAACCTTAATCAGTGGGATCACTTAATTCAAAATATGAATGAAGCTGGGTGTTGTATATTTGTGTTAAGGAACTATTTTTTAAAAGAAAGACTTCTTTTGGTACTTGCCATTTTTTAGCTTATAAACTGTCATTCATCATATCCAATGGTGATCAATTCCACAATGGGATGCTGCTGTCCTTTTTTACTATCCTACCAATCACTTATAACTGAAGACCCTGTTCTGTGTGAGAGGCAGGCCCCATCTAAATGTCTACAGACAGGAACACAGTAACTTCTCAGTGAACAAGAGAGAAGTTGACAAAGCTTAGGAGAGCCTAGCAGTGTTTAATGTTAAGCACCTTCTTCTATATTCACTTTCACAATTTGCTTTGCCAAATGCAAAAGCTGGACTTCAAAAGCCTGCAGAGGGTTCCTGGACTCTTCTACCCTGACCCAGAACAGTAACTGCCTCACCAGTTTTTGATATCAGAGACATTTCAGTGTACTTTATCTTGCCAGTTTGTGTCTAAAAACCCACACAACCATCCTACATACAATAGTTCAAGGTACCAAATATGGCAACTAGAGATAATCAAGTTGGATTCCACAAAGAACAGGCTGCAAAGATATTAATCTTGGTTGAAAACCCAATCTATCCAGTCGTCATCAGATCAGCTGTCCTGAAAACATGAAAGCATTTTTAACTGCTACTCAGAGAGTATCACTTAAAAAAAAAAAAACACCCCCAAAAAAACCCCAACAAACAAACAAAACAAAAACAAACAAAAAAAAAACCAAAAAAACCCACACAAAACAAAACAACAAAACACTAACATATAAGCTAAGTTTTGGCATCTACTTTGAAACAAGTAGATTCAATCCTCGATAAAATGCACTGTTCCAATACACTCTAATCTTCAACAGACAAATTCTCTCTCTTAAGGTAAGTTTATCATGATTACCATCAAGCAAGGGTTTAATATTTTTACCCAGTCTGTCCAGTTTTCTCTGTTTGATTCCTCCTATCATCACAGCTAATGCAAGTAGGTTTGGAGAGCTGCCTGGGACAGGCCTAAACATGACATCTTACAGCAAGGTTAAGGATGATGTCACAAGACAATCAAGGAAATCTTCTGCTAATGTGCAGGAATTCTAGCCATCTGTGTGTATAGATGATGACTTCAGGGAAGTAGAATTTAGTCTTGGTAGACAGATCTAAACAGGCAGCCACCAGTCTTACAGCAAATGTACACTAACCTATCTCCCTGAGAAGGCTGAGGTCAAAACTGCCAAAATACTGGAGCAGGCAGCAGTCCACAGCTCTGCTGCACTTCCCTAGTAGCAAGAAACTCCTCTGAAACATATCAAGTTTCTATGGCATAGGTTTTCAGGTCACCAGCAAAGGAGAGAGAGAAAATTATTAGGGCAGCACAGTCTGCATGTAACTTGGGGGGGAGAAGGGGAAGGGAAGGGGGGTGACAACAATGATAAAAGCGCTCAATAGCATCGCCTTAATTTAAATCAATAAAGGCACAACAGAAAACCTGATGCTCTTCACCATTATCTCTTCTTACATCGTGCTGGTTTTGCAGCCAGAACAGAATCCATTCAGTTACCAGTCTGTCAACAAGGTGTGCAGTTAAATGATTAAGAATTATCTGAGTCAGCAACTGCAAATGTAGAAGGAAAAAAGTGTCTCAATGGCTGTTGCACAAGATCAAACAACTCTTCCTTCAAACATGTACCATGGAAACTTACCTAAACACACCCTTCTTTCCTAGATGATGAAGAGTAAGAAAAATAATACCGGAAGTGTCACTTTTCTAACCTCAGCTATTTCAAGAAATGCTCTGCCTGTACCAGGAATTGTTTTTTGACCTGTTCCGACTTCTTTAGCTAAGAAGCCAAGTTGGCACCATTACTCTGGCCCCCTCTACACTCAAATCAGAATAGCAATACATTTCCAAAGCATGTATTTTAACTAGACCACAGACTGAAATACTAGATCATTTGCTCTGGGAAATCAGGACTGAAATTCCACACTGTGTGCTATTAAGTGGGACTGCATAAATAAAAAGGGTACTGAAAAGATCTATTCTCAAAGACCCATGTCAGAGAAGCTGCTACACTTTCAGTTATTCAGCCCTTCCTCAACATTTTGTTTAGTGTTTTGCAACATTCAAATTTGAAAGCCATCAACACATAGAACATTACAGTCATGTCCAGAAGGGACAAATTAAAAGGAGTTATTTCTTTTTGGAACTTGCACAGAACTGGTCACTCCCTTTACAAATGCTTTTTGAAAATAGCTTTCTTTTAAAAATAAAATTTATTTAAACTGTACATACATCTCTGAGACTGCTTTTTGTGCACAACACTATTCAATTACAGAGTTAAACAGTAAATTACACCTCCAATAAGACATTAAAAAATAGTGACGTAAATACAATTTCATGAAAAAATATTTACTATAATTTCTGAAAAAAACATTATTAAGAAAAAGTTAATTATTCACCTTCTCCCTTATCACTTTTTTCATTCAAGTTACAATATTTATGGTCAAAAACTCAAAATATACCTTAGTACCTCACTTTAAAAAAAAAGAAGTTTTTATGTCCTGAAGAATAACAAGTTAAAGAGATAAGCAAAAATCTTTCTGGTCTTGATGAGCTGTCTGAACACAGAAACTGGAACCTTAAAAAAACAGCAGGCCTTTGATGTTTCTAAAATAGCACATGGCCTGTGGCAGAAATACATCCACTACGGTGAAGTTTGTTAGACCATAAGACTCAAGTTTACAGGCCCAAACACTCCCAGCTCTACAACTGGCACACCACTAAAATTCATACAATCTGATCCCTTGTCAAATAGAGTCAGTAAAAATTCACAGGTAGTCAAAAGTACAAATTAAATGCAGGTACTGTTGCTGTTTGCATTAGAACAAGGCTGAGGCACCAGACGAGATGGTCTCAAGTTTTCTTTGCAGCTTGCTACAAAGGCTATCTTTCCCCAGGCCCCTTTCAGCAGACCAACAGAACTAATGAAATACATATGCAATAAGGTATTTCATATACTCTTATAATAAATGCAGGTCTGCCAGATTATTTTTTTTATGACCAGGACAGCTCTGCCCTTTTGAGTAGAAATTTATTACACTACAACACATCCATCTCCTCCCATAACAAGACAACTGCCTTCCTGATATAAAAGTTATTAAAAACAACCCGGTTTATGTGGCTATTAAATGGTATCTTTCATTATTAATTACACAGAAAGTATTTTCATGCTACAGAAAAGAAATTAAGAGAGTAACTAAAATTCTGAAGAATCTGTAGCCACAGACGTTTCCAGAGAATTAGCCTCTTAGCTGCTTACTCCATCTAAATCATGTTTATTATCCAGTTACAAAATACAGTCAAAACTCTTTCATTTCTAATTTGTTAGCATTTAAATATCAAATTAGAACACTACAGGCACGGCACGTTTAGACATATCCACAATGCAACAAGACAAGTATTCCCATCAGAGTACAAAAAAAGCAAGTTATTTTTCCACAGCATTAAAATAAGAGACCCTTAAATTGTTTCGTATCTTCTGCTTGATCAGAAGGATTTTTATATGTACACGTAAGTTTTATAAAACCAGGTTTCTTACTGTTCAATTACGTGTGTGTGGGTATGTGAAAAACAAACAAAACATCCTGGGAAATGCAAAGTTGATCAGAGCATCAGAGGACTTGGCAAAGCATGGTCACATCTTCATGCCTGCAGGAAAGTAACCCAGTTTGCTGGCCGAAGTTGCAGGCAAACCTGAGTCAGACCAGAGCTGGCCTCATGCAGAGGCTCATTATCTAAGTGTAATGTACGATACTCTATTTTTCTGCATATGGAAACATACCCTAATATTTGCTAAAGGGCCCCTAATGAAACTGCAGCCTTCTGCCATCAAGAGAATGCCAGCCTCAGCCACTTGCGTACAGATACTGCAGTTCTCACATGCAGCAAAGCAGATCTCTTTCTTGAAAAGCAAGACATGTAACGTGTAGAGATGGTTGAAGTAAAACATGCCACACAATACCTACTTCTTACAGGTCACAAGCAATGTATGCAGAAGTATTACACCTACAGGACTCTTGACTCAAAAAAATACTTTAAATAAATATGAAAGACTGCTGATGGGGGAGCCAGCTTGGAAGAATAAAATGGAAAATTACTTAACCAAGTTCTCAAAAAAAACCCCAACACAATTTAAAAAAATGTAAATACAACGAGTGGGAGCCAAATTGATTAAAACTGTAAGCCCAAGGACAAAGCACATGATTATGATGATCAATAAGTTACTGAAAGAGTAAGAGGCAACACTGACAGACAGTTTTTATTAATTCCAGATGGAATGAGGAAGATACATTTTTCACTAACATATCTGACTTAAGTCAAGTTAGTCAGTTCATTGCAACCAACACCAAATACAACCCAAGACAGTTCTCAGCTGTCATCCATCTTAGCCAGCTTGTAAAGCCACAGCTCTGTGGTCTTTATTTCACCCCTATGGTTCATTTAGCACTAATCACGCAGAACATCCCTCCCCCGCCTCTCCTGCAAGAAGGCATTAAAAAAAACCCTCAGAGGAGCCTCAAGGAGCTGTACCTTGAGCCCCAGAGCAAGATAAAACAACCAAATGAAACTCATCCAGCCACAAGCCCTAAATGACCCATTTACTACAGCTGCAAACAAAACTCCTGTCCCAGCTTGGGTACAAATACAGTTATACTGTACCCAGAAGAATGGCAAAACCACACAGTATACTTTTCAGTCCCTGCTACTGGCAAAACTAGTGGTTCCTACAGTCCAACTTGAACAAATATTAGTAAGTCAAATTAACACAGCACAACACAATCACAAACCAACAGCTTACCACTCCACACATACAGTAGTTTGTCCTTACAAATATGGTGTTCTATAAAATGTCTGCTACATCAACAAACCAATGCAAATCACCTTCTGCTTTAGTATTTGTTCAACTGTCATCTTCAACCATCAGAACCATGTCCTGTCTTATCAATTTAAGCTTCGGACTTTGAATCAGAAACAGTAACTCATTACTAGAAGCTTCTAGAGGACCCATCACAATGTCAGAATTAGAGGTAGTAAGAAAGACTTCAGTAGCTGCCTTTTGTACTTGACAGAAGAAAATGGGAAAGTACAAAGGTGTCAATCTCTCACAGTATAACTCGGGTCCTGAGACTACACGAAAGTCCAAAAAATGAAACTTGGAAAAGAAAAAACTTCTGGGAGAAAAAAAGCAAAACAGAACCCAAGCCGAGGGAAAAGGAGCACTAGCCTACTCTCACTTTTCTGCCTTGTAATTTGGAAGGTTCACAAGCTGAGGAAGCAGACTGCAGAAATGCAGCTGCAGCCCGAGAGCAACCAGGATGAATACAGTGGAAAGAACAAAAGGATCTCCTGACTGCTAAGCCAAATCATCTCTAGACTCACTTCATCATCTGTACCATCATCCTTCCTTGCACCATGGCTACAGGGAATATGAATATTAACCACAACCTGAGTAGACCAGGACCATGTGAGTGCAACAGAGCATCCCCACCACTTTTCTTCCGGCAGTATCTGCACTACACTTACAGCACAGAACTGATAATGGACTCCGAAGGCTTCTGCATACGTGAATTACACACTTTTTTTCCTTAAAAACTTTATTTGTTATCAGTGTTTCACCTGGAACTGATTAAAACAAAACCAAGTTATTAAAGAAAGGTGAAGAATGTACTCTTAGGCTGAATGGTCTCTGTGCTAGGGTTCACCTCCACTGAAATTCATATAATGGTCTTCAGCTGTAAGGGAGAAACCTGCACAGGTAGACAAACTAAGAGCAAATCAATCCTCTCCATCATCTGTCCTCTGGTATGGCATTATTTTATACTATACCTTTATCAAATTGTTCATCTTCTGAGTTATTTTATCGATAAATGTCTAAAGCATTAAAGTCTCCTGAGATAATGATAAAGTTGCTATCCAATTTAACTATGACATCCATAATGTACTCCCTATTTCCTAGTTTTCTGTAGGGCAGGCAGGCACACAACTGGGCATCACTTAATAAGCCCAGTAAATGTACGAAAGTGCAGATGTTCTCAGTTATTTAAGTTCTAGGGCAGGAACAATGCGATCTGGGGCAACACAACCTGCAGATGCAGAAGAGTCACAAACAGGGCAGACTGCACACACAACCGGTAAGAACATCAGGTTTCGGCAGGAAAGCAGGCACAGAGATTTTTGGGAATGATGAGGGGGGAACAAAACAAATAAAAGCGGAGTGTCTGTAATCGAGGCAAGTTCTGTTTATTTCATGCACTTCCTCACTGAAAGAAGAGCTCCTCCTCTAGAGAAAAGCTGCGGGACTTTTTTTAACGACTAGGAGAGAACAAGGAATTCAAGACTATAAAACAGGAAGGCAGTGTCTCCACTGATGCAGAAGGAAGCTGCACTAGCTCTGTCCGCCCCGCAACGAGCGTCCGACAAACTGCTCCCGCCCGGCGGCTTCTCCGCTCCTCCGCGAACAATGGCAGCACTTCCCGGGCCGGGAGCAGCGGCCGCTCCCCGCACCGCGCCCGGGAGGGCCCGGGCTCCTCCGCGCCGCGGCGGGCGAGGGATCTGGAGCCGCTCCTGCGCGGGCCTTTGAGACGGAAGGGAGGGAGGGAGGGAGAGAGAGAGGCAGGCGGGCGGGCGGGCAGGCGGGCGGGCGTCCGGCCCGGCGCCCGGCGGCCCCGCTCCCGCCCTGCCCGCCCGCAGCCTGCCCTCGGACGGCAGCCGAGCGCCGCGGCGCTCCCGCCGGGCCCCACCAGCCCCGCGGGCCGGGCCGGCCGCCCCCGCCCCGTCCCTGCGCAGCCCCGCACGCTGGGGCGGCGGCGGGAAAGCCCCGCGGCGGGACGGGCCGAACAATGGCGGCGGCGCGGCCGGGCCTGCAGGCGGCGCGGCGGGCGGGGGAGGGAGGGAGGAAGGGAGGGGGAGGAGGGGCCGCGCCGCGCCCGCCGGCCGCGCGTACCTGGTTGAATTCCTCGCCCACATCGGCGTAAATGTCGATGTGGTCCACGCCGTCCGCCATGATCCCGCCCGGCCGCGCCTCGGGCCGCCGCCAGCCGCGCCCGGCTCCGGAGCGCCGGGAAGGGGGGCAGGGGCGGGCGGGGCGGGCAGACGCCGTCACTTCCGCGCGGGGGGCTGCGCTTCCGGCGGCGCCGGGGCGGGCGGCGGCCCCGGGGGAGCCGCCCCGCCCCGCCCGCCCTGCTAGGCCGCGGGGTCTGTGCGGCTCGGGCTGCGGGGCCCGGCGCCTGCTCGTGTTTCTCGCTGCCGCCGCGCCGCGGGCAGCGCTGCCCCGCGGAGGAAAAGCGCCTGGAGTGCTGCAGAGCCAGGGAGTTGAATTAACCTCGGCAGCCGGTGCCGCCTCCTCAGCGCGGGGTGCGCGGGCCGGGCCCGGGAGCGCGGCCTGACGGGTGGGGAGGCGGTGAGGGAGCGCCTGGTTCTGCCTGTGTCCGGACTGCGGTTACAGAGCTCGGCTTCAGCGTCCCGGAACGAAGAGGGCTGGTGTCAAAGGAAGAGGGTCGGTCGGTCGGTCGGGTGGGTGGTTGGTTGGCTTTTCCCCCGCGTTCAGAGCGGTTAGGGTTGCAAAGACCACTTCAGATGATCGCTTCGTGAATGTGCCTGTTCTCCACATCCGTGTTTCAGGTTCAGGTGCTTTCAAAACCAGCGAGCGTCTCCCGGAGCTTTATGTTCGGAGTGTTCTACCTCATAAAGTATGTGCTGCATTGTACATTATGTCCCGCATCCACAAATAAAGCTGCTTTTTTTTACCTCATCATGAGCTGACGATAAGAAGCTGTGTTTCTCAGACTAAATTGAAATAATGAAAAATGTCACTGCAAGGAATAAAAATGCTTAGTGTTACTTTTTAGCTTGTCTTCCTTTTTTTTTTTTTTCCCATGGCTGGGAGTACTTCCCAGTTCTTGGACTCGGCACCCATGTCCCAAACTGTCCTAACTTCACATCAGTACCTGGGTGCAGACCATCCCTGTCTACTTTGCTGCCCACATATTGTAGACTCCGTTGGAAGAAAAGACAAGCAGACCAGAAAAGAGCTGAAAAATCAGAGACACATGACAAGGGGTGTGCTGTGGAGCACACCTGCCATCAGTCTGGATATACCTTAGGCATGGAGGTGCTTCAGCATTTTTCCTGGAGTTCTTACCTAGGTTGTGGCACATGAAAATTTGTCAGCTGCAGACCTTGTCATTCCTGGTGTTAATATTTCTGGAAGCCAGAAACTCTGTCATTGTTTTCAACTATTGGAGTTTCCTGGTTAGAGGAACTAGCAGCTCCCTTACCCTTTGGAAAAGGTCGGAGTATCACCTGAAAAAAAGACGTTTTAGAGGTGGTAGCTAGGAACAAACAAACAAGCAAAAAAGCTTTAACTGAACTTTTGGTGTTGATTACAGTTATGACTGACAATGCTGAGTCTGATCCCAGGTTAAAAGCACAAGTTCACATCTATGAATGCACAAGTCATATGTGAATTAAATGATTCATTGGTTTTGCAAGATTCACTTTTGGATTTGCCTCAGGGCCTACAGGTTCTGTTCAAGAATTGAGATGTGGGTTCACATATTTGCTAAATGTTGAACTGTTTTAGTGACTAGTCTTCTCGAGAGCAAAATGAAAGAAAGCTTAACCCTTGCTGTCCCGGCAATAGAAATGGGAAGTTCATTTTCCCATTGAAAATGAATTATTTCGTTTCATTGACATGAAATTCACAGAAGAATTTGCAGGTTGTGTGCAGTTGAATGTGTTATGTGCATAGCTAAGAAAATTATGCATTGATTTTAATTATGTTTAAAAGGACAAGGAAATTAAGTATGTATGAAAAAGTCAGTACAGTCACCTCAGAAACCACCCCAGGGATTGCCGCTAGCATTTGAAGCACCCCCCACCTGGGGCCTTTTGAAGAGGAAAAGACATGGCCTCTTCTCTGCTCTTTAAGATAATGAAGGGCAATCAGTGAAGCCCTTGGACCCTGCCCTGAGCTGTGTTTCCTACTCAGAAGGCTTTTCCACTTTGAAGCCTTTCCAAATATTTCGATTTGCTAGATTTACTGCCCACAGGCATTTACACAATAGGCTGTGATCATTCTTATCCTTGTATACATAGCGTTAAACAAATTTTGTAAACAATGTAGGGGACTAAATATGACTCGAGCTGTTCTATTTATTTTCTGCTGTGTTTTCATTCTTTTAGTGAGTAGACTTACTAAATACATCTTCATCTTTCTTGTGATCCACAATAGCTTCTTTGTGAATTAATATCTCTCTGTGGAGCAATTCAGAGTTGATCCACTCCAGTGCAAATGTTAAGGCCTCACATCTTGTACACCCTGAAATTATTTGGACCATACAGTTCAGAAGGCTGAGGTGGAGCAGGGGCTGAAACAGAAGTTTGGTCACAAGAGAAAGAGTTATTGGTGGTACAACTTGGTCTGGGAGAAGAGTCCTGATGAGGTTTGTTGGAGACAGCAAAAGCCACAGGTTTTGAACTAACTGCACACCTTCCAAAGCCATAGGCATCATGAGAACAAGTGGCAGCAGATGAACTGATGCCTTCCATCTGTTCCCTTTTTCACACCATGGGATATTCTTTCATCTGACTGCCACAGCTGGAGGTCCCTTGATACCAAAAGTAGGAGGAGAAAGGGACATTGGCAGCTCTACATAAGAAAGTGGCCTACACATTAAGTCCCTGTTTCTCATGGATCCACAAGAGCCTATTTGTTTGTAGTTCCTTTGGTCTCTCCTGTGGTACTGATGCAAATTCAAGTATAATCCTCATTTTGAACATAAAAGCAGCATCTGGTGCTCTGAGAACCTTATGATGCATGTTGTGTTAGCCCACAAGACCTCTCCATTCTTTCCTCTCCAAGGCCTTTCAGAGCCTTTTTTACTAGGCTGTTACTGCTAGAAGGCAAAGGGGAGGAGAGTGCTTTTCCCACCTGTTCGTATTGTGTGAGATTACTTCAAAATAGATTTAAATGTATTACTTCAGGTAAGAGGAGCAGAACCAGTTTTAACATAATAACGCGTTTCAAAAAGGAATTATTTTTTTAGAACACCAACACAGCAAAAATATATCTTTGTTTAAAAAAAATAATTTGATGGTAGAAATTTCCCTGAGGAATGAAGAGTGAGAATGATACAGGAATTTTCAGACAGACGTATTATTTTAATATCATGCAGTAATGTTATAGACAACACAGTGAAACGATAAGATATAAGAAAAAATGCTGTGCCAATCAGAATAGTACTCAAAATTAGAAGAGGTCTCAGCTTATCTGAGATCTGCAATGTATGTTTTGTTGTATAAACTTATGTCCTAGCTATGTTAGTCCAAATGTATTGAACTTGTTTTGTTTCTTTAGTTGTAGTCCTGAAGATTTTGATCTTTCCAAAACTGCCTGGAGCCACTGCACACCTTCTTCTATTGTTTTTCTCCAAGTAAAATAATCCAAATGGTAAAAGTCTGTACTGTCTAAACTGTAAGAAATTGTCTTTTCCACTGAAATGCCTCAGTTTATAAAACTACTCAAACAACAACTGAGAAAAAGTGCAGTGTTCCAAATGGGGTGGCAAATAGGCACAAATCCTTCACTGTGTACTTGCTTTCAAAGGCCTACATTTCAAGTTTTAATAATTTAATGTAACTGCAGGATGACGAGGAAAGGGACAGTCATGTTCCCATTCCCGAACAAATGTAGCAAACAGCCCATGCTGGGAAAGAGGGGAATATTACCTCATGTTTTGGTTGCAGCTGCACAGTTAGATTGGACTAAGTGTAACATGAAGCTGCACCTGAAAGACATCTACAAGACCTGCTACTGGCACCCCTATTGTAGGGAAACAGCTGGTATTACTCATCTCTTGCCCAGAGTTGTCTTTTTGTAGGTATTCCATTGTTCTGGGCTCATACATGTGAGCATAGTGTTCCGTCTTTTTTTCCCCCCCTCTATAACTGTGCATCAGTCTGCTCAGGTTGAAAATTAGGGGAAACCAGGAGATGATTCACAAATGGCATGAATATTCCAACCCTCAAGGCAGGAAGGTGTATTAGAGAAGATAAGTATAGTGCAAGCAGTGATAATAAATTCAGTTGCCCTGTTTGAATCCACTTGCATATGAGCAGCTAATCAGAAGGCTCAGCTACCTGCAGAAAAAAGTATGAAATTGAGTTTTCAGCTTTAAATCAGATACAATTTTTTAGATAGCTTCACTTTCTTTTTGTTTAAAAATGTCTCTCCAAAGTTTAATTTTTACCCTTAAGATCAGGGTCACTCCTGTATTGCACCTGCCTTAGCACTTTGAGCCCAGGCTCACAACAGTACTCTCCAGGGGTCCTCTTGTTCAAGCTCAGCTATTTAGAAATACTGTTTCAGAGAGAAGCATCATCCATAACATTCAGGTATGTGGGTTTTTTTAAAACTTGTACACTTCCAGATTTTAGGAGCAGCAATATTTATCATTGCTGTGTTATAAATAAGTAGAATGCGTCTGGAACTAGAAAGCAGTGTATCTTACTCAAACAGCGTCTCACACTGGTCCTTACCCACTGTCTGTGCAGCTCTGCTGAACAGCATCTGTGTGAGTGGCTAGTGATGGTCAGAGGGGACACACCAATGTCAATGGCCTCCAGGAGCTCATCACTTCTGCTGCCATGATGGCTTTCTTTGTGTGGTCTGGCAAGTTCCAACCCCTACCCTGCAGCTGGGATTGCAGCAGAAGGGCTGGGTGTCCCATTTCTACCACCAAGAGTTTGAGGAGTGGCTGTGCTGGGTCATAGCAGGCAGGTGCAGGGGGACAGGCTGCATCAGGCACCTTTGCAGAAGTACAACAGGGAACAGGCACTGCTGTCACCTGTGGCTCTCCTAGGGTCCTCCTGCTTCCGGAGACAGTGGAGGGGAATGGCAGCTCAGAGGTTTTCCTTCCAACATCCCTGAGAGTGCCTGAGGGTGAGGCTGTGCACCCCAGCCAGGGTGTTAGTCTTGAGGGTGCTGCAGAGCTCTGTAAATCCCATGGCAGGTTCTTGCTGCCCTACAAGTCAGGGGAAAGGGGTCTCACCTCAGAGGGAGAGCAGTCAATCAGTGCCCATATCATAAATCACAACTATGTGTGCGCTGGTTACGGTTGTTACAGGACACAGTTTCACATTTAGAGATAGCAAAGGGAAGCAAATGTGCAGAATGTGAATTGGTGAAGGCTGTGTGAGCTGCCCAGCTGACACCGCCAGACCTACCTGCAGGATACTTGTAATGCAGCAAAGTTGTAGCTGTCAAGGCCGTTCTCAAGGAGTGTTTCAGCATTGTTTTCACGTGTGAATAGAGCATACTTTTGATGTTAACAACTTAGTAGCAGGAATATTCCTCATTCTCAACAAGGTTATTAGTTTAGGAACTTTAAGACTAGTTTAGGAATGAAAAATTTTCCTATGTAATAATTAACTTCTGGTGTGTAAGGTCTCATTCTGAATTAGCTTTAGCTCAACTTCTTTCTGTGGTACAGAACATACACAAAGGACTCATTGTTTTGCATTTCCCCAACACTTTATATCTGAGTTTATGATATAGTTTACAGGCGTTTTAATATAGTCATTCACACTCTCTCTGTAAGTTAGGTGAGTATACAGTGATATTTGTTTTAATCAAAAGAAGACAGTTGGACTCAAATTTCCAAAAGCACCTATTGAATTTGTGAGAATCTGACATTTGTCTGCCAGCCACTGCAGTCTTAGCAGAAATCAGTAAATGCTCATGGCATTTAGCACCTTTATGTATTTGACCTACTCAGAATGAATGGACATTTTAAGGAACATTGATTTTCTCTTCATTCAGGTGTAAGGTCATACGATACCATCACTAATGCAGGGAAAAAAAAAAAAAAAAGTAGAAAATTTCAGAAATATTGGAAGAACACCTCAATCAATGAAAACAGTAACAAAACCCACATAATTTGACTAGTTTAACGTGCAATTAAGTAAATACATAGTCCTGTTTTGTGTTTGTAGCCCATCTGACATGACTGAAGATGAGCAAACTAGAAGAACAGATGGGAATCTATATTAGATTGATTAAATGGGAGGTATTATCCTAATATTAATTTGATACTCTATGCAACAGGAAACAAAAGGAAGAGTATCTATAACTGTAATTTTGTTTTGTGTGTGTGCCTTTATTCCTTTTTTTGTTTGTTTGTAACTAGAAATAGATATTACTACTGTTATTAAATGAACACGTACATATGAGGAGCAATGGAGAATTTCACAGGCAAAATTAAAAAATTCGTAGACATGTTTCAAGTAGACAAAGTTCTCTTTCTGTCAGACATTTTGCATTGAAATAAAAATCAGACATGAAAGGAAAAGAAAGAAAGAAAAGCAAGAGAGATCAGAAAACGTGGGGTTTGTCAGCCAGATAGAAAATGGCTCTAATGGCTGTTTCTATGGCAACTAAAAATGAATGGCTCTGAAGATAATTTTTTTTTTTTTCAGCAGGGACTTTAACATTTATGTCTACTGGCACACACTTCAAATGATATTCTCTGCCCCAAACTCAAGCATGTAAAGATTCAATATCACCATCATATCATTTCACACAGATAACCTGCAACAACTTTCAAGGACAGGGTCTGACCCCTGGTAGAGTCTCAGCTGCTCTGCCCTGAGCAGTGAATGAGATTAATTTAGTTTCTAGACTGAAGTTCATCATTGCCCACCCGTCCTTTAAGTATGTGAAAGCCAACTCAGCAGTTTTTAACTCCTTGGAATTACATTCCCTTTCTCTAAGATTAGTTTATTACACATAATTGTTATGAGATTCACAATGTCTTTCCAAGAACAGTCAGAGTTCTCCAGGAACTTGAAGTGGACACTGCCACAGAAAAAAAAGAGAGCTGCCCTTCTCCAACCCTTCCTTCCTTCTCCTGCCTGTACCTCCCTTCTATGTGCCTGGGCAGATTTATGATATAGTTTACTCCAGCATCCCCCTGACCGGGCAGGATGGATGAGACTTTGCAAATTCTGGGTCCCTCTGTTCTACACAGTCCCCCAAATCTTCTCTGTCCGCATTAACCCCCACCCTGCCCACCTTATCACAGAGTATGCAACCCCCTGCTCCATGCAATAGAAAACCTGGTAAGATACAACATGGCCACCCCATTCTTTAAGACTCTTTGAACTGGAAAAGAAAAACAACAAAACAAACCTGCACAAAAGAGTAATTATGTCTTGGAGCCACAAGAGCACTTTGTGTGATCTGTAAAAGACAAAGGACCAGGTGTTTTGTGGAGAGGAAGAAGCTGTTCTCCAGGGGTGACCAGCCATAATGAGAGTAGCTGCAAGTCCCTTTGCACTGCTTGGCACTCTCTTAATTAGCAATAAAGTCATAACCTGTGTAGACCATGGCAAACTGGGTCAGAGAAGCAGTCTGTCTTGAAATTTCCATGGTAAATAGAAGAAAGCTGACGTGAGGCCGTACAAGCCTTTGTGTGAGCAATGGGGGTGGAGGGGCTTGTGCACACAAGGGTTGGTGAAGGACAGAGTGACCTCTTTCAGAGGCAATTCTATTTATGCCAGTTCCAAACAGCTGTGAATCTATGGCCTTGCTTAGCACCTTAGCCTGCATTTTAGTTAATTAACATTTATTGTTTGGGGTTTTTTTCTGGAGGTTCTGATGCCATACCTGGTGAAATATAGCCCTTTTTGCAGCTACTTGTGCTATAAATGTGTTGAATAAAGGACTTCCTGAGGAGAGTGCCTTCAAGCTGTAGTGTTTTCATACCAGCTTGATATGCTGGTGCAAAATGCCCAGCGTCAAACTCAACAAGCTGATACAGAATTAAATCCTTAGGAAGCCCCATCTGGGACACAATTGCCTCGCACCAGACTTTATATGAGATGACCTCTCAGTGAACTACAATATCATGTGTTTCTTTAAGGTTTGTTTTCCATTGCTCAATAAAAAGTCCAACAGGGGAATCATTCACAATAGAAGCAAAAAAAAAGGAGAAGGGCATACAATGCAGTTCACTGGAAAGAGAATTAACTAGCTGTAAATCTCCTCTGCCTTTGCTGTGCAGCCGTCAGCTGCACAACGGTCGGAGGAACCAGCAGGAAGGGCAGGCTGGTTTTGAGAAGTAGGCAGCAAAAAGAACAGAGCTCTGTCAGTCTAAGACACAAAGCAATATAGTCTTGTATTGATTTTGATGTTCAGTGATGCAACCAGCTTCATTTTACACGTGAATCGTCCTGCCTTTACTTGGAAGCTGATGCAAAGGTTTTGAGGAAGATATGAAGTGCTATTTGGCTACAGGTTCAGTAAATTAGTGGATGTTGTCTGGAGTGTGAACAGCAATCATAAACTACAGATGCTCACTCACGCTTCAGAGTGCAGATTTCTTTTGTTGCATTTAGAAAACTAAAACTCAATACAGAATTAGTGCTAGCACCTTTTTCTTCATTTGCATTGACTTAGAGGGTCTCTGGAACATAATTATTTCTGGTCTAGCAAGCATGTACAAGGTGATTGTGTGTCACTGACTATTCTACAGGGTTGTCCAGACTACAACTGCACAATGAGTGCATGAGCTGCAAAACTGTGGGCTGTGTGTTGACTGTCCCTGTCCAAAGAGCTGATTATGTCCCATTTGTGATACCCATATGCCAGAAGGTTCTCTGGAGGCTGCTCTATCTGTGTCTACACATTGCTTTAACCGAGGGAACCATCTCTAACTAGTGTCTGTCCATGCAGCATGTTGTAGTTGCCTACCAAAAGGCAAGGTTTTCAGTCCTGGTCCTGTCCTTGAGTTTTCAGTGTCAATGTCCTGTGATGTTTTACATATGCTCATCACACAGGAGCACTTGGGGGAGGATATGTATGGAAGTGTACTACTTTGCATCCCTGCTGTAGCAGGTGGGCGCAAAATTCAACTCTATGGCATCTTTTTGGAGATGAAGGGGATTAAGATTAGCAGAGAGTGCATTTGATAGAGCAGAGTACATAAAAAATCCCTGCTGCAGTAGAATAGTTAATCTCTTCAGCAGCTGCACTCAGTTTTGAAAGAAGCTGTGAAAACTCCAGACCTGGCAGGCATGGGAAAACCCAAGAGCAGGAAAATTTCCTTCTAATTCTAATATTTAAAGACTGGCTTTTTTGGCCATCCTGAACTCTAAAGCAAGTTATACTCCCTCAGAATTCTTCATTGTAGTTTGTATGTCTGTCTGGTTTCCTAATATCATGTTCTAACTATGTTGTTGTAAATCTGGATATCCTTTCTATTTATATTCCTGTCTAATACTATTTTGAGTGCTTGTAAATTCATAGCTTGATTCTATTATAGCGACAGCGATATTACAGTGAAAAGTAATTGAAAAATTAGCTCAGGAGAGGGAAATTTTATACTATATCTAGACTATCTACTGCAGTAGATGGCACTATAACTTCAGTCGAGTGAGCAACTCAGCTGAACTGGGATCTTACTAAATAAAGGGATTCTTTGTGCAGTTTTAAGCAACATTCCAGCAAAGGAAGGATCAGACCTTTGGCATGCATCTGTGTTGTGGCCAAATTCCAGTTTTATATTTTTCAGGTCAAATTATTTCCTTAGGAAAACTATGAATCATGCATTTGCATAATAGTTTTTCCATCTGCTTGCATTTCTCCACTTGGGGACTTTTTTTTTTGTTCGTTTTAATATTTCACCTGAGAACATATACGTCTTGTTTTCTTTGTTAAATTCTGTGGAAATCTTTGGGTTGCTATCAGCAACAGACAGCATAATGATCTAATCTTACTATCTTGTTAATACTAACTGAAACAATCATATCTTGCTATAAATGGGGAGGATCACATCCTGGAATGATACTCATACCATAATTTGCACATTAATTTCATCTATCTGACCTAGAATCTGTATCTGACCCTATACCCATAACGTGGAGCACCTCAAAATTATTTACTGCTTGTGCTCTCATAATATCCCAAGAGGCAGGATAGCAATGTTACTCAAATTTCCAAGTAGAAAATCAAAGAACAGACCAAATAGCTTCACCTCATTCACACAGGAACTGTATTAAATGGAGACTTGCATTATATATGGAATATATCCATATCTCAGATACACAAAGAACACATTTTTGTTCTGTGTATCCCATTTGAAGAAAATAATTCATATTCCTCTACACTGGTTTTTAGGTTGTTTTGGTGATTTGCAGAATGAAGCCTTGTGGTCTGCAGCAAATCTTGCTGTTAAGCCCTGTACTTTGGAAAAGGCCTTAAATACTGGAAATCTGAAAAAAATAACAAAAATTTTGGTTGCTTTAGACAAACTTAAGGCATTTGTAACTGTTACTGAGCCACTTCTTGTTGCTAATTTTTTCCAGTGCATTGAAAGAAAAACCCATAAAAAACCAGAGAGCTGTAAATAAATAAATTATTTGGCTTGATAATGTATTTAAAAGAAAAGTTGAATCTCTCCAAGAGGCAGAAAAAGAAGTAGGAATATAAGAAAGCATAAGAGAGGCAAACCTTACCATGATGTATCGTTTTATTGTCCACTGTTTATTGAAATACAGCTGTGGCAGCTACTGCATTCCATCAGGGTCATCACTTTCTTCAAGATAATTTTGGATATGTATGGACCTTTGTTTCTTCAGTAATATATATCCAAAATAAAACAAGATCTTGAGGTGTAAGGGTTGTCTTTTTTAGTGTTCAAGAAGAATACAGAAAGGGCTCTGATAGTTTTTATTATATTTCATTGGTGTCTATATGACTATTCATCAGACCTATTAAGCTGCTTTTAGTACTTCCTATAATGTGAGGATATGTTTTCCTAGTATCAAAAAATGAAAGAATTCAAAGACAACAAGAGCTGAATCAGGGAGATTCAGTCAGGGAGAACAAAATATTGTTGCCTTAGGAGTATTAGTAGTTTGGTAAAGAGCTCACAAAGCCTTTCCAGGAGCTAAATCTTCTGTGAGTCAAGTTTGCACTAGGGTACACTAAATTGCCAGAATGAAAGCAGGGAGCACACTTTTCTGCAAACAAGGAAAATCTTTGAGAACTGTTATTCGCAATGTATGTTTTTCATAAGATGGATTTTTTTCCCTTACCTTGAAAAATAAGCCATCATGTAGGAAACCTCAAATGAGCAACTCTTCAAGACAGAATTTGAAACAGTAATAGACAAGACAAATAACTGAAACACTGAAACAGCAAATCTAAATAAACAAGTGCAAACTGCAGACACGTTTTTTATTGCTAAAAGAGTAGTTACCAAGGACTATTTTTAAATAAAAAGCACAGTACAAATTTTGAAGGAAATTAGTATCCACCGTGAAATACAGTAGAGAGAACTCATCTTTACAATCTTTACATTCACAGGTGTCTTCTCACTAGGGAATCTGTCTTAAAAATGAACCTAATGAGGGTTTTCATATACTTGATGTGTGAAGTCTTTGTATAATTATTGGAAATTGTGTTCTATGTGAGACTGAGCTAACCTGCAGAGGAGCCTCACGCATGCCATTAACATTGGGCTGCTGAATTAGATGCCTTAATTCAAACAGTGTGTCCTTCTTAAGCTGCTATATTTTTTTATATTTTTCTCTGAAACTTTCCATATGTAATACGTAAGTTGCTTATTGGATATTACATCATTAAATTACAAAGATGAAATAAAAGGATCAGAACCCTTAGCTCCAAGGCACTGCTTTAAGGAAAGTGTCTCTGAAAAGTTTATGGTTTAATATAAACCATTTATATGTATAAGTGAAAGAAGACTCTTGAAAATAAGTTCTTATAATAGTCATTAACTTTATAGGCAGAATGATTCTTTTCATCTGCCGATAACAGATTTATGAATTAAAGCAAGCTCACCATGGATGTACTCAACCTACTGTTTGATTCTACTTTGCCAGAATTATCTAAAGTCCTTAATTATTTCCACAGGTGCCATGTGTGAGGTTAGGAAAATACTTGAAAAAAGGAAAAGTGGCTTCATCCTACCTCAAACCATGACATTTCCTCACAACCAATTCTGTATCAGTAGGCAATGTAACTGCCCTGCTTTTGACCCCTTGAACAATCTGGATGACTCAGGCTAGCAACTTTTCTTATGGGAAGGCTCATTTTTAAATGTTTATATGATCTTTCTAAACACATCATTTGCACCTATCTTTTCAAACCCCTCAGAACTTACATTGCAGTTTGTTTCCTAAAAAAGAAACTCACACAGATAATGCCTATCCCTGATACTCGCTTCTTTTCCAGTTCTTCAGCTTTCTCATCATCTGGGGCTGGAAAAATTTAGTCCATTATACTTCTTTTGCAGGAATGTAGCACCTACGCAAAATGGGTATTGAACTGAGGCCTTAGGATTTAAAATGTTGGCTAAAAAGCTGGATTTGTGTACTGAGCTGCTATACACTCTTGACACAGTTTTAATCTGACAATAGGTGAAATTTTCTACCTATATATGATCAGAGGAAATGTAGCCCATGTATCAAAATTAATATGATTATTCTTCCTATTATGGAGAGCAAACACTTTCTCATACAGTCAAAGATGTTTCTTTATCTACAGTTACTATTTTTTAAAGTAGAATAAATTATAAATGGTTTATGTTGTATTTAGAGCAGAAACAATAAGTTTATAATAATTCTTTGATTTCATATATTACCTGATACGTAACCATATTGACCATGAATGACATGGAAATTACTGGCATTTTTTGGTCATTTTTCTTATATTTTTTTAGGGGAAAATCAACATTTAAGTCCTCAGTAAACGGCTATTTTCTTGTAGGCATGTTGATAAGCCAAGTGAAGGAATGTAAGAGGAAAACTTAAGAAATGAACAGAGGGAAGACTTCAGTGTGATGCTTTCATTTGGAGAAGGCAGTAATGGGCAATCATGTGGTTTATTGCATTTGTAATTTTTGGTGCCGTGCCAAAGTGATCAGAGTTGTCAACTGATCTTTTCCCAACTTCAAAAGCATCTCCCAAAAATCCTTTAGCCTTAATTGAAAGCACCTCATTCCTATGTTTTCCGGAAGCATGAAAAATGTAAAAATATTTATCTTAGGAAAAAAGTATTGTACAAATTATGCCTTACAGATAATTTGTTAGGATAACAGGATACTTGGTTGGAAAAAGGAGGTGATTATGTAAAAAACCTTTATGACTTACAGAATTCTCTGCACCGGAGTCAATTCTAGTAAATAAGCTTCTGCTTCTGTCTTATGCCGCGTCATTTTAATGCCTGTGGTGATGGAGGTGGAAAGAACATCAGGGAGAAATATTCTGAAGAAGCAGCAGACATTTCTGTTTGCTTTCAGACACCTTAGTTAATGCTCTTTCACCACAGAAGAACAGGTGTGAACTTTTAATTATTAGCTGGACCGCAAAATAGGCTAAGCAGATGGGAAATCTAAAGGAAAACTAGAAACCAATACAATTATTCTAGTGACTTAGCAGCAGCGTTTGTAACTCATACAAACCTCAGGAAGCAAAAGGGCTTCTTGCTGAGATAAGAGACACAAATGGTTGATTAACAGAGGAATAAAAGGGGCACTTTTGCAGGAGGTAGGCGATACCTCTTCCAGTCACAGCAGAGTGCTTGAATTTCTTAAATGAGCTTTTGTTATGTTCATGTTCACAAGCGGAATGCTTAATGTGGATAAGCTCTCTAATCACTGTGCAATCTGAAAGTTTATTTTTTCTGGAAAGGTCATTGGGAGAGCTCTTGAGAGACAGGATGAAAAGGGTGTGAACTCTCTGGAGTTGTAAACTGAGAGGGGGGTAAAAATCCTGTCCTTGTAGTGCAGAGGAAAGGAGCAAAAGAAGGAAGATGTACGCTAGAACAGTGGGGAATACAGCTAGAATGTTCAAGAGGCATTAAATGTCTTGGAGTCAGTGGGAGTTGTATGCTATCAGTGTCTGAAGCTGGCAACAGAGACTCTCAGGATTGCAATGAGTGCTATTTGACAGAGGAAAAGAAATCACCAGATGTTGTTTCTTCTGTCTTGCATTCATAATTCTTTTGTCTGTTCTGATTTATCTCTGGTTTATATCCTGTACTTTTACCCTTCTGTGTGTGAACAGGTACATCTCTACTCTAAATGCATTCTTAGTCATATATAGTGTGAACTTGCAGTTATGGTATCTAGAAAGACAGATTTTTTCCCCTAGCATTTTAGGGGAGGAAAAATACAACCTCAGTGTGTATTTTTAAACATAGTTTGTGAAAATATTTACACTCTGTGCATTGTTAGTTTGAATAGTTAAAATTATCACAGACGATGTAACTTCAAGGAAAAACAGGATATTCTATTGTTTTAACTGGCTTACATGAGGATGCATATTGTAGCAGTGTGCATATTATCTAATAGTTGATAGCAAAAGTCCCTAAACCCACTGAAAAAAATATTCTCTCTCTTTTTGTCTATCCACTGCTTAGTCCTAGAATTCCACGATTACATGATAAGGAACTGAAACTGGAAAGCTGCAGCCCAGCCTCCTGCTCCAAGCAGTGTAAACCATGAGATCAGACCAGGTTACTCAGGGATTTTTCCAGTCAGGTCTTGAAAACACCCAAAGATAGAGACTGCACAGCATCTCTCGAAAACCTGTTGACTCTCCTCAGTGTGAAAAATGTGTATGTATATACTGGTGTATGCCAGTGAGCCAATACTGTTCTTCAGGAAGATGTACAGGTCACAAGCATAAAAAAGGCTTCATGACTTTATTTCAAAATATTCGTACCAGAACTTTTGAACTATGTTTGTTTTGTTTTGTTTTTTAACTGTGCCATATATATGTAAGTATATGTATTTGTGGAAGGTTGAAGGGAATGCAGAGGACTGCTGCTTAAACAGAGAACCTAAAAAATGCTCAGCTGGCTAACACCTAGACAAGTTTAATGTCTAAAAAAGGCCAAAAATTTGTACATACAGGTGAGTATTTCATCATATGTAATACAAGAAACATCTGTGGCTTCAGGAAGTTCTGATTACAAAGCTGTCATAGCAGTATACACTAATCTATATACTTAATGGAAATTTCAAGGAGAGAACACTGAACAGTTCTCACCCTCTGGAGCTGGGAAGTGATGTGAATCGCAATCCTTCAAAACCCCAGAGACAGCAACTAATGACTCATGAGATTAGTTTAAAAATAGGGGGGTTAAAAATAGTAAATGTTCTTTTTGATGGTGTGCTAGTTATAAATCTGTATAGTTCACGTTTTCTGGCTACATAGACCTGAAATCTACTGAAAAATACAGCTACTTAAAAAGCAAACAAATAGCAACGGAGACTATTGTATAATCCAATGAAAGCCCAGAAAGCAAAGAGTATCCTGGGCTGCATCAAAGTAAGAGTGGCCAGCAGGTCAAGGGAGGTGATTCTCCCCCTCTGCTTTGGTGAGATCCCTCCTGGAATACTGTGTCCACCTGTGGAGCTTCCAACACGAGAAGGACGTGGAGTTGTTGGAGTGAGTCCAGAAGAGGGCCATGAAGATGATCAGAGGGCTGGAGCACCTCTCCTATGAATGCAGGCTGAGAGAGTTGGGATTATTCAGCCTGGAGAGGAGAGATCTCCAGGGAGACCTTATAGCCACTTTCCAGTACATGAAGGGGGCTACAGGAAAGCTGGGAAGGGACTTTTTAGAAGGGCTTGTGGTAAGAGGACAAGGGGAAATGATTTTAAACTGAAAGAGGTAGATTTACATTGGATATTAGGAAGAAATTCTTCACTGTGAGAGTGGTGAGACACTGAAACAGGTTGCCCAGGGAAGCTGTGGATGCCCTCTCCCTGGAAGTGTTCAAGGCCAGGTTGGATGAGGCTTTCAGCAACCTGGTCTAGTGGGAGGTGTCCCTGCCCATGCAGGGGGTTGGAACTAGATGATCTTTAAGGTCCTTTCCAGCTCAAACCATTCTATGATTCTGTGATTCTGTGATTCAGTGGAACTATGAGCTTGGCTTTATACTGACAAATAGGGCCTTTATGCTACAAAAGGGCTTGGGTAAGAGTCATACTCAGGAGTTTTAGACCAACCAGATCAACACCTTCTACAGCAGGATAATAATTAAACCTGCAAAACCTAAGGCATGAGTTTATGCTTTTTATTAACAGAAATTTCAGCTCAAGAGAGAATAAATGCTGAATTCCTGATCCTGCTCTATGGATCATCCCTCTTTCCTAAGTAATGTAGAGGGATCAGCATGAGAAGACAAATGCGTGTGACATCGGCTGCCTGCTGCCCTGCCTGCCCTCGGAGCTCGCCTGACATCAGCGCTGTGTGCTGCAACTGTGCTTCTGACATACCGTCCTCTGCTCTGTCCTTGCAGTGCCCTTTGCACTGTGACTTGGTGGGGTTACTGGAAGACAGCCTTACAGATGTTTTCCTTAGTCCCTGCCCACACTCCAGAAACCATCTCAATTACAGAGTGTTTAGGAGTCCTCCAAAATACTTCTCATTTTTTTCGGGGCATAAAGGTTTTAGAGTGCTGGTGAAAGTCTTGTGACAAACCAAAGTCCTAACATCTTTCCTCAGCTATAATTTAAATTTTACTTAGTCAAAACTCCCACTGACTTCATTAAGTCTTTTGAGATTTGGCCCTATCACATCAGTACATTGCAATCAACTATAAAAGCAGCAACAAAACTGAGTCCCAGAGAGTAACATCAGAATAACATACATTATTTCCATCCAAGTAAAAAGATCTTCTGGGATTTTCTTTTCTGGCCAAATCTAAAGCTAAACACATTACTCATCTATGCACAAGTCTGTTTGCTTTCCAAGCCAAAACACTAGAAAAACAGGAAATAATAAGATTGTGATATATAAAACTAGGTTGCTCTGCTCTGTTAATTTGTCAAATCCACAAAATGTGTTTTCTATTAGCTTTGAAGTACAGGTTGAAATGCTTGGTGCATCTCTCTACCCATCAATTAGTCCATCCATTCATCCATCCATCCATTCATCTTATTTTTTCTGAGAGGAGCAAACATTCAGCAGTTTTCAGCTATATAGCTTAGAACCTTTTGTTTAGAGAAACAACTGACATAAAAATTCAGATTGCTTTTTTGCTGACAAAACTATCCCTGTGAAAGGGAAGTAAAACAGAATCAAGAACCTCAGTCTTCAAAGTGCAGTTTTGCTGGTTGGTGCCAGCCTCAGCAGCTCAGCAGGCATAGTCCTTCCTAAAATCCTTCCTAAAGGCAGGTAAGAACAAGGGGAAGTTTGTGGAAAAATCCCATTGATTCCCAAGTGCAACGCATTTCTCCCTAAAAAGTAGCATTCACCCTTCCTTGCACACTCCTTAACTTGCATTCTCTCACCAAACCTCCATGCAATAAAAAAACCATGTAGTTCTTTATTTTCTGACCATGTTTTCAGAACTGAATGAAATAATTTGGTGATTGGTGATTTTTTAAATGCTCTTAGAGAGGTCTTAAGAGTATGTATACTGCATTTCAGTCTTGGAAACTGTGGCAACTTTGGCATCCTGTGCTGAAAATGGAACTCCAAAAATTTACCATGGCTCTTTATTTTTGTAAATTAAAAATTTATAGATGTGGGAAGTGATAATCACTGAGTCTCAATACACTCAACCAGTTCCATTTTTAACAATTAATATTACTATAAATACATAGGTATTTTTCACTTACACATGTATATTCATTGTGCCTGTAATGACTATATGTGAGAAATCAAAAAGTCCTGTTTTCTTGTAAATATATTAATCCTAGATACAGAGCCCAGGAAACTGTAGTTGACATTTTCCTCTTAATTTCCTAAACATTTGAACAATACTAAACCTTGTTTAAGTGTAAAAATTACGTAGATCATGCTGTTCTAATAGAACCTTAACAGACAAGCAGATATATTTAAGCTAACTTTAGTATGACTCAAACACATACATGGTGATTTTAAAATAAAGGTAATTATGTCCATGTGCTACATCTGCTTAAGTGCATACCTTGTCCTATATTGAATTTGCTCAGGTAGGTAGACCTTTACTGGTGATGTAAGTGTCTGTGTCTGTTACCTGATCCAGTAATCTTTGGACATCACAATGTTCAGGAATTAAATCGTAAGAATCTTCTGTGAAATTGAGACTAAGTCAGGCAATTAAATGGCCAATGCTAAACTAGTGGTCAAATGGTTTATCAGTTCCATGAAATTATTCCAATCAGACCATGTCTTCTTCCTGTGTGTTCCCTCCAAACTTTGTGTTTTATGACAGAAAGGTGGAATTGCCACTTGATAGGTATGGATGATGGGGTAAAACACAAACCTTTGTATACTTTGTTGGCCTCCTGAATCCACAGAAATACAGGTCATGTCTGGTGAATTTGTGTTTACAATAGACAAAGAAGAGATAGGAATTACTGCTAACATGCAGGTTGGGTGATTGCTGCTGGCAGTCTTTATAGAACCAAGTGAGTTCTAGGAATGCTGGATGTGTAAGGATTTTGCAATTAGGTGAAGCCAGAAAGTGTCATGACAGTGGAGAATGCATGGACTTTTTATCAGGACTAACCTAATCTTTGTCCAGGAGAGCCACACATGTGAAACTGAAGCTAGATATAGTAGAACAAGCTACATTTTCATATATGAAGTAATTAGGTATTTAAGTCATTGTGCCAAATTTCTCACTGGCATATACAGCCCTAGGTGCCTGTAAGCTTACACTACACACATCCTAGCCATGTAATCACTGCTAATAATGTTGCTAATTTTTAAATAACCGCTTAAAACATAAAACCAAATTTTGCAGCTGATGAATGTTGCTAAATGCCAGACACTTAGAAGAGTGTCCAACAGTGTTAAGCAATTCCACATTTCTTCACAGAAGCAGAGTTGAAAGATAGAACCCATCAGAAAAGCCAAAATATGTCCAAAATTGTACCTAATTTCTGTGGCAGGAACATATTCTTTCAATGGTAATTGAGAAGGGCTCAAAAATGTTATTGCACTTTGACCTGGATTTTTCAAATCTGAAACATCTTATATTCATGATCACATCTGTTCTGAAGGCTGAAAGACCAGATCATCTGAAGGACTTTGGTACCTGCAGTAGACCATGAACACCAGCACCCAAAATTGCTGCACTTCAAACCAATGCTCAGATACAACCTCAGCTGGGATGTATCCAAAATCCTTGTCTTTCAAATGTCCTGAAGGCTCAGCCTCTGGACATGTGCAGAAGCACTTCAGTTTTGATGGGGCTCAGCAATTTACTTTGTGTTTCATGCATGTACTATATGTACTTTGCCAGAATTAAGAAACAAGAGGTTCTCTGCCTAAGTGTCTTTGGTGATCTGCTCCAGGAGATCTCAAAGTCTCTCTCTATTATGCACCAGCAGGGACTGTCTCAGATGCTACAGATTCCACTTAAATCATGGTGTGGTTGGTGTGGCACAGTCACTCTTTTTATTCACAGAGCGCCCCAGAGCTGCAGTTCTATCCTTTGCCTGGGAGCATTAACAACTCCTGTTTCACATCCTCCCGTTTCTTGCAGAGACTGGCTTAACCACTGATCTGTGATTTACTCCACCTTCCAGCTGAATGTGTGCCCCTGTGAAGAAAATAATTAACAATTTTTGAGGCCTGAGGGAATACCCAGATGGAGCCTGGCTTTGTGACTGCAGCCCTCTTGCTGGTAGGCAGGATGCTACTGGTCTTCTGGCTGTTAATGAGCA
This sequence comes from Apus apus, assembly GCF_020740795.1. NCBI lineage: Eukaryota > Metazoa > Chordata > Aves > Apodiformes > Apodidae > Apus > Apus apus. Next base: position 169,365,837 of record NC_067282.1, read on the forward strand.
ATACAGGAGCCACAGTAAGGCCAGTATGGCAAGGGAACCTGCCCTAGAGGCAGCTCCTGTGATACTGGAGAGAGACCAGTTCTCACCAGCTGCTGTTTCTCCAGACAGTGGCTGAGACTTGCCACTGGCAGCAGCAGGACAGCTGGAGGAAGCTGGGAAGGAGAACACTGGGAAGGGAGCCACCAGCAGCAACTGGAAGTAACTATAAGGAGGCAGAAGGCATATATGAGGCATAAGTGTGCCCACCTTCCTCCCCAACCCCCTGCTCTTTGCAGCCTCTGTGGCACAGACAGGAGTGTGGCCAGGGGTGCTGGCTAGGGAAGGATGGACATTAGAGACTTGCATTTCAGGAAAGGCAAAATCAATGAAAACCACTTAGTACGGCACTGAATAAACCAAAAATATCTATTCTGGGAGCAGATGCTGGAGCTGAGGTGACTGCCCTGTCACCTGGGCAGCACTCACCCTTTCGCTGGCATTTTTGCTGCTCATGGATGTTGCCTGCACAGTGAGGAGCTGAGCACTCGAGTGGTGAGCACGCTGCACCAGCAAATCACGCTCTGCAGGCCTGCTCCTTAACTGAGGAACTGTCTGCTGATTATGCCAGCTTTGTGATTTATCACTTGCCAGGCTGAATACCCTCATTAACAGCCTTGTGTTCTCAGTGAGATGTTATGTGCTGGGGGAGTGGGAGTGTTCAGCTGAGTCCTCCTTCCCCATTCTTCATAAGCAGGCAGTCTCTTTATTCCCCCCATGCAAAGCAAACATTCAGCAATCAGAAGAAAAAAAGTCTAACTGTTGGGACAAATTATAAACTTCTGCAGCAAAAAGCCCAATTAAGTCCAGTGACTGGATCTTTATTATAAGCTTTTCGCTCCAGGTTCATGCATGGGAGGTCTGGATTCATGTGGTGCATGAAACTGGGCAAAGGGGGCACAGAGAATGAGGGATTAAATCAAAGGGAGGGTGGGGTGATTGAAACTGTGGGAGGGAAAAAGGAGTGGGAAGAAAGAAGGGAGGGGAGATAGGAGGGGTACAGGCAGTTGAAGGATGGGAACAAGTTAGTGGGTGATCATACAGATGATGTGAATCATCCTGTGCTGATCTCTTCTTCCATTCTGTTGACTGCTGGAGCCACCCCTTGACAATTTTTCATTATGTCTTACTGAGAATATAAGTAATTCTCATCTTTCCAGTGAGCATAAGGTGAGCTGTTAAAAAAAAAAAAGACTAGAAATGAGTAGGTTTTGGAAGAGATGTTGGGTCCTCACAGATGTGGAAATAGAGATGAAATGGAAACTTCACTAAAATAGTTTGAGTCCTTGCCATCTGGAAGGTTTCCTACTTTTTAAAGGGGTGATTACAGTTCAATAACGTATTTTGCGGAATTGCAGGAAATGATTAATTTTTTAATGTGTCACCCCCAAAAGAATTATTTTCACTGAGCTGCATTTTTCCCATCTCATAGTGAATTTGAGATGTGTAAATATCGGTATATGATATTTGTGACTGAAGACAGTTGCAGAGCTTTTTTCTGAATTAAATTCACCATCTACAAGACATCTAAGCATTTTTGTAAGGAACGTGAAGACAAGCTCTAAGGCTTTGTCTTTCCTTGTGGGCTGCAGGATTTGGCTAGTGGAGTTGTACAGAGTATGTATCATCTGTCTTGAAGACTTTTCTGGATCTGGGCAGGGATCTCTTGTACTTCATCTTCCACCACAAATATCCCCCTTGAGGTTCATTCGTCTCTCCCAGTAGTGTTGCCAAGAAGAACTAATTGAAGTAGCATCTAACAGTATTGTTGGACACTGTGAGTTTAATTTCCAAAGTGACTAAAGTAATCTTTTTCAGCTGGGCCTTGGTGCCCTTATTGGCAGCCATCTTGTTTAAGAGGATGACTCTCTGTTCTTCTCATCTCTCAGCAGAGTTGTCTGTCGCCAGATACTTTCCTGATGGAATTTCAAAAGTTTTGAAGCACCCACTTAATTTATTCGGGAGGGATTGGATGGATACTCTGGAGATAAATGGGTATCCAGAGACATCTGGCCCCAGTAGAGTACATCCCTCTAGGCCACATGGCCAGTCTGGAGTCCCTCCAGCTGTACTCCCAGGGTGGACAACAAACTGGACAGAAGGTGGCTTTATTTTGCTTCAGCTGCAAGTGTAGCAGCAGCCTAAGTTCAGCTGTTACTCTTTGAGTGTAGAATTTCCTATATATTATCAATTAGAGGGGGTTCTCTTGGCCACAGTTTTGCTGAAGAACCACCAGTTTCACATCAGACAACACAAGGAAAAGCCCTGTCATCTAGATCACCATGACTATATCCAAAATGCTGCTGAATGTACTATACACTATAGGGAGGTCATCTAGCAGCCAAGATCTGAAAAGAGAATAGAAGACATGTGAATACAGGCAAGGAGCATTTGTTCCCTGTTTTTGAGAACACCCACAATGTGCAAGGCAAAGCTCCTGTGCAAACAAAACCAAAATAAGCCCACCCAGGTGCTGCAGAAACAGCCTTCACAGTCTTTGGGTGTTAAATGTATCTCTCTGACTTTGGAATGAAGAGCTCTGGAAACCAAAATGACGTGCGACCACAGAAGCACAGCTCATGGCATATTTCCAAATAAAAGCAGAAGAATCATCATGTTAGAGGGTTTAAATTATTTGTGTCTTCTTCATCAAGTTGGTTTGTCTGAGGTTTCGATCTATCTGTATCTCATTAAAAAGAGTAAATAACCTATAGTCATGACTGGAAAATGTTACATGGGCTGGTCTTTCCATAACTCCAACATCATCATGTGGAACTGCTGTAATTCAGAACTGGAACTGTTAACTAAACAAAAACAGGCTCTCACTTTGTTTTTGATGTTTAAACCTGATTGCAATTTTTTTTTTTTTTTTGTTGAAATGCTGCTCAGCATTCCACTGAGACTAGAAATCTTAATTAATTTATCAATAGTCCCTTATTTCCAACGTGACATGGGAAATGGTTTCGCCTATGACTGCTGTCAGAACTCTTCAAACTGGAGATGTATCAACAAAAATTATATCATATGTTCCTCATTGTTCTGAATTATGTCCTTTATGACAAGATAGAAAAGGAAGATTTATCAGGAACAGATTGCCAGATGCTGTCCAGAGAGTAGAGGAGACCTTTAGCTCTGAACTTGGCTGAGTACTTGTTACCAAGCCAATAAAGTTCTGGCACTTTAACAAATGCTGCATGTGTATTTGAAGGTTTGAGAGGGAGACAATGAATAATAAAATATTTTAATTTCATGTGAATAGAGTTAGCTCTGAAAGCCAGAGCAACTTCTTTGCAGATGTCCAAATTAAGGCGCATCTCATTATATATATCTATAAAAAAGACTTGAATATTCCAATTACCTAGTAAAAGTGTGAGTCTTTTATGATTTATGGAGACTGTAAGCTTTTAAAAGCTGATTCTCCTGTTTGTTCTCCTTGCTGCTGCTGCTGCTGCTACAAACTCTGACTTCCAAGTTTTGACCAGTGATTGGTAAAAGTAGTTCATGTGAAAGATCATGTTTGTTCCAGTACTGACCAAACTGCTATCTCCCACCAAATACAAAGACCTTCCAAGAAAAGGAAATAAATTTTCTACTCCCTATGTCCAGATTAATAGGCACAAGAGAGAAACCATGGGAAAAACTATCAGCAGGAATAAGAAAAGCCATACCAGCCTGGACCAAGATGACCAAGCAGGAAAAAACCTCCAGAGGAAGGAATGGTTTCAAATTTGTTCAAAGGGTCTTCCGGGGGCTTCATAGTAACATTACATTTTGACCACTGTGCAAGGCTCACCATTCTGGAAGGATTAAAGGCTGAAAAGGAAACAACAGGGAGTCCTTGGAGGCTGCTGGGTATTCGGATATTGCTTGATATTAGCTGCCAGATATTGGCATTCTATGATACCCAGCAGCATAATGAAGAAGCCAAGATAGAAGATACAAGATACTGTCATGAAAACAACAACAACAAAAAGAGAGAGAGAGAAAAAGAACCATTTGCTTTTCTTAGCTGTTTTTCGGGGGGGGTTTTCATCTTTTCAATTGCTAATTTTTTTTACATTCATGGGTTCTCTAACATGGCTTCCAAAAAGTTTTGGGAGAAAAAGAGAACTATACACCAAAAAGCTTGCCAACTGTTAGCAATTTTAAGGCAACTAAAATGAGGTATTCAAGATAAGAAAATCAAAGAGGTATCAAGGTAGAAATTAATAGTTTGGGCAGAATGAAAGTAGTTGTGGGAAACTTGCGACAGTAGTATTATGAAAATCAGTAATATTTTTTCAAGTAAATGTGGGAGTATGTGCATGGATGCCCCCTTGGAGGAGTATGTACATCAGCTTCACATGCAGCAGTGGAAAGAAAAGAAAAGAAAAGAAAAGAAAAGAAAAGAAAAGAAAAGAAAAGAAAAGAAAAGAAAAGAAAAGAAAAGAAAAGAAAAGAAAAGAAAAGAAAAGAAAAGAAAAGAAAAGAAAAGAAAAGAAAAGAAAAGAAAAGAAAAGAAAAGAAAAGAAAAGAAAAGAAAAGAAAAGAAAAGAAAAGAAAAGAAAAAGGAGAAGTTTAAAATGTGAATGTGAATTCTGAATGTGAATAAATGCTGTTGGTACTGAAGTGGTTAAGAGGTAAGAGAATTCGGGGGGTAGCATGTGTATTCGAAAATTTGAGATTAAGAGAACCAAGATTAAGAGGATTAAGATAAGAATTATATTCTTACTGAACAAAGATACTGTGTCAGCTCTGTAAATATGTGTTTCTAACTGAGGTGTCAAGGCCAATTTTTCTGATTGTGTGAAGACGGACTGTTGATTTAAATTAAGCCATGAAGTTCATCTTCTGTTACAGAGAGAGATGGAAGCAATGGATAACATACACAAAGTAAAAACAGATAAACAGATCACCAGGAACACACCAGGGAGAGAAAGGTTGCTTAGCTTTGGTTTAACTGTGGGTTGTTTTTTTTTCCTTGTTTTATTATCATATATGTACAAGTGAAAGGGAAAAGATATTGTATTATTATCAGACTGATTACTATAGCTGAACTTAAAAACAACAGGAAAATATTACAATACTGAGGAAATGTGGAGAAATGGAACCCACTTTAACCATGCCTCCATCTCCAAACGTTAAGCTGTTTCTCTCAGTAAGGATACATGGACCTCCATTGTTAATAGGAGCCATGATTAAATTATCACTAATACAGAAACAAACAATGTCTTTGGATGCAGCAAAGTACATACAGGTGCATATGACTTCATGTCTGCAAAATGCTAAGCACTATAAAAAAAGAAAATGTGAATCAATTAAGTATAGAAATGCTTATTACAGTAAAAAAGTTCTTTGAGAGACTGTGTAGCATCATGTGTAGTTTTGTAGCACTGAGGTTAGAAAAAAGGCACTTTGTGCAAGGCTATATTTGGGATATTTTTAAATGCTTATGGGAAGAAACTGATGGAAAGGAAATACATGGTCAAAACCAGAGGTTTGTAATTTCTGGAGACTGATAATAAAAACTTTCTGTATGGCTAGGCTATGCAAGTATTCCAATTTAATGAAAAAGATGTGATTTTTTTTTTTTTTTTTTCCAAAAGAGCCAACCGGGTAATGTTAGAAATGTACAACAATGTTAATATATGCCACTGGGGTCATATAGATGCAAATCCAGCTGCTCACTCAGGGGGTGGTAGCCCAAAATATGTTCTATTTTAACCTTGCTATTATTCAGTCAAGATAGATTACAGTAAGCTAAAGCTTTCTGTGTGATTTTACTGTCCAGATATTGCTAGTTTAAATTGCAAATCAGACTGTGCAAAGCAACTGTGAAGACTTGCACTTAGAGCCATCAAATGATTGCTTATATTTTAATTTAATTGTATGTGGGCTTATGAATAGTTTAGAAATGGGTCAGTTGTGTATGCATGCCTTTCAGTGCATAGAGTGAGAAAAATATATGTACTTGTAGTGTAATGTCCATGAAGGGCCTTGATTACAATTGCATGATATGCATAGAAATGAGCATCAAACTCTATCATGTAAAGGCAGTTGTTTGGTAACTTGAAACTAGTGCCTTTAGGTACCTGTACTACTGAGATACAGGCTAAAACACTCTGTCTTTGCTGGATTTGTCAGCTAGGTAGCTTTCCAGAAATTACAGTCTGTTAGAATAACAAGGAGATTTCTCATATGGCAGCCCTGATGGGCATCCCTCCTAATGGTGGCTTCCCACAGTTACAGGCATTTTCAAATGGCGTTTTCCCTTTTACTGTTGTCATCTTAATTGTTATAATGATTTCATTAACTGCACAAATTGTTTTGGCTATGAAAATTAAATGCTTAGCAAAATGAGTAATGGCAGTAAACGAAAGCAGGGAATTAATTACAGGCCATCCATAGGTCTGCAGCTGTCATTACGAGGCAGGACCAGGTAGGAAATAATAGATGACTCCTTGAAGAGCCTTTGCTCAGTCGTGCTAAGGAACTCCTTGCTAAAAGGGTGTTTGCTTTCTGTTCCTGTGAGTGATACAGCATGCAGTGTGCAGACTATGATCCTGTGAAACTTGAATGGGCTTTTTGTTTTTTAAGAAAAAAGGCAAACATAAAGAAAAAAGCCCTGTTTACAGAAGGACCAGTCTCAATGAAGTTGGAACCTGAAAGTTCTAGCATAGACATGCAAGACCTGTTTTTCAAAGGAAGCTCTGCAGCATGCAGACATTTGAGCCAGGTTGTTCAGGGGCCCTTTGCATGGCAGCCCTGCCTGGGGATGGAGAAAAGTGTTGGCTCCTCCTCAGCTGCTGGGCCCCAAGAGAGAGACTGAGAAGAAACCAATCCACTTTGCTCAGAGAAGGTGCAGGAATCCTATAAATAGCTTGCTTTGTATCTGGAATGGAAATGGGAAGGTAGAGCTGTACCAGGCTTTTCCTGAGGATGCTCATTGCAGGTATAACCTCTGTGATCAATGGCTTCCTGGCCTCTGTTTTTAGCAGCTGGAGTGAGATCTAAGATGTGCATCAGGTATAAAAAGGAGCTGATCATATCTTATGAAAATAAGCAGGGAGCATGAAAGGATATGGGAGTGTGTAGGAAAACACATGAGTCTTGGCATCAGTTGGGTAAAAGGAAGAATGGCAGTCTGCAGCAGACTGGAAGCAGACACACAAGATAAGTATACTGACTTTTCTATGACTATCAGAAGGGGAAGTTTTGATTGCCCATAACAACACTGTGTACGTAGCATCAGAAAAAATACCTGCTGTAGGATGGGTGGCAGTGAACCAGGTCTCATGGGCTGGCCCTGCAGTAGTTTCTTCAGGAGTCACAGAGCACTTCTCTGAGCTTCATTACTTTTCAGAACAAGTTGATGATGCAACAGGACAGATTTGTAGAAATTTGCCTTCAGCTGAAGAAAGATTCTGGGGCCAAATTCCTGTGTACCAGAATGGAAAGGGCATACTGGCAGGAAGCAGCATCACAAAGCATAGTCAGAGAAATGGGAACAAAACTGCAGTGTCCCAGACCTCAGAACTGTCCAGAAACCATCAGAGAAAGGACAAGATTGGCCAGAGTGATGTGCATCCCAGAAAGGCAGGACAACAGTCCTACTGTAGTGAATTCACTTGCTGTGAATACAGAAGACTAACACAGTAACAGCTCGTACCAGAAGGCAATAGCGCTGGGTTAGTGGCTTATGGACAACATGAAATCTTTCAGAACATAGAAAATTACCTCTGCAAAACAGGATGATTTTTAAAAGACTGCCAGTGAAGGGTAAAAGAGCCTGACATGCAAGTCTTCTCAGGGAACTAATTAAAAAACTAGAGAGACCTCATCCTTACAAAGATATGCAATACCTGGTATCAGTTTGTGGCAGCCACATGAGCCATCACAGAGATAATTTATTGATGCAGGACGACTCTTGTGTGACTTTTTACTCAATGAATTTATTACACAAAATTATTCACACCATAGTTTACAAGAGCCTGGTGTTCCCAAACTAGGGTCAGCAGTATTAGCAAAATTTAACAGGGAATCTAACAATCTGTTTTCCAGTAAAACTGAAGGGTCACCTTAGCATCCTGTTTCAGGGCTGATCCAGTACTATAATGCAAATAGTATCCTCAAGTGTAACAGCATTTTAAATGCATAAATCTAATGGAGTAATATGTTCATACATTTTAAATCTCATGTCTGCATTTGTCTTTCTTTACCTCGACTTACCATTTGTGGAGCTACAGTAATATTCTAAGATAAAGTGCAGAGTGCCTATAAATTAAGACCAAATGGCAGTTTAGGCAAAATACCGTAATTTCCACTCTCCATACAGGGCTATAGCAAATTTTAACTCTTTTTCTGTGTTTGTTTGCAGGGTGTAACCTCAGATTCACTCTATACTTCTTGTGGGTTTGAATTTTGTGCCTCATTTTCCTGAAGCATTGAGCAGAAACTTTTGAAATGTCCATAAAACATACTTTTTAAGCAACCAGAACACCAAGTTGGATTTCAGTCTTTGTGTACATGTACAAGTTGAAAGAGCCAAAAGGGAAACAGAGCTGCTGCAAACTCTGTTCTGTGCCCTGGAGCAACCTTATACTAGGTGGATAAGTCATTTATTTGATGATTCAATTTAAAGCCTTTTCTGATTGTAGTGAAGTGACAGTATCCTTCTGTCTCTCCTGTCCTGTAATAGGAGACTTTGTTATAGGAAATCTTAGTGAAAGGCTCTTTTGTTCTGCTTTTGCCACTTAAAAAAATAACTTTGTATTAAATGTGTTTATGTGCCTCCTGTCAATTTACTTCATGTACAGACTGAGCATTCTAAACAGAGATGAAACTAAGGTTCTGACTTTTGAATCTTTCAAGAGTATGAAGTGTTGGGTTTGTCCTTTTTACAGAGAAAAGGATGAGTCAAGATAGTTCCAAGAGAGGGCCTGTGACTTTCAAAAAAATTTAGTGGTTTTGCCTCTGGTTTTAATACTCTAATATTTCAGTCCCATTACTATTTGAGTATTTCTGTTTAAATGTCCTGATAATGTTATTTCTCTGTGTATGTCTTGTCATTCTAGTCTAGTATTTAACATTAAGACTTCCTTTCCGCTCCAAGTATCTTCTTCTTTATGAAACTTACATTTAACTAAATATGTATTTCGACTTAATTTAGCCCTTACATAAGTGGATATATCTCCCAGGAAGGTGAAGGCACTTGGCACACTACTCCCTTTGTGAATAAATGTGTTGGGTCAGTGTGGTGGGGTTTTGGTAGCAGGGTAGAGGCCACAAGTTTGGCTCCCATGAGAAGCATCTGGAAGCTCCCCTGGCTCCAAAACCCAGACCTGCCTCTGTCCAAGGCTGAGACCATCAGTGATGGTGGAGACCTCTGTGACTAGCATATTCAAGAAGGGGAATTGAAACTGTTATAAGACATCAGGGTGGAGAAGAGGGAGAGGTAAGAACAATACCTGAGCAGAGATATTAAGGTCATTGAGGAAGGAGGGGGAGGAGGTGCCCAAGCAGAGGTTCCCCTGCAGCCCACGGTGAGAGAGCAGGCTGTCCCCTGCAGCCCTTAGAGGAGCACGGTGGAGCAGCCCATGAAGGACCACGGTGGATCAGATGTGGACCTGCAGCCATCGAGGACCCTGTGCCACAGGATGTGACTGTTCCTGAAGCAGGCTGTGACTCTGTGGAGCATTCTGTTCCTGACAGACTGCATGTCATGGGAGGGACTTATGTCATAGGAGGTTGCGAAGGACTCTTTCCCATGGGAGGGATTCCATGCTGAAGCAGGGGCAGAGTGTGAGGAGTCCTGGAATCCTTCTCCCTGAGGAGGAAGGAGTGGCAGAAAACAGCATGTGATGAACTGACTGAAACCCTCATTCCTTGCCCTGCTGCACTGCTGCAGGGGAGGAGGTAGAGAAATAGGGAACAAAATTATTTGGGGCCAGGAAGAGGGAGAGGTGGGGTCAGGTGTTTAAGATCTGGTTTTGTTTTCTCTTTGTCCTGCACTGATTTGATTGGTGACAAATTAAATTGATTTTTTCACCAAGTTGAGCCTGTTTTGCCCATGACCAGACTTGGTGAGTGAACCCTCCCTGTCCTTGTCTTGACCCACGAACTTCTAGGTGGATTTTCTCTTCTCCATTCCACGGGGTGAGGAGTGAAGGAGTGAACACCTGATTCTTTGTTGTTGGCTGGGCCTAAACCAGGACAACAGGGAATAAACAACAAGGAGCTTAGGTAGTTGTTCATGAACCATGTCATTATTTATACAAAGTTCATTGGACCCATTTCTTCGCTGATAATATGTAAATGTGTCAAAACCTTCACATCCATTAATTGCTCAGCAACTCATGCTTTTTGTATTTTCTTGATGAGGCTCCTGAGTGCTCAGATTTTTTGGTGGATGATGGTATTGAATCAGAATCTGAGATCCTTAGATAACCCGCCCGATTGCTATCTCCGATTTTATGGGTGTTCCATTACTCAGACTTGTATATTTGGACTCTGGGTATAGGTGGGAGCATAAAAAAGTGAAAACAATTGGATTTTGAAGGGTGGGGAAGAGATATTTTCACACTACACTCAGAAAATGCTCTGTATTATCATTTTGTACTTTCCTAGAGCTTGCTAGCACACTCCTTTTTAATAGCTCCTCCTGACTGTTTCCCCCCACTTTTTCACAAAAGTCATAAGAATTGGTTGAAGCTCCCAGTACCTACTGGCTATTGCCACCAAGTTAAGGAAATAGATGAACTAAAGTATCAATAAAGGGCTTTTAATGTTATGCTTCTTTCAAATCCAAACTATCCAATTTAGGTATTTCACTGATACTTCTCATATTAGTAGAAGTAACACAAAAGAACTTTTAAAAAATTACTGAAGAAAGATTGCTACCCATTTTTAAAGATGCAGGGAGCAGGGCACCCAGTGAACTCTGAAAAAAAGATCCTTGAGTATTTTTGGGATAGAAAAAAGCCCACTGATTTTAAATACTGAAAGAACCAAAACTGATAAACTTTGGAAAAGTATATAGTCTTTGTCATGCTCAGCCTGAGATAACAAAGGTTATTTTTCTGTTTAAACATCCTAATTGCCATTGTGACTGGACATTACCTTATGACATTGTGATTATTACTAAATAAACATTTATAAGCATTTTTACAACTCAGTAGTATTTATTTTTATATGTAATGTTCACCTATCCACTTTTTAATTTATCTGTATAGTTTTGTAATTATTTTATGTGTTATGAACAAACTTTTTAATATATGTTAGGAAGACAAAGGTTCAATGAAAGGGGAAAATTATGTGAACAAAGAGAAAAAATAGATTTTTGAGAATTCATGTACTGCAGTACATAAAAACATTCCATTCCTTTCAAACTAAATGTTAAAATTGAAATTAGTAGCTGGCATAAAATGGAAAATCAGTGTCATCTATTAAGTCAGCAAGCCAGGCTTCTGAAAAGCCTCATTATAATTTTTGTTTCATCCTGAAAACCTGACATAAAGTGGAAGTTGTATTCTTAGGTTTTCCTAGCTTTCTAAGTATTTTCCAAAGTAATAAAAACCACAAAGCCTTTCTTATGCCTCATTGCACTCTGCCAGAGTGCTATTAGTGGGGCAATAGCAGGTACAATAGAAATGACAGCCAAAATTCACTAAAGGCCTGGGAGACTGTGGCCACTGATGACGTGAAGGCACCCTGTTATCTAAGAAAAGAGAAGCAGATGATCAATGAATGGTGAGAATGACTTGCCTAGCTATGACCTAGAATACTTCCTCAATATTTCTGAAAAGGCCATCAGTATTTCTTCAGTGCTAACAGAGAGAAAGAAAAAAAAAAAAAAGTTTGTAAACCATTTGTAGAAATGTTTTGAGAACAATGCGCCCTTGTGACCAGCCCCGTGACACTTGGTAATCAGAGTGATGGGGGGAAAGGTCTGTTGAAGATTCTACAACAAATGGTTTTGTTCCCTTTATTTTTCAGTCTTCACAGTGCTGTTTTTGCAGATTATTAGGCTTTTAGCAGATATTATAAAGTTCTAGTCCATGTTACAAAAAGAACAGCTATTACCAAATGCTTGTGCAATAATTCACTTGAGCTAATATAAATAAAGTAGACAGAGAAGGCAGGAAACAAGCAAATTAACTGACTAATGTTATGGACCCTCACCCTGAAAAAAGACAGCATGTAAGCATTTCAGTCTTGTCCAGAGTTACCTAACATGACAGGCAAGAGTTATTTCAGGGGTACAGGCATTCAGCTTGTTTGGATTCATAGAATCATAGAATCATAGAATCATAGAATCTTAGGGGTTGGAAGGGACCTCGAAAGATCATCTAGTCCAACCCCCCCTGCTAGAGCAGGGTCACCTAGAGCACATCACACAAGAATGCATCCAGGTGGGTTTTGAATGTCTCCAGTGAAGGAGACTCCACAACCTCCCTGGGCAGCCTGTTCCAGTGCTCTGTCACTCTCACAGTAAAAAAATTTTTTCGCATATTCACCTTGAACCTCCTATGCTCCAATTTCCACCCATTACCCCTTGTCCTATCACTGGTCATCACTGAGAAAAGCCTAACTCCATCTCCCTGACACTCACCCTTTACGTATTTGTAAACATTAATGAGGTCACCCCTCAGTCTCCTTTTCTCCAAGCTAAAGAGACCCAGCTCCCTCAGCCTCTCCTCAAAAGGGAGATGTTCTACTCCCTTAATCATCTTTGTAGCTCTGCGCTGGACTCTCTCAAGCAGATCCCTGTCCTTCTTGAACTGAGGGGCCCAGAACTTGAATTAACTTGAATTCCTTGAATATTCAGTGGAATACAATGCTGTTAATAGAAATGTAAGCACAGAACTCTGTTAGGCCTGATGATCTTCAAAGTGAGAGAATGGTTTTGATGCTGTTGTTTGTACATAAAAGTCACAGGGATAGCTTTCAGGTAGATGAGCACTTCTAGTGTTCAAGTTTCTCAATTTCACCTTCAGTTGAAAGTATGTATTCTCACTATAAAGAAAAAGGCTTAAAATCAGTCAGTAAATACAGTGGGTGAAATAATACAGAAGTAATAGCATAGCCTATTGTAGATAAGTGGAGGCAAACTGAGCCAAGGAATGTCTTTGGTACATCTTGAGAGTCTTGTTAAGGAAAGAAAATGGAACTGAAGAAAGAAGCCAAGCACTGGGATGAATCAGGCTGGAAGAGAAGGAGGTTGGTGTGCAGAGAGCTTGAGAAGTAAAGCTGGGTAAGAACAGCTTCTGTGCCCTCCTTGAGGCTAGGAACAGATCATTGAGGCTGCCAAACCTCTGCTGGCGTGAAATGTCTTTGGAAGACACTGGCATTGTCCCAGATGTACCTGTGACACAAAGGATAATGAACCATTTCTGGTCTCATTAATCCAATCAGCAGAAAGTAAATGCAACCTTACAAAGGATGGCATTTCGTAGGACTGAATACCTGCTTGTTCTACTTGTGTCTTGCATTTTCACATGGGAGATTTTTCACATTAAAAGTTTCTTCACTAAAAGAGTATCACTGCAAACTAGAGTTTTCCTGGTGCCTTCATGTGTAAGGTCTTCTAGCGGAGTTACTAAATGATACATGAGCTTAGGCTGTAAATAAGGGTCATAGCTGATTCTTACCCCATTGCTGCTGAAAATCTTCCATTAAAATTAGTTAAATTCAGACTCAGTCCAAGGATTTTAGCCACATATTCTGTCTTTTTAAGGAAAAAATATATAGTGGAAATATATGTATCTTCACAACACTTTCCTGTGGACATCTTGAGGTAATTTCTGACCAGAGAGAGAAAGGAAGTGAGTGAGACATCATGACAGACCAACTCTAACTGAAAAACTGGGGGGTTTTCAATCCCCAGACAGCTCCATCATCTCTGAGGCCTGCCTTTCCCACTGGCCAGGCACTCCAGTCACTTTTGTCTCGCATTCATTCAGATACTGAAACTGTCCCTCACCATGTGGCAAGTAGTAAAACCAGTAGTAAAAAATGTTGTTCACAGTATCACAGAATTGTTCGGGTAGGAAAAGACCTTTAAGATTCTCAAGTCCAACTATTAAACTAATTCTACTGAATCAGGTACTAAACTGTGTCCTCAGGCACCACATCTACATGTCTTTTAAACACCTCCAGGGATGGTGATTCAACCAACTCCCTGGGCAGTCTGTTTCAGTGTTTGATAACCCTTTCAGTGAAGAACCACAGTACTCGAGTGCAGCCTCGCTAGTGCTGAGTACAGGGGCATGATCACTTCCCTACTCCTGCTGGCCACACTATTTCTGATTCTAGCCAGGATGCTATGAGCCTTCTTGGCCACTTGGGCACACTGCTGGCTCATGTTCAGCTGGCTGTCGATCAACACTCCCAGGTGTTTTTCCTCTAAGCAGCTTTTCAGCCACTCTTCCCCAAGCCTGTAGGTTTGCATGGGGTTGTTGTGACCAAAATGTACAACCTGACACTTCGCCTTGTTGAATTTCATAAAGTTGGTCTCAGCCCATTGATCCAGCCTGTCCAGGTCCCTCTGCAGGGCCTTCATACCCTCAAGCAGATCAATACTCTCTCCCAACTTAAGTGTCATCCGCAAACATACTGAGGGAGCACTCAATCCCCTCATCCAGATAACTGATAAATATATTAAACCGAGTTGGCCCCAACACTGAGCCTTGGGGAACACTCGTGTGACCGGCCACCAAGCTGGATTTAATTCCGTTCACCGGAACTCTTTGGACTTAGCCAACCAGCCAGTTTTCTACCCAGTGAGGACTATGCTGGTCTAAGCCATAAGTAGCTAGATTCTCCAGGAGAATGCTGTGGAAAACAGTGTTGAAGGCTTTACTGAAGTCCAGGTAAACAACATTCACAGCCTTTCCCTCATCCAATAAGCAGGTCACCTTGTTATATGTCATGGTTTGGGCCCAACACAACAACAAAGGAACAGCCTCATGGCTGCTCATTGAACTTCTACCCTCACACACACACTCTGGGATGAGGAGGACAAAGCTCATGCGTCGAGACAAAGGACAAGGAGGGTTCTTCACCAGTTAAGGTCCTGGGCAAAACAGACTCAACTTGGGGGGAAAATAATAATATAATTTCACACTAATCAAACACACACAGGACACAGACAACACACAGAGCAGGGCTTGCATATGTTACCCCACCCCTCCCTTCTTCCCAGGCCCAAATCACTTTGTTCCCAGTTTCTCTCCCTCCTTCCCCCCAGCGGCACAGGGGGACAGGGGAGGGGGTTTAGAGTCAGTTCACAGGCTGGTGGTTCCTGCTGCTCCTTCCTCCTCAGGAAGAAGGATTCCTTACAGTCCTTCCCTGCTTCCCCACGGGGTCCCTCCCATGGGAGAGAGTCCTCCACAAACCTCTCCTTCATGAGTCCTTCCCACGAGGTCCAGAGCTGCTCTAGCCTGGGCTTCCCACAGAGTCACGGGCTGCTTCGGGAACAAACTCCCCTGGCACCAGGGTCTTCCACAGCTGCACAATCAGAGTCCACTGGCAGCAAATCCTCTGGCCACAAAATCCAAGTCCACTGGCCAAGTTCACCCCTCCTGGTGCCTTCAGGGAATGTCCCACCATGTTCCTCCATGAATGCAGGGGGACAGCTGCCATCTCGCCATGGGTTGCAGGGAAACTTCTGCTTGGGCTCCTTCTTCCCCTTCTTCCTCACCAACCACCAGCACTGCTGTCCTCCTCCAGCACAGCTCTCCCCCCAAGTGCCTCTCTGCTCAGGTGTTATAGCTGTTCTTTCATACGTTAATCACTGAGGCACATCTATTGTCCCTCTAGTGGCTCCTTGGCTGGTTTTGGAAGCAGGGGGAGCTTCTCAGCTTCCTACTGGAGCCCTTCCTGTGGCCCTTCCCCCACTACCAAAAAACCCACCAAACCAGACCAAACCAAACCAGAATATCATAGAAAGAGATCTGGTTCTTCAAGCAGGACCTTCCTTTCAGTAACCCATGTAGACTGGGCCTGATCACCTGGTTGTCCCGCACATGCTGCATAATGGCACTCAAGATGGTCTGATCCATAACCTTTCCCAGCACTGTGGTCAGACTAAAAGGCCTGTAGTTCCCTGGATACTCCTTCCAGCTCTTCTTGTAGATGGGTGTCACATTTGCCAATCTCCAGTCAACTGGGACCTCCCCATTTAGCCAGGACTGCTGGTAAATGACAGAAAGTGGCTTGGCAAGCACTTCCATCAGCTTCTTCAGTATCCTTGGGTGTATTCCATCTGTCCACATAGACTTATGTATGTCTAAGGGGTGCAAAAGGTCACTGACCATCTCCTTGTGGATTATGGGGGCTTCAATCACACAGGGCAATACAAAACTGAGTGTAGAGAGTCTAGAGTCTTGAATGGAGAAGAAATCATCCCCTCTTCTTTAATTCTTCAAAGACACTAGAGTAATAAGTTTTTCCATGTTAATCAGTTCTGACTAGAACATAATCACTGAAAGGAAAAGAACTTCAAACAAAAGTAAACAACAATATTTTTTTTTAACAGATAAAACGCCCATATGGGACAGGGAAAGTTCATGAAATCACTATTGGCTTAGCAACTGGCTAGAATTTTGTTTCAAAATAAGATTAGAGGAATTAATGATGACCAGAATTCTGTGTCCAAATCGTTAAAAGAATACGCAATAGAAATTACAGATGTGTTTGAGACCCCACCTGGAATACTGCATACAGTGCTGGTCCCCTCAGCACAAGAAAGATATAGGCCTGTTGGAGAGGGTCCAGGGAAAGGCCACCAAGAGGATCAAAGGCCTGGAGATCCTCTGCTATGAAGACAGGCTGAGAGAGTTTGGGCTGTTCAGCCTGGAGAAGAGAAGGCTCCAAGGAGACCATATAGCACCTTCCAGTACTTGAAAGTGGCTACAGGAAAGCTGGGGAGAGGCTTTACATCAGAGAAGATAGTGATAGGACAAGGGGTAATGGTTTAAACTGAGAGAAGGGAGATTCAGGTTAGATATTAGGAAGAAATTCTTCACTATAAGGGTGGTGAGGAACTGGAATGGGTTGCCCAGGGAGGTTGTTGATGCCCCAGCCCTGGAGGTTTTTAAGGCCAGGTTGGACAAGGCTTTGTGCAACCTGGTCTAGTGGTAGGGTTCCCTGCTCATGGCAGGGGGGGCTGGAACCTGATGATCTTTAAGGTCCCTTTCAACCTTAATGATTCTATGATTCTATGTCCATGGATCAACTTTGGTTTTATATACAGCAATATAAACTCTGCAGTTAATAATGATAACAGACATTTCCAGAACAGTAGAATCCCCAACTATGAAAGCTTCCAAGCTCATCCCCTCTCTTACAAGATAGCATATATGTCATCTTAGTAATATGCTTAACTGTGATTTAAGTCAAGAGAATTTTTGGCATTAGTTTAAAGCTGTTGAACATATGGTTGTGTTATTTACTGGCTCAGATTCTCTATTTGCAGCAGGGTAAGACTGGACAACAGATACAGATAAAGATCTTTTTGTAACTCTAGATCTAGGCAAAAGTACCCAAAATACTGAGAGTTATTAGGACAACACTGACTGGAGAGGAAGAAATAAATTTTGGTCCTTTTACAAGGAATAATGCCCTAGATACAAATTTATGCAAGGAGTAATATCTTTTGTGGGCTTTTTCTCATATGCAGTGAAAAGACATAATCTTCTGTTTAAAGACAAAGAAAGAACTCTGATGAAATTATCTAGAAGAGTGACCACCTATTTTAGTAACCTTTAGACTAAAAAGGCCTAATTTAGAGGTCCAATTTCTTGAAGTGTGAATCTAAGAGAACCAAGACAACTAAAAAATCTGAGTTTACAGTAATATAGCTTACATCATAGTATCAGGAAAAGATGCAAGTCCTGCCAACTCAGATTCTTCTTTAAGTTTAGTTCATTATTTACAATTACTAGAGGTAAAATAAAAACAGGAACTTTCTTCAGTTCACATAAGAACTGGCTAACATTCTAGTCCTGTGAAACATTTATCTGCCACCATGGAGCTAAGATCTGTACCATGAGTCTGTAAGCCAACAATCACATTAGGCTTATATTTTAATACATTTATAATTGTGATAGATCCTTTGAAATAATACTGGATACCAGAACACAATAGATCTATGAATACTAGGGCAAGATGGAATAGTTTATGTTCCAAAAAGGCAGATATGGGAAGTGGAAAATTTGTAATGATCACATATCTATTTCCATGGCAGCCTGTGGCAATTTTTATAATATGTAGTGCAATTTAGAATAATCGCCCAAACTAAGCCAAATAATTCTCTGAACAGTCCAATCTTTTATCAAATACAGAATCCTTGATATAGTTGGGCTTGCACAGGAGCAGTCATAGTAAAGGAAAGGCTCAAAAATCTTACTCTGTGTAATGAAAAGGGCTCTATAATAATCTATTTAAAACCCTGTAGAATGAACAATAATTAAAACTATATGAAAAACAACAGATGACAGAAATGTTTTCTGTATGCTTGCTGTATGTCAAGCTCTGCAGTCCATGCTCTGCTGTTTCAGCCTTGCTATCTGTTACGGAGATTTGAATAAATACCTTGAAATGAGGGCATCCTTCAAGCTATCTTCATTTTAGTGATGTCCTTACCACAAGCTCTCTGGGGAACTGATGTTTTTCTTCTTGTGTATTTTCAGGCTTGCTGTTTTGGAGACTGCCAGAAAGGACTATTAATGCAAGCAAGATGAGGCTGCCCTTCCTTAAACACTTGCAATCCTCATTCCCAATAGAGAATATGACATTGTATTTACACAGTCATATATTAACAAAATAAAAATGAAGACATTTGACTCCCAAGGTTTGTCTCCTATTGAAGCTGTTACAGGAAGTGGTTCCAATCTGGGGCTTGCTCAGATGTCAGTCTGGTGCCTGATGACCATGCTTAAGGCTGCTGTCATGTGTGTTGTTTTGAAACATCCATTCCAAGGTTGTGCCACGGATTCAAGAGCACCCCTTATCCAACACATCTTCTCTAAAAACGGATTTGACTGTGCAGGAAGAATTGCCAAGTGGTTACTCTTAAGGAAGCCTTGTGGTAGCAAAACAGTTCCTCTTACATGACTTAGTTTAAGAACAAAGTATTCTAAAGGAAGAAATCACTTAAACGTTTTTGTAAATAAGTGACATTAGAAGAAGCTTAATCACACAAAATTTCAATGAGCCGAGATAAAATTAAAGCTTACCTGTTCTTTATTGCTCCATATCAAACCCTGACTATTTTATAGTTTTCTAACCATCCCATAAAACATGAACTAGGAAAAAAAAGTTCTCTGATGTCAGCAACGGCTTTTTATGTCCTGGTCTTTGATTTTCTGATTAGGTTATGCATGACCTCCAATAAACTAACTTCAAAGCCTGAGGAGTGGAAGATTCTTTTTTCCATGTTGTGTCTTGCTAAGGGCTGCTCTTTAGCCAGCCTCCATAACCACCATGGGAGCAGCTTTTCTGTGTGGATTTACAAACATTTGTGAAGTAAAGTTATTCTTTCCAGTGCTGTTTTGTGCAGGCTATTGTGTTAGTAAATACTCAGTGTATCAAGATAACCTTACTAAGCTTTCTGTCATGACAAGCTGCCTTGGAAGGCTCATTTAGCTAGAGGAACTATACAAATACCCCTTTCTATACTGAATAAGCAGTAGTATCAAACTAAGTCTAACAGAGGTTTGTATATTTGAAATACCATCTTCTTTCTCTATTTTTTATTTAATTGGCATTACAAAACTCCCTGTAAATCACAAATTAATCTACAGTTAAATTCAGCATTACTATTCCCATATCATTAGTGGGGTAGGAAAGTAAAAGGATTTCATGTTCAGCCTGTCTCTAAGGAGTGTGCCATTGCCAGAACTGAGCAAAGCAGAAGAGTCTCTCTTCTGAGTGCAGCTCATTCTTCTGAAGAAATTCTCTGCTGACCTGTTCTGACACATACCTGCCTATCTCTACCTCTAGCCAGCAGTTGACTATCAGTTCATTCTCACCCTTCATGGGCCATCCAGCCCTTCTGCACCCTCATCCAAGGCCAGTGCTTGCTGGATCAGGGAGCTGAGGCAGATGAAAATGAAAATATTTTTCTGAGTGTGTGTGTTTGTGTGTGTGTTTGGGTTTGCTTCCAGATGCACGAGGTCCCCAGTCCAACCTACAACATGGCTGCTGGAGCACTCACATTAGCAAAAGGGAGCCAGCAGGGTTGCATACGGGGATGTGTCTCTCAGGGACAGCTCAGTTTTTGGTTGATTTAAGATGACCACAAAACTCTACCCATCTTTGGAGAACTAGAGCCTTGACAGTGCCTGCCATATGGTTTAATGCATGATAATCAAACCAATACCCAGCCAGTATTTAACCCAAGAAAAGCCTTGCTAGCTGCTTTCAGTGATGTCAAGCAAGTGGCGTATCTGACTACTGCACCACTAAACATTAGTTTTTAAGCTGCTGATCAGCATATTCATAGATACTGTATATCTAGAAAACTCCCTTTTAATTTTTCTCCCCAGAGAAAAAGGTTAGTTCAAAACATTGCAATGTGTATTGTCCTCTGATAGGAGATTTCAGCCCATACTGTTTACTTGGTTGCCTATGTAGAGGCCCATCATGCATAAATCAGTGCAGAGAAACAGAGGATTGTTTTATTACACAGTGAAGTTTTCCAAAAAGTCTTAATTTCTTGTTCAGGAAATGGCACCATTGTTTACTTGAAACAGAGATCTTAAGTGGCCTGGAGGAATTGTGTTTAAGGAGATGGACTAGTCATCATTGTGAGTAAGAGTGTTGCATTGTTTGTGACAATGGCAATTAGGAAGATATTTTGATGTGAATGTAATTAGCAGAAATGGCAAAATGCTACTCCAAAGTTTGACAAATTTTCCGAATGTTGAAAGCTGAAATGAGTCTAGTTCTTGGGACAAAGTGCAGATTACTCAAAAGTATTGCTTAATATCAACAAGAAATCTGCTATGAAGAATCTCTGTAATTTCCATGGTAATAGCCGCAATGCATTTCATATACAAATTGGCAGACCTGATAAGATACTATGTCAACATCTTAAATCCCTCAAATGTTTTTATCCTGGGGTCAGATTAGCAAGATGTTAGTGTGCAGAAGGACTTCTCTCAGTCCTTTTCCATGTGACCTCCTTGCTCCTGAATCCTCTCAGTTGCTTTTTCCCAACCACCGTATCTATACAACTTCCACCTTCCAGACTCTTCTCCCCAAGATCCAGCCCTCCCACCTCCTCATGAGCTATATGGACATTCCTCACCTTCCTTCCTCCCATTTACTTCCCTGAAATTCACTGGTCCCCAGCCCACTGAACTTGCCATCAAACCTTCCTGGCTCTCCCCATTCTTAGCCCTGTGCTCTTACCTACCCAGGGACTCATTATGCCACAGATGCAAAATTAGGATCTGCCATTACAAGGATAATTTACTTTCAAGCTACATCTAATTCTGTGTGAACTGCGGAAAGGGCAAGTGTATGCAAATTTAAATGGAGAAAGATAAAACCAAAATATTTTACAATTGTATTACAATACCAAATACATAACTCTCAAGACATTTGTCTTGAAGAAGATCATGTTCCCATGCTTCAACCCCCTGTAGAGCAGAACTGACCTGTTCTACCATAGCACATGACAAGTGTTGTCATTCAGTAGCTCAAAACCTCTGCTGTGTGCAGATTTTGCTGATTGCAAAATGGGATGAGTGAGAGGCTTGTCAGTCAGCTAGTTGTGGTTCCAGATTCTCCAGCTAATTCAGTGCTTGTCTGGACAGCTCTAAACTGTATCAGCTGCTAACTGTCCCCCTTGGGATCATTTTCTAATTGCAGATTACCAGACACAGCAGGGCATCCCTTTCTTCTCCTGGGTTATTCCTGGTGCTGGGATGGAGGCGAAGACATTTATGAACCAAGTATGCAAGCCTCAGCTGGGAATTGCCTGTGTGGTAGAGACAGTTAATAAACTGGTGAATACTTGAGCGATTTCTGGTGCTTTTCTGCTCTTTCATGCAGGGAATCCATCTTTTGCCATACTAATGTCAGCCTGTTAATTCATCAGTGTGGGTATTACACACCAGAATGGCTTCATTGCTGTTTATTCAGGTGATTGGTATCTTGGCTTATGCTAATCCAGGAATGTTGTCCTATCAAATACACATCTTTGTTGTCACTTGCACTGAACTCACTTGTCTGGTTCATCTCACTGAAGAAAGCCTTTATCTCTTGTTTTTCCCACACCAGAAATCTGATTGTCAGGTCCTTGGTGTTACATTGATGCAAAGAACATGAAGCTGTAGTCTATGTGCCTAGGACACGATTTCAAATGAGGAAGTTTAATAACAGCATTAATAACAGCAGTGATCCTTTAAAAATGTAATCCTTGCTAGTGACCTCTTTGTATGTCCTGCCAAAAATATTTTGAAGCTTCAGTTAGAATGTGGAACATTCCTTTTGTTACAGATTTTTTTGAAAAGTGTAGGAATCCTGCAGAAATGATGTCAAACCAAGAAGATTTTCAATTCCAAGATCACCTCCGTGGATGGCTCTCCACAACCACGACAGCTTCCAGATCTTTTTACAGCTGATACCATCTCAACTCTGTCTGCCAAGTGTCAGGATTTTCTTTACCTGTCACTAGAGGGCAACACAGCTACTCACATCGTTGCACCACCCCGATTTATTCCCAAGCAACTCCGGTGAGATCCACGGGTGAGAATTTCACGTCAGAAATTGCTTCCCCCTCCCGCCCCAAAACCCATGCTCTGGTGCTAGTTTTAATAGTTACTTGTTGAATAGTTTGGAATGGAAGATCCAGAATGACACTGAGAGGAAAACAGTTATTGCGGTTTACAGCAATAGGACTTTGTTGCTTCCTCATAAGGGTCATTGTCCACTGGAGTGCTTAGAACAATAACTGCAGTCAGCTTCAGACACGTAGTCCCTGATTTGGAACTCCAATGGTAGATTTATCACTGACTTTTACCCACAAGCCCTTATACCAGAATATTATTTCTCTGGATTGGATTAAATGGACCTTCTGAAAAATGATCGAAACCCAACAGGTATCTGTGGGTTTTGTGCAGGCTGGGGAGAAAAAAAAAACAAAAAAAGAGATAGATAAAAAGTTTGGTTATGTCACATGGAACTCAAATATTGCCAAACAGGCTGATTTGTCTCAACTTGCAAGCACCTGGCATGGAAACAATCTATCATTTTGAACATTCCCAAATACAGTAATGCTCTCATTTAACTATGACTATGTTGGCTACGTTAAAGGGTGGCGTAATTTCCAAAGGAGATAACGCTGTGTGATTACCTAGTATCAAAGGTGATTTTAGTCGTTTCACTAAGATTAAGTTTTTATAGCCCTGTGATTTTTACCATGTTGCCAACACCCTGTGCTGTCTTGGAGTCAGAGTTCTCTGATTTCATGTGATTATCTTGGGACAGTTTCCAAGTATGTATATGTTGGATTACCAGCTCAGTGTATTTGCTTCCTTGCTCACTCAAGTTGTATCTCCAGATGATCGTTCATGGATCCTGTAAATACAATTATTTCTTTATTTTTCAAGCCTCACAAATTCAAATGTGAACAATGACACCTTCCTCTTGCTCCTCTGCAGTGAAACCCCACAGTTTCTCTCCCATTCCATGTAGCAAACACAAGTAACTCTAATTAACTATTAACTTTTTTTTTTTTTCCTAATAAAGAAGGCAAAGCACATCCATAGTTAGAGCTTGTAATAATTTTCATTTGTGATAGGTGAGAGAAAGCATTGTCAAGTTTGAAGAGTCAAAATAAGGTGGAGTCAGAGTATGGGAGAAAGGCTCTGGGGCTGTGCCCTCCCACAAAATGCCATCCTTGAAGAACACTGGCCTAGAACAGAAGCCTAATACCTCCTTTTAACTGAGTAGACTTGTAGACTGCCCACATCCCTTGTCATATATGATATGGAAGTCCCTCCCTGGAACTCAGAATGCTTGAGAGGTCTGAACTTAGATATCTTGGCACCTTGTTTAGGTATATATACTTCTTGTACATTGGGATACTACATATAGATGCATTAAAGTTTGATTATTTTTTTTCCTTAAAGTTTGGGATTAAAAAAAATATTTTAATGACAATTTTTTTTCATTTAACAATATATTTTTATTAGATACAGACTCTTCTATTCAGAATGCAGGACTTCTTAATTGGGATTGGCTTCTACATTCATTTCCCTCAATATCCTTTTCCTGACATTGACCAGTATAGCAAACTTCCAAAGAAGGCAGATGAAATCCTGCTTCTGGTTATAATGAAAACTGTCATTTTTACTTCTCAGAATAATTAGACAGAATTTACAAGTAGTTGTTAACTAACACTCAGCTATATCCACATCGTATTTTAAAATAAATGTAGATGCTATCCTAATTTTGTTGCTGGAGGCCAGCTTCACTTTTTTCCTTTAGTCCTTTTCAATCTTAAAGACAATAAACGTGATGAAAAAGCCTTTGTGGTGAATCCCAAGACTAGGATATCCTCAAGGCAATGTGGTTAGTGCAAAACCAAGAAAAGCATTTAATTCTGTAGATAGAATCCAGTCCTTTCAGTAAGTCAATACTAGCCTATTAAAAACTCATCTAAAAGGGAGGGGAAAAAAAGAAAAAAAAAAAAAAAAAAAAAAGAGCTAGGCAAAGATTTTGTTAGATTTGGCTGGGTTAATTCTCTCAAGAGTCCCTCTGTAGACAGCAGGTTTTGTCTCTGGGCCGCAGGTGCTGACACTCAGATCGCACCCCAAGACCACACAGGCGCTGAGGAAGAGCAGGGGCATGAGCAGCACATGTGGATGGAGCCGGACAGCAGTCACACTCCCCCTGAAACAGAGCAAAAACCAAACCAACCCGAATTAAAAAAAAGAAAAGGAAGAAGAAAAAAAGGAAAGGAAGAAAGGAAAGGAAAGAAAGGAAGAAAAAGAAGGAAAGGAAGGAAAGGAAGGAAGGAAAGAAGAAAGGAAGAAAGAAAGAAAGAAAAAGGAAGAAAGAAAGAAAGAAAGATTTTGTTTTTAACAGCCTTTTCTTGCGAATCAAAACAATCACCAAAAGCCAAAACGCGATCTTTTGCACCCCTCCCCTCTTTTCCCTCTACCCCCTCCCGACAACCCTCACTCCCTCCGGGAAGAAAAATGAGGTAAAACCAGCAAGAACGCGCCCAAATGCGACGGCACGAAGTCAGCCGCCAGCCACAAGCTGCAGCCCCTTCCCGCCCCTCAACCTGTAAGAGGGGAGATGTGGAGGAGAAGGAGCAGGGGGCCGGTGTCCCCCCGAGGGGCTGCCGGGGACAGCGAGGAGCCTGCCCGGCCGCGCTGGCAGGAGCCGCCCGGCGCACAGGTGAGCGCCCGCGGCGGGGCGGGAGGGCGGGAGGGCAGAGGGGGGTGTGCCCCTGGCCCCCTCGGCCCCTTTGGGCGGGCCGGGGGGACCTGAGTGGATGGAGCCCGCGTCAGTCAGGGGCAGGGCGAGGCCGGCGACGGGGGATGGCGGCTGCCGCCCGGGGTCGGGGCGGCAGTCGGGGCCGAGCGGCGGCAGCATGCGGGCGGCCGGCCGGGTAGGCACCTGCTCCCTGCGGGGCGGGAGGGCTCCCGCTGCGGCCGGTCGCTGCGCCGGCTCTGCTGCCGCGGCGGCAAGCCCGCCCTCCCCGTGGCTTCTGGGTTTCATCTGCTTCTTTCTAGGAGGCGGTGGGCATCCTCTGCCTGGTGTCGGTGGCGGCCGCGCTGGATTTCAAGTACCACCACGCCGAGGAGCTGGAGGCGTACCTGAAGGAGGTTCATGCCGCCTACCCTTCCCTCACCCACTTGCACAGCATCGGGCGCTCGGTGGAAGGTAGGAGGGGAGTTCAGGGCGAGGTGGGGGAAGCGAAGGCTTCCTGTTCTGTGGAAATCGGGACAAGTGCGGTAAAGCGGCTGCCGCGGCGCGGGCTTGCTGGGGCGGGCTGCTCTGCTCGCCCGGTGCCGGGTGTCTCTGCTTACGCCTCTGTGAAGTTGCCTCTTGCTTCTGCGTGAATAACAAACTCTGATGACACGTACGGCGCTTCAGCGAGGGCAGAAGTTCGCCCAAGACCCTTTTTTTTTTTTTTTTTTTTTTTTTTTTGAGAATTGGAAACCTCCCGAGTGGCAATTTCGGAAACAGGGCTGCCTTTAAGAGCTTAAAATGTGTGGTACCCGCTTTGCCAAGGGCCCATTGTAGGTGGGGCTGTAATAGGAGTGTGTTTTCTAACTTGTGGCTGTGTTAAAAATGTCTTCTCTTTTGGCTTTACCTATTATTTCGGTAATTCTTGACTGATTAGAAATAGGATTTAAAATTCCGTATTGGTACAAGGTCTTGTGCCGTAAATGCAGAATGGGGATTCAGTCTCAAACTCTGCAGAAATCAGTAATCACCTTTATGACCTTATATAGGTATTTGAATTTATATCTCTTTTATTTCTACAATAAATGTCTAGGAAAAAAAACAAAACCAAAAACAAACACAAAAAAAACCCCAACAAAAAACCTTTTCATTTGTTTAAAGAGATTAGGAAGCTTAGTAATTCTTAGCATATAAAAAATGTATATCTGTCTGGCTCTAAGAGAAAATAAAAAAAGGTAGATTTCAATTCAGAAAACTAAACTGCTTTAGCAAGACGTTATAAAACTAGACAGATAAATTAATTCTTTCCAAATTTGATCTGTTCCTCTAATCCTGTTTCATACCACTGGAAGGAGGGAGTTGTAGATCTATTATAAAGTCTGCTTATGTTTTAAAAATCTGCATCCTTCTAGGTAAATAGTAATGAAGAATGCTAGTAGTTTTTATATTTCCTTCCTTGTGTTGCTGTGTGTGTCTTCAGATTTTAAAAATATACTTGTATTTGTCTGAGACATAACTTGTGGTTGAAAAGGGAGCTCTGTTTCAGTGAGGTACCGAACAGCTGTTATGTTGCTATGGATATGTGATCTTGTGCCTCTGCACTGTCTGCACTCATGTTTTCTAAGGTGTCATTGTGGGAATACTCACAGTAGACAAGGAATCTTGAATGTTTTTTTTTAAGTTGTGTTCATCAAAGGCAGAATCATGTTGTGTTGTGCTATTCATCCACACTAGAGAAGGCTAGTCCCTTTCAGTTCCCTCCAGTACAAGCTACCAATTATCCACATCCTCATTTTTCTACCTTGAGGGAAATTAGTCATGATAGACTTTTCTGGCATGAACTCTGGTGGCATATCTTCGTACAAGTGGGACAAAACCTTTCATCCAACCTGAGAGATTGAAATTTTGGATTTAGCATATCTAGACATCTGAAAGTTGCTAACATGAAGCTTTCAACTTGTCTGAGTTCCATCAGTATGAAAACTGAAAATGCATCATCTCTTGATTGTGATTGAGCAATGCATTGAAACTTAATTTAGATGTTGGTATATTGCCTTCTGCTTTGCCAGATGTGTGAGAAAAGATAATTGTGTGGGCTCTCCTTTGCTCTGCCAGCTACACCTCATGATTCACAAAAAGGTGACCACTCACACTTTTTTTTTGTTTGTTTGTTCAGTGTGTTTATATTCTTTTAATTTTTCTAAATGAGAAGAGATTTCTACCTCTGTAAAGAAATGTGCCTTTAGAGTCCTCTGAAATGTGGTAGGGGATGTTACTGAATTAGAGTCTCATTTTTTTTGCTCATATTGAAGGAAAGCTTTGTGGCAACAATGGTTATATAATCAGGTGAAAACGAAGTTTCCATTTTGGTCAATGGGCTGAAGTTCTATTCCTCTTTTCTCAGTTGAGCTGCATGTTGTGGATTAGGCCTATATGGCAACAAAGAACCGCGCATCCACTTGCTCAGTCCTCCCCCCTGTGGGATGGGGAGGAGAAAAGCTTGTGGGTCAAGACAAGGACAAGGAGGGTTCGTTCACTGAGTATGGTGATGGGGACAACAGACTTGATCTGGGGAAAAAAAAAAATCAATGTAATTTGTCACCAATCAAATCGGAGCAGGATAATGAGAAACAGAACCAGGTCTTATAACCACCTTCCCCCACTCCTCCCTTCTTCCAAGGCCCAGATTACTTTGCTCCTGATTTCTCTACCTCCTCCACTACAGCAGTGCAGCAGGGCAAGGAATGAGGGTTGCAGTCAGTTTGTCACACACTCTTTTCTGTCACTCCTTCCTCCTCAGGTAGAAGGATTCCTCACAGTCTTCCCCTGCTCTAGCGTGGGGTCCTTCCCACAGGAGAATCCTTCATGAACCCCTCCAACATGAGTCCCTCCCATGGGGTGCAGTTCATCAGGAACAGAATGCTCCAGCGTGGCTCCCCACAGAGTCCTGGCCTTCTTCAGGCGCAATTACTTCCCCTGGCACAGAATCCTCCACAGCTGCAGGTCCACATCTGCTCCACTGAGGTCCTTCATGGGCTGCTCCACCGTGCTTATCCAGGGGCTGCAGGGGACAGCCTGCTCTCTCACTATGGGCTGCAGAGGAACCTCTGCTTGGGTACCTCCTGCCCTTTCTTCCTCACTGAGCTTGGTATCTCTGCTCAGGTATTGCTCTTACCTCCCCCTTTCCTCTCCTCTGCACGTCTTTCTGTAGTTTCCTTTTCCCCTTCTTAAGTATGTTACTGTATAGGAGTTATCACTATCATTGATGGACTCAGCCCTAGCCAGATGCAGGTCCAGCTTTTGAAGCTGGAGGAGCTTTCAGCAGCTTCTCACAGGAGCCACCCCTGTGGCCCTTCCCCCACTACCAAAGCCGCACTGCACTGGCCCAACACGCTGACACAATAAGAATCCAGCTGGTGGCTGGTCACAAGTTGGATTCCTCCAGGCTCAGTATTGGACCCACTTCTTTTTAACATCTTTATCAACGAACGATCTTGATGAGGAGATAGAATGCACCCTCAGTAAGTTTGCAGACAACACAGAGAAGTTGGGAGGGACTGTTGATCTGCCTGAGGGTGGGGAGGCTCTACAGAGAGACTTGGACAGACTAGATTGATGGGCCGAGGTTGATTGTATGAAGTTCAACGAGGCCAAGTGCCGGGTCCTGCACTTGGGCCACAACAACCCCATGCAACACTACAGGCTTGGGGAGGAGTGGCTGGAAAGCTGTCCAGCAAAAAGAGAACTCGGGTTTCTGATTGATAAGCAGCTGAATATGAGCCAGCAGCATGCCCAGGTGGCCAAGAAGGCCAATGGCATTCTGGCCTGTGTTAGAAACAGTGTGACAAGCAGGACCAGGGAGGTGATCATCCCTCTCTACTCAGCATAAGTGAGGCCACACCTTGAATACTGTGTCCAGTTTTGGGCACCTCAATATGAGAAGGACATCAAGGTGCTGGAGTGTGTCCAAAGAAGGGCAGCAAAGCTGGTGAAGGGCCCTGAGAACAAGTCTTATGAGGAGCAGCTGAGGGAACTGGGGCTATTTAGTCTGAAGAAGAAGGTCTGAAGGGAGACCTCATCACTCTCTACAATGACCAGAAAGGACATCGTAAAGAGGTAGATGCTGGTCTCTTCTTACAAGTAACTGGTGTTAGAACAAGAGAAAATGGCCTCAAGTTGTGCCAGAGGAGGTTTAGACTAGACATTAGGAAGAACTTTTTCACTGAAAGGGTTGTCAGACATTGGAACCTGCTGCCCAGGGAGGTGTTTAAAGTTGTCTGGATGTGGAGCTTGGGAATATGGCTTAGTGCTGGACTTGGTAGAGTAAGGTTAATGGTTGGACTCAAGGATCTTAAGGGTCTTTTCCAGCATAAGTCATTCTGTGATTCTGAGAATGTGTTGGCACATGTGCTTACTTGTATGGGTTTACTAGTGTCATCGCACTACCAATTAGCTAAACTATGATAGCAAAATGTACTTATTGATTATGAGAAACATAATTTAAATATTATAAAACTGAGATCTTTTCTATAAAGCTGTTGACATTACTGATTCAGAAATTCTTAGTGGTTAATAGAAAATCCTGTGAATCAGAGTGGTGGCTATAAAGCCACCAGACGTAGTTTTACTGTTATCATGAGTTGCTATTGTTCCCATGTTATTCTTTAATCTAGGTTTTACTCTAATTTTATTTACTAATCTAGTATTATATACTGCCATCTAGACTTGGATTATGAAAAATGCGAAGTACAGGCTTGACTTTTTGTTGGCATATGTAGATATGGAGTTCTGCAAGGGTATAGAATCCACTCTTAGAAGCCCAAATTTGGAAGGTGATAGGGACCTGTGTATTTCCACTTGCAAAAGTGATTGCATGCAGTTCTTCAACAGAAATATTTAAACAGTCTTCATATCAGAAGCCTCACATACTCCAGGCAAATCATAATAATAATCATAGAATGTATGGCCTTGGAAGGAACCTTTAAAGATCATATAATCCAGCCACCCTGCAGTGCACAGGGACCTTCTTTTTTTACTAGGTCAGGTTGCTCAGAGCCTGGTTGAGCCTGACCTTGAATGTTTCCAGAGATAGGGCCTCCACCACATCTCTTGGCAACATCTTCCAGGGTTTCACCACCCTCATCGTAAAGAACTTCTTCCTAATGTCTAATCTATATCTACCCTGCTGTATTAAGACCATTGCCTCTCATCCTATCGCTACACATCCTTGTAAACAGTTCCTTCCCAGCTTTCCTGTAGGCCTCCTTCATGTGCTGGAAAGTCACTATGAGTTCTCCCTGGAGACCTCGCCTCTTCAGGCTGAATAATCCCAGCTCTCTCAGCCTGCCTTCACAGGAAAGGTGCTCCAGCCCTCTGATCATTTTTGTGGCCCTTCTCTGGACTTGTTCCAACATCTCCCTGTGCCTCTTGTGTTGAGGGCTCCAGAGCTGGACACAGTACTCCAGGTGGGGTCTTACGAGGGTGGAGTAGAGGGGCAGAATCACCTCCCTTGACCTGCTGGCCACTCTCCTTTTGGTTCAGCCCAGGATGCAATTTGCTCTCTGGGCAGTGAGTGCACATTGTTTGCTCATCTCCAGCTTTTTGTCCACTTGTACCCCCAAGTCCCCTTCTGCAGGGCTGCTCTCTACCACATCATTGCCCAGCCTGTATTGATAGCGAGGATTGCTTCTACTCAGGTGCAGGACCTTGCACTTGGCCCTGTTGAACCTCATGAGGTAATGTAATTTAGGTCTGGAGGCCATCTAGTTTGAGCTCTTGTTCAAGGCACAGCTAACTTAACAGTCAGATTATGATGCTCAGGGTCTTCTACACTCAAGTTTTTAATATCTTCAAGGGTGGAGATTCCACAGAGTCTCTGGGTACCTGATCCAGTGCTCAACTATCTCTGTTGTGCAAATGTTTTTTCTTGCATCTGTTTAGAATTTCCCTTGTGTTGTTTTCCTAGAGTTGTTACCTGCCCTTTTGCTGTGCACTTCTAAGAAGCGTATGGCTGTGTCACCTCTATAATGTCCCTGTAGGTAGTGGAAGATTGTAGCTGTGTCATCCTTCAGGCTGAACCAACCAACTTGCCACAGGCTATCTTCAGATGTAGTGTGATCATCTCAGTGGCTCTCTACTAGACTTCTTCCAGTGTGGTGTTGCCTCTCTTGTCCTGGGGGTTCCATAGCTGGATACCGTACTCCAGATGTAGCTTTGCTAATGCTGAGTTGAGGGTAATAATAATTTTACTCAAGATCCTGTCTTATGTTCTTGCTGATGCAGCCCAGCATACAGGGTTGCCTTTTCTGCTGTAAGAGCGCACTACTGATTCACATTTATCTTGTCCACCTGGACATTGCTTCCATACCCTGCAACCTCTAGGTTGCAGAGCTACAACCTGGCCGGTCTGCAGCTTGTATGAGCATGGGGTTATCTTCTCAGGTTGATAATCCCAATATGGGGTTCTTCCATTCCAGATGCAGGACTTTGCATTTGCCTTTGTCAAACTTCATCAGCTTTCAGTTCAGAAATTCCTTCCGCTTGTCAGGGCCCCTCTGAATGGCAGCCCTGTCCCTGATGAAGATGTTAAATAGTACCACATCAGTACTGACTCTTGAAGAAATGCTGTTAACAATTTGCCATCATTTGAACCACAGATTGCTCAGTCCCAGCCTCTAATCCGTATGTCCCCAGCTTGTTTACAAAGATACTATGAGGGTGTCTGAGCACTGAAACAGGCTGCTCGGGGAGGTTGTGGAATCGTCATCCTTGGAGATGTTCAAAAGCCATCTGGACACAGTCCTGCACAACTGGCTGTAGGTGGCCCTGCTTGGGCAGCGGAGGCTGGACCAGGTGACCTCCTGATTCTGTTGAAAGCCTTGCTACAACTAAAGAAATTGAGTGCTTTCCCCTCTCCCACTAAACCAGTCATTTCTGCCTAAAAGGTGAGCATCAAGTGTGATTTGTCATGGATAGATTTGAGGCAAGAGTTACAAAATGTGTTTCTTTGATGTATGTAGACTATAACAGTAAGGTACCCAACAGAACCAGTACCAAGAGCCTAAGTGGAAAACAAACTAAGCAATGCTTAATTTGTTTTGTGGTGGTTTAGATCACCACGTGGAAGTTCAGTGCCCCTCTGCCAGATTACTGGGAACACCTCTGCCAGATTACTGGGAACACCTCTGCCAGATTACTGGGAACAATGTGTTCTAGACTGGCAATGACCTGTTCATTCTCCAGGTCTGTACACTTGGAAGCTATGATATTTAATGATACATTTTATATGCTAAGCTATTATCCTTAAATGAGGGGAGAAGGGAGCTTAAGAAGATGTAGTCCATTGGCTGACGAAACTGAGTGGTACCTGTTTGGTCTAGTTTGGTAGGTGACCTCAAATCCCTCAAGATTTGTAGGTGTTTGTGAGAGATAATATAGTCTTATTAGCAGGTAGGCAGAGATGCGCAATGGCCCAGAAAACACCTTGATTCTTTTATATTGTTTCAGATGTGTTGTTGAATAAGCTCATAAAAGATCTTTGGCAGGAGCTCTGTTTTCTAATGCGCACAGTGTCCAACCTCGGTACAGGATGTGCACTGCGTAATCATAGAGGAGGCTGCAGAGCTGTGTCAGTCTGGAGAATGGGATCTGGTGTTATCATGTTCACCTGTCCTGCTTAATGCCACCCCAGTGAAAAACAGACTGACTCTTCAACAAGCAAATGTTAATTATAAAAAAATAAAATAATTGATGTGTGTGTATGATCTGTGGCTTTTCAGTGTTGAAGATACCATGCTGTTGTTGCTCTTTGAAAAGAAAATGAGGATGGTAGGAAGCACATTTCAGGATTCTGATAGATAAACCTGATGACCTTATTAAGGGAAAAAAAGGCAGGTGACTGTTGAAAGAGAGGAGTGGCTTTTGTAGTAGATCTACACACTTTAAAAACTCTTTTCAGATATACTCTGGATTAAGTGATAGCATGCCAATTACAGCTTGGTTTAGATCTAGCTTTTCTGGAGGACGGTCTGCATTTTTAGAATTCTAGTCAAATTGAAACAGTTGTAAACATCATCCTTAAGCTAGTTCCTGCTCACTGAGGAAAAAGAACCTCTGTCTTTACCTCATGAAGAACTTCAAGGTTGACTTAATGGATTAACATCTCTTTGGCAGATTCTATCATTGGAGAGACAAAAAGCAAACCAAAACAAACTGACCAGATTTTATTGTGGTTTCATTAGAAGTTTTCAGAAATAGCTTCTTGTGAAAGAACTGCCCTGAAAGCTTTTTTAGGTGAGAACAATGTGGATCAATCACCCTATTCTGCTGCTTACTATTCAGTTGCTCTCTCTATTGCCCTTGAACTGGCACATTCCATCTATAAATCTTAAGCACTTTGCGAGCTTTCACTTGTCTACCAATAAAAAAACAAACCCAAACACCTCACTTACTAGCAGTCTGCTATCCCTGCTCTATAAACAGAGAGGCTGAAGCATGCAGGGGTGTGTATGTTTGGTAGGTTTGGTTTTTAAAGCTCATGCAGAACTTCTGCATGGCTGTGTGACTCTACTACTAGGGAAGGTGTACTCTGCGGGGCTCCCAGCAGGCCGGGTTTCTCAGTGGCTCAGACAAGGTGCCTGTTGGAGCTCGTTATGTCTCCGTCCCTGCTTTCATTCCTGGCTTTTGCTCCTTGGAAAACAGAAGAGAATGGTGCTTGCCCAGGTTTCCATGTGATAAGCAGCTGTGACTTCAGCAAAAGTGTGCAGTAGAGATCAGGGCACGGGTAGTGCAGCAGGAAGTGTGTGCCTGCCTAGTAATAGGGTTAATAGGGAACCTAGGCAATTAACCTGTCCCTGACAGCGTTCTGCATGAACATCAGTGGAATGTGTGCCCTAGATATGCCAGGGCTCAGTTTAAATCTGACTTTTCTGATACAGTGGGACTGATACTTTTAGACATTTATGGGTGACTGTTGAACAAGGAAGTGCTAACTACACCTTTGTTGCACTCCAGTGAAAATGTGTGATAACAAAAGACCAGGTATTGTACTTGTCTTATCTATACATTGGTAGTCTGTGTGTACAGTTGAAAAATTAGGTCTGCTTGGGGAAAAAGAGGAACTTATATTCAGACATTTATTGTGGTACAGTGTTGAAGGACCCTGGGTTACTACCATCACTGTAAATTTTATTTAATTTACATTAGAATCACTTGTATTCTGGATGGTTTTACTTCGTTTAAAGGTCCGGAAAACAAGCTTCACTGTTGGAGGAAAGAAAGCAGAACTATGTATCCAGAAGATGTTTAGTGGAATTGTTCTTAACAGGTTAGTTTCAGGAGTCCTGGCACTGTACAAAAATAGAATGAGAAAGTTATACATAGCCCAGTGTACTTTGAGGTAAGCTTCTCAGTGTTACCCATTACTACATGTTTGTACAAACCAAGTGCAAGTACCAATGTATTCAAAAAGGAACAAGAAAAGCAAGCTGAAAAAGACAACTCTTTTTGTCTTGAAAATAAAATGTTAAAATGTCCACAGGAAAAACCACAGGGAATGTGATGTCTTTGAAGGGAATATTGCAGTTGTTTTTTCTGTGGTTACACGGTGTGAGATACATTTGTGTAGTAGAGTATTACCTTCTGTCTGTTCCAGTGGAATGACTGCTGCAGATGGCTTTCCTCCTGTCTACGGTTCTTGATGGTGTCTTCCCTTCACTCCCCCTCATCTCCCACCTCACAGACTTCCTCAGTACTGTGAATTACAGGCTCATTGTGCAAGCGTGGTGTGTATAGATAACATAAGCATTGAGATTTTCGGTGTTCATTTTTAGAAATGAGAGAGAATGAGACATTTCCCATTCTGAGTGCCTCATGTAATGCATACTGAAGTCACTTGGCTCAAGTCCAGAGTTTCATTTAATAATGGGCATACTAAAACTTTACGATAGTTAAAGTTTTACTCATTCTTTTCTGCTTTGCTTCTGAAAATATTTTCCCCTTATCTGCCACTTGCTCTTTTTAGTGCCTTTCTTCATAGCCATCTTTGTTCTAGTCTTTGTCAGTACTTGTGTCATATAAATGTATGTCAACAAGATTCTAGGTAGGTTTATATGTTCATTTTATTATTGAAAGGGTGCTTGGGTTCGTGGATGGACTTGATCTTTACAGCCTTGTAAACTCTTATTTGCAGCATGTTATTTGTGTCACTGATGGAAGGGGAAAAAAAAACAGGAGGAAGAGGACTGGTTCTTGGGTGTTGATCTACTCAAGGCTAAACTATGACTTTAAAAACAGGAAGTATTAGCCTGTAGTTTTACAAATCTTCAGCTTCCAGCTTTTTGCTCTAAACCGTGTGCTTAGATAGAACTTGCCATTACTGCGTTAGCTTTAATATTGTGTTTGTCCTAACTAAACAAAAAAGTCTGTAAATGTTGAAACGTAGTGTCATATTTCCTCTGACTGCATCCTCTAGCAGTGTATTTACTTTAAATGTGAATCCTGTGTATGTCTACTTATCAGAGAAAAGCCATAGCACTTCTGCTGTCTGCAGTAATAGTTTGACTACTGTAGTGTGACACAGGTAGTTTGTGTGCAATCAGTCTTCCAATAGCCAAGTACTAAGATCTTGTCTGATGATAACATGACTTTACATTGCTTTCCTGTCTGTTTGGTTACGCCTTTTACACAAATAATTTATAAAAAGTACATGACTTGGTCAGTGGCAGATGGTTAAGGGATTGTTAAGACATTACTCTTAGAGATGCAGTAACTAACTCTGAGCATATTCCTATTCTCTTGCAGTGAAAGTAAAATAGTTTGCTTAAATCTTCTCTTCTTTATGCTTGCTGTGAATTGGTCAATCATCTTTGTCTTGCTT
Source organism: Apus apus (assembly GCF_020740795.1). Taxonomy (NCBI): domain Eukaryota; kingdom Metazoa; phylum Chordata; class Aves; order Apodiformes; family Apodidae; genus Apus; species Apus apus. The sequence continues at coordinate 169,402,162 of NC_067282.1, forward strand.
TCTATCTCCTACACCTAAAAAGAATACTGGAAGTGTGTGTGTGTATTTGTATGAGTTGTGTGGTTTTCTTTTACCTACATACATGCACACACAGAAATGAAACTTTAAAGCATTTCCTGCAGAAAGTCTTGTGGAATTACTTTTTTTTTTTTTTTTTTCCTGGGAAACCTACCATCTCAGAAGTTTCTGTCCTAGCCTAAAACAAACAAACAAACACAAAGATTTTCAAACAACTGTTTGAAGGGAACCTATCCTAGCAACATAAATTAAACACTTTTCATATAAAAAATATTACATAGTCCTTGAATCTGTATGTTGCAACTTTGAAATGGAAAGATCTGTTCTATTTGGAAATAGTCCACTGTTTCTATGAGCAGCATTTATTTTAAAACCAGTGTTGCAGGAAAAATGTCTGCTCTCCTGCCTTCTCTGTACCCCTTGCTTTGTAGTTCTCTAGTTACATCATGCCAAAGCTTTTCTTCAGAACGGTAAAAGCCTTGAGCCTGCAGCCACCCACCTTTCTCTCAGCAAGAGTTTGCAGCTTTCCATGTTTGTTTAGAAGTAGATGGAATTGACAACTGGATATTGTGATAAAGTGTTCTAAGTTATCCTAGTTCAGTGGGAGAGTTGGACTAGATGATCCCTAGAGGTCCCTTCCAACTCTAGCGATTCTGTGATTCACACCAGTGAAGTCAGCAATGCTGGGGAGCTTGTGTAACATAGAATCAGCCATTGCAGCTGATGGATGCAATTTGATTCTTGTCTTATCTCCACATCCTTCAGCTGGTGTTGAGAAAGTAAGCATGTAGATGTTTTTTTAAAAATTCAACCAAACCCAGAGCGCAGGATGCGAAGTGTGGTGCACAACGGACAGATAAATTGCTGTGGTTTCCCCCCCTAATTTCATGTAGGATTCTGCTTTTTTTGAGCATTGAAAATAGATATATTTTTTTTTAGCCATGTAAGTAAGAGGTGTGATCTTGAAACATGGGTTGTGATCCTTTGTATAGCTCATAGCTGTACTGACAATTTAACTCTAATTTATAGTCTGCTTTTTGCAAGGGGCAAATTAAATGTGCGTGCTTGCTTCAAGTTACTTTTTATACCCAGTGCTGACTTGCAGTGGTCCTAAATAAGTATTTTCTTCTTCAGACTGCTGTTCTCCAGATGCTGTAGAGTAGCACAGGAAAAAAAAAAAGATTCTCTAATAAAGCAAAAAAGAGGAAGCACCATTAATTAAGAGAGGACCTTCAATTAAGGGTCTTCTAAGTCCAGACTAGGTCTCTATTACCCCTGTCACAGCTTACCTTTGCTGGTGTTTGGGTCGTGCTACAGAACCTCTAATTCCCTAGGATTAGAATTAGGGTGAATATTGATGTTTGCAATCAGTGATGTGAGTTGAACTGCCCTTTCAGGACAAGGTTGTTAATATTTGTTAATTTTTAAATGGTTTCTAATTGCAAACTTACTTACAAAGATAGAACACTCTTATTCTATGCCTGTGTTTTACTCAGATGGGCAATCTGTCTGCATTCTCCTCTAACTTGAAGAGAGTACAATGACACATCCCTGCTACTCCACTTCAGCTGCCTAATTAAAGCTTTACGATATGTATGGCATTGTGTGTTTAGCTAATTCACGTAAGTGAAATGAAGACCTACTCATAATACATTAATTAGATTATAGGCAAAATGTGACTTCTTACTCTGAAGCATTTGTTCCTTAGGCAGTTGTTCTATGCTTGTTTCTGCATAGAAGAGAGATCTAGATTTAAAAAAAAAAAAATTAAAGGCTGTTTACTTTCATCGATTGAAAGCTGAATATCCACATGATTGATAGTTCTGCTTTCTGAACTTAGTTAGATAGCTACTGGAGAGGGAAACAAATAATTCATAGGGCTTGGCTGTAGCTCTCCTCCCCTCCCAGCTGAGAGATTTCCCTCCCTGTAAACTGTTCCACTTCTGGCACAGTAACTCTTATATTCTGTGCCGTGGTTCAGATGGGAGGAGGAGGTTAGAGGGTTCTGCTTCTAAGCAGATGATTCTGCAGTTTGATGTCTAAGGCTTACTTGTTGTTATGGGAAAGGTCAGTCCATGGCAGTTGGAGCTCTTCAGTTAAATGACTGTAGCTGCTGTGTAACATGCTGAACTCACAGTGGATTTAGGACAGTTGAGTTACATTTCCTGTTTGTTCCTAGCCAATGTGTTCTACGTCCGTGGGTCTTGAAGTTACCTGGGGCGTTTAAACAGAGCTTGAGTAGATCTGAAAAAGTAACGTTTATCCAAAAGCTAAAATAAAAGTGAACTGTGTTCTCAATATATACTGTGTCAGTTCAAAAGTGTATGCTGGTCCAATATTCTTTTTTCTAAGAATAGTTAGAGAAAAGTTTAGGAACCCTGTGTACGCTTCTATCAATATCTAACCTGGCTGTTTCTGATAAAGCCTAATCATGGTGGATCTAAAGTAGGTTAAAGTACAAAGTTGCTTTGATACACAGTTGCATCCTAGGAATCAAAGGCCACCAGAACACATTTGTGTAAGAGACAAAGGACTAAGTTACTCTGTTTGTAGGTAGTAACACTGCCTGAATTTTAGTTCCTTATAGTGTCTGTTGTCTTTCCTAAAAGGCAGCCACTAAGATTTTTAAGGAGACATTTCGTTACCTATTTGCAAGAGAATCTGGAAGCAACTGTTTAAACTAAATAGCTTGTTAACTATTTTAGAAGTTAATCTTGGGGGTTTTCCCCCCTCCAGACAATAAAAAAAAAATAAGGGGCGGGGGGGGAGGTAGATGAGGGAAGCTGCTCACAGCCTGAAGTTTTAGGACTCTGCTTGCAGTGTTGAGATGTGTATTGTTTGGAGCTTCCTGTTCTTGGACAAAATATAGTGTCTGGGATCTGCCAAGAATGTTTACAGGGTATGCCTAGTAAGTCTCTTGATGTGACACTTCAGTGCACTGAAACCCACAAAGTGCACCAGTGCTTTTCAGTCGTGTAGGAGCAAGACCCTATCTTATCTTTGTTTTCTACTCTTTATCTTCCCTTCAAGTGATAGGGACTGTTTTGCCTTCTCTCCCTCTGGTGGTAAAAGGGTAGGCCAAATAAAACTGATTAATTTGGATAAATTTCAGTCATAAGCAACTCATCCCCCTCCTTGTTGCTTGTATTACAAGCAATCACTCTGCTCATAATGATCCAGTGGTACTATTGTGAATGGGTAGTACTATTTTATGTATACAATAGCTTTTCTGAAAATTACTAGATGGATACCAGCTTCACATCTTTCTCTGAAAATAAAGCAAAAATCTTTAGAACTAGGTTTTAAAACCCTGGGTAATAGCAGCTGGAGTTGGTGAAAAGGAAAAATAGTCTGTTTGGTTTCTGGGAGTGAGTATGAGACTGGTTAGTGTAAATAGTCAGGAAGGCCAGGTCAGGCTAATTCTATGTGTCTGTGGTGTTCTCTTCTCAGTGAGTAATACTGAATATGGTTAGTGTATACTAATTTAAAAACAGTATTCCCTTCTGGGTTGCTTTTGTTTGGATTTTTAAAATTTATTTTTATTTCTTGATTTGTTTTCAACTGAACTCTAAGGTGCTGTTGTAGAGACTGTACTCTGGAATGGCAAATTCTCATGGTTTTGTATACAAGGAGTGTGCTCAGCTTGATTATGAGAACTGGAAATGGTACAGTGTGATGAGTCACATATATTTAGGAAAGAAAGGGTTGTTGTTCTCATAAAATACGAGTCCTGTGAAAATGGATATCCCAATCAACCAAAGAATTGTAAACTTTTAGGAAGATAAGCAAGCATGTGAACTGTGAACTGACTCATTTCCCTTCTTAAGTGCTTTGGTTACAAATAAATAGCATCTATTTTTTTTTTTTTTAAGAGTTTTTCCTACAATTCTGCTTATAAGGTACTGACTTTAATTTGGGTTCACTCTTATAATATCTGGGAGTAGACAGGTGCTTATTAAATAGTGGGAAATTGTTAAATTTGTTTATTCGAGAGAGAGAGAGAGAGAGAGAGGTGGTGTTATGCCTGCAAGAAGGGACATGTGGGAAGAGACCAGAAGCGTGGGGCAGTGGCTCAAGCATGGTGACTGTCAGCAGTAGTGCATCTGCTGCTGAAACATTCTGGTCCTTTGTATCTCAAGAAATGCCACAAATTGGCTGAGATGGGACTGTCTGTATTGGCACTCAGGAAATTGACAAGTGGAAATAAGGAGCACAGGAGAGTCCTAACACTTGGAAATGAAATTTAAAAATGCTGCACAGGTACTGTGCCCATTGGTGTCTCTTGCTGCTATCCTCAAACAGGTGTTTGCTTACTTATCTGTGATTTTTACCTCTTCCAATAACTCGTTAAGAGCAGTGTATTTTGAGTAGCTTTTGCTAAGTATGATCTCTCTTACAATCCCTCAATTAAGCAGGAAACTTGGGGAAACTAAACAAGCAGTAAAACCTTTGCCCTCTTCCCCAGTTAAGAATTGCTGTCAGTTTGAGGCAGGGAGGAGGGGGTGGCCAGGTTAGACTTGCAGTTACCTTGGGCTCTTTGGGGTTTTTTCTGCTTACCTGCGCACCATGCTGAATATTGCCAGATGTATGTGGTTAACATACGTGATTGTTCTCTACCTTTTTAATCCTTCAAAATACCTTGAAGACTTTCTTATATTTAAAGTGTCCCAGGTCTTCTTGGTAAATGAACTTGGATCATTACTAATGCTAACCCGGGCCCAGTCTTTAGAGAGTCCTTTCCAACTCAGCGGACCATGAGAACATGGTATAATGACAGTGAGGATAAACTCCCACAAAAGTTTTTCATACAGTTGTCTATCTGATCCCAGCTTCAGGTACATACATTATTTTCAGTATAAACTATTCATCTGGAGTGTGTGTTTTCTGAAAAGAAACAGCTGCCTTTTTTGGCTGATAACTTCTAAAGTTTATATCCCCAAAGGATACATTTGTATTACTTACCATGATCTGGAGGGTGCTTAACTCAACAGTCTGGCTAGATTAAACTCACTTATTTGTTCATGTCTGTAAGGCTACTTCTGCAATGCTATTACATCAGTCATTCTGGTTAAACACTTCTGGTTATATAAATAATGTGTTGGTAACTCAAGTTATGTTAGATTCTGAATCAAGCTGTGTGTGCCATTGGGCAGTCCCCTTGCAGAAGACAAGTTCCAAAATAGCTTTAGATTTTCCAGCTTGAATTGGTGATGGAAAATCAGAGTACCACAAGGCAAGGATGCTGCTGGTGCTTGCTTAGGAAAAGGGAATTGCTCCTCAAGTCCTTCATTACCTGTGCTAGTGTTTTGCTGGAAGACAGTGTTGCCCACTGTTATCATGGAAAAACTAACCCTTCATTTTTGTAGTGAAGCTTAGGAGTACAATACTAAGTTATGTCTCTGTAGTTGCATCTTCTTCCCTATGTGTGTGCGCAGATAGGTGGCAATTGTACTCGTCTGTCACTCACTGACAGTACTGAGCTTTGCAGGGAGTACAAGTACAGATAAAAAAACTTAGAAGCCAAGAACGGTTCCTGCTAGCATGCAAACAGATTTATCATGAATGTGATTTAAAAGTTAGAAACGATAAAGCCAGCATGCATTTTTTGACCTCTTTCTTCCTGCAAGATAAAGAGCTTTATGTCGTAATAAGCATAGCTTGACTTAGTCTCAGAAAATAAGTGTCAGCTAGATACCCTAGCTTAGTTGTGCAATGAAAACTGTAAAGATGCCCTAGTGTCTTGCATGGTAACTATTAATTAATTAATACTAATGTAGATTTACACTAGTGTTACAGGTAGCCAGTAAGGATGGAATATCCCAAGACATAGCAGAATATGTTGCCAAATGCATTTAGGGAAATGTCTCCAATATTAGCATGCCTAGTTAAAGTGGATTAAAGAGCATAAGAGAGATTATGTGGGAATTGTGGTATATCTATCTACAGAAGAATTTATCAAGGAGTCACTCTCATACCATCCTGTCTCCCCACAATATTTTGTATAAGTAATGTAGATGCTAGTTATTTGCATAGTTTCTCTTTCTTCTGTCAAACTGTAATTATGTAGTGGTTGCTATTGCAGTGGAAGCTGTTACAAAAATCAGCTGGTATGTTTATTTCACTACTGTTACTTGGTGTTCTCATCAGAGAATCTAGGTTGAAGTTCTGCTTATACTGGAATTGAGCAGGATTGAGACAACCTATGCCTAAGGCATAGCCACCAACCTCTTACATTCACATTGAACAAAACCTTGTCTGTCTGGTCCCCTTTCTTATTGTGCACTGCTTTGATTGTATGCTTTGGGGGTCAGAACCATACATTTTCAAAGTTTGTGGGGCACGATAGAATTAAGCCCTGATAGGGTGAGTTCTCAGGACTGGTGAAGTATCAGTAGTCAGTAACAGTCTGAAAAATAACAATAAAGCTTTTAAGTTGTTGCTTTCTATTTAGCTTCTTTTCTTACTACTAAGGTGGCCTCGCCTACAGCTTAGGGCCACATCTTTTTGGATAATATGCAAACCACCCTGGTAATACGCTACTTGGCCTGTAGAGTTTGTTGCCAAGCCTGGGAGAAGAAAGACTGAAAATTAGTAAGCTTTAAGGAAGAGGATATGAAATACAAAGTGAAGTAAATTGTTGTGGCTTGTATCAAATCTCAAGAGCATATTTTTTTGAGGTAATTACTTTGATTTGGTATAATGTCATGTTGTCTTTTTCCATGATCTGGCTTTCTGTGTTTTATAGGTAATATAGAGGGATCCAAGCAGGTTCATATTTGAGCCTTGGATTATTCATTTAAAAACCCAATTTTCTAGCCACTGTCAGAGCAAGTTTTGTATGAGCTATGTTCACTGCTGTACTATTCAAATAGGTATTCAGTCAGATCTGGAGCTGGAGTAAACTGTTTCAACACTGTTTCCCACAGCCTTCTCCTAGACAAACTGTCAAGATGCAGATTGGATAGGCAGCCTGTAAGATAGGGAGGAAACCGGCTAACTGGCCATATGCAGAGGACAATCATCAGTGTTTTTTAACTGAGGCTGGCAGCCTGTTACAAGTGAGGTCCAGCAGGGATCAATACTGGACTCTACACTGTTGAACATCTTCATAAATTTTCTGGAGAATGGAATTGAAGGCACTGTCACCACACTTGCTGGGTACCCCAAACTGGGTGTTGAGGCAGACAAGTCAGAAGCGCTGACTGGGACAGGCTGGAAGAGGGCGCTGGCAAGAACAGTATGAGTTTTAACAAAGATAAATGCAAAGTCCTGCACCTGGGATTGAATAACCAAAGAGGCCAATACAGGCTAGAATCTGTATGGCTAGGGAGCAGCCTTGTGGAAAGTGACATGGAGGTTCTGGTGGACAACAACCTGAATGTGTCAATAGTGTGCTGCTGAAGCAACAAAGGCAAATTGGATTCTGGGCTGCATCTGCAGGAGCATTACTAGCCAAAATAAAGATGTGATCATCCTACTCAGGCTTCATGTGGAGTACTGTGGCCATTTCCCTTGCCCACAGTTCAAGAAAGATGTAGATAGGCTGGAGAGGGTCCAAAGAGTGGGCCACAAAAATGATCAAAGGGCTGGAGAACTGCCCTATGAGGAAAGACTGTAAAGAGTTCAGTCTCTTCTCCCTGGAGAAGACAATGAGAAGACAATACTCATCACAGCATTTTAGTATTTAGAGTGGCTACAAAGAGAACTGAGACTCTTCACAAGGAGTTGTATGGATAGAGACAAAGGACAATGGATACAAGTTGCACCAGGAGGGGTTTCATCTCAATACAAGAATGAATTTTTTTTTTTACAGTGAGAACAGTTGTTCCCTGGAACAACTTCCCCAGGGATGCTGTAGAATCCCCATCACTGGAAGTTTTCAAGATGTAATTGAACAGGGTGCTTGATAATCTCATCTTGGTTCCCTTTCCTGGGAAAGGTTGGACCAGATGATTTTTTGTGGTCCCTTCCAACCTGGGCTCTCCTGTGATTGTTTCTGTGATGAAACTGTTCTTGGACCTTGCATTCTAATAAGATTCAATTTTTTTTCCTCTGCTCTCTGTTCTGTGCCTTCCTAGGTAGGGGCTGCCTCAACATGGATCAGCTTTACTGCAGCTCCTACCCATGAAGTCAGTGTGCAAACATAGCCAGCCCAGGAGGGCTGTTGTCAGTGCATTGTTCTTTCTGGGTTGAAGTGGACGTCCCTGGAAATTTAGCCTATCCTGAGGTGTACTGACAGTGGGCCTGATGCAGGAGAACTTTCCTAGCCATAACTTTATTTGAAATGACAACCGTTCTTTTTTGTAAATGAAGTTGTAAAAGGCAAAGTGAAGAAAAGTAGAAGTAAATTTCAGAACAACAAAAACCAGGGAATGCAATCCAGACTGCAACATGTACAAATTATTAGGTTTCTTTCTCACTAGATCTGGAGAACAATTTCAATTATCCATCTTAATTTCTAGTTTTTGTAGATCTGTTTAGAATACCGATACTAGGCCATGAACTGTGGCAATGCTAGAAAAAATTTTAAAAGGCTGCTAGAAGCTGTGTGATCTGGCTCTGTTCCAATACAGGTCTTGTTATTCATCCTGAGACACACAGTTAGAAATACATGTTTGTCTTGATGACTTGAAATACAGCTCGCTAATTAGTTGAAGTCTGTTCTGGTTTAGCAGTGAGAAATGGCTTTTTAAAATACATTCAGTTGATTCAAAGTGTGGGAGGTAGCTTAGCTGTTCACTTCAGGTACAAAAACAAGAGTTATCTAGGCTTTACTGATTAAAGGAAACTTTATCTATATACTGAATCTTTTTATATGGAGTAACTTATTGCTATATGGAAGGAAATCTTGCATCAACCCTCACAGGTACACTATCCAGTACTGCAGGCTCAGCAGACCCAGGAATTTATTTTAATTGGTAATGGTAGGTTTATTCCTTCTCACAAGCTGGAAATGCCAGGAAATAATTGGTGTCTCAGTTCATGGGAGTGTGTATCATTTAGATGGTCCTTACATAAACAATCTAAATACTAATGCTGGAAAGACCAATTTAAGTCAGTACTTAATGCTGGTCTATACTTAGGTCTTCCTTGTGTTTCCCATGAGTGCAATTTCACAGTGATAGCAGCAGGAATGAGCACTGCTAATGGCAAGGCACTGGAAATCTTTTAAAAATTTGTTATCAGAATACAGTATTATTTGTAGAAAGTCTTAAATGACAGAAATAACTATAGCATTTTAGCTGTACCTGGACTCTTTTTTTGTACATGCAATACTGATTTGGTGCTAGTGCTGCTGTGAGAAAGGGGCTAGAGAATATGGCACTGTTCTACATTGGCTCACAAAATGCTCCAAAAAGTCTGTATGCAATGGTTGTCATCATTGCTAGTAACTGGATTTGAAATAGCCCTTGTGATCTGCTTCCATTCAAAGACAGACAGGGGCTAATCTTAATCTCTGGTTAGTTGTGAGAGAAGATGCTTCATGTTCTGGGACTAGAGTATTGTTTTGCTGCTGTGATTAGTTGGTTATTTTATATATTGGATAATAATTATGTGTAAAAAAGGTAATATAATAAATATATGGATTGGTTTAATGTTTGCACTAAGGTAACTCACCTTCTAGGTCACTCTTTTGTGCTTATAAACAAAGTCATCAAAGATTTGAGGAAACAACTGCTCTTAATGGGTACTTCACTTGCTCTGAGAGGACTTTTTGGACATAATTCACTGAACTCATTGCCCCTAAGACATTTTGAAGCCCTGTCTGTGTGCTCGGTACTCACGCTGATAACAGGCAGTGTCAGGACTGCATGAATTAATTACATTATAGGAGGCATATGTCTCCTGTAGGTTACCATGTGTTTTACAGCTGAGGAGAGAACTAGGACACCATCAGGTCTCTAATATAGGTCCTTTGCTACCTTAATCTTAGCATTTCACCACTGTCTTTTAAATGTTGGATGTGCTCTTTGGCACTGTGGCTTTCTCTGATGAATTCCTAGCTGGGGAAGCTGTACACTATAGGTTCACAGTAGTCATCTTAAGTTTGGGCTGTGGTGGGAAGGCTGCGATCACAATTGTAAGCAAGTATGTTCCTCTTGGTGCAGCAGTAAATATGGCAGCTGGCAAGTGTGGCTCCAAGGATGTCTGAAATTTCCTTTCAGTAGGAAGGAGAGCTGGGCAGAATGCCTTAGAGTGACATAGGGACAAAGAGTCATAGCAACACTCTGGAAGGACTTTCTTGGTACTTTAGTGTAGGTTGCCCCTGAATACAACCATGGAGAGGTTGACACATTGCAGAGATGGAAATTAAGTTGACACCGTTGTCCGTGGTTGATTAGGAATAAAAGCAGTGTGTGCCTTTCATCGCTAGGTTGGCTTTTATTTCAGTTCTAAACATGCACTACTGCAGCAAGACTTGTCCTCTGTTTTCACAGAACTGCAGGATGGTTGAGGTTGGAAGGGACCTCTGGAGGTTTTGCAGGGAAGAAGGGCTAGGTTAGTGGGGATTGGTGGTTCTTAGCATCTCGTTTCTCCTTTTTACAACTTGTTGAGGCTTACAGAAGTCAAACTATTTTCTTTTTTCAATGAAACAGATCTTCATACAGCAAAGCCAAATTACTAGCTTTCTCACCCAAGCAGCTACTCTGCACTTATTTTTAAAAGTATGGATTGCTTGCTCATTTTGTCCTTTAATAACAGAGTCATAGCAGCATCTCAGTTTTGTGCATATCATATGAATATAGAGGTCTATCACTGATGTCTTCTGGAGTAACTGTGTAAAACTAGGGGATCCTCAGACCACTCCTTGTTGAATCTGCTAGCTCTTAGTGCCATCTTGTTGCTTCTTGATACAAAGTCTGAGGCTCTGATTCAGCCTGTTAAGTGAGGATTTAGCTTGGCAACTGCTGATTTCAGTGTTGCTTGTCTTGCATTTGTTTCAGTGCATCTTGTAGTGTTCCTTCTGTCCTCTTCAGCTTTTCTCTCCCATTCCTGAAGGTACTGCAGTTCCTGTGGCATTTTTATGTTCCTTTCTAGCTATGTGACTGGCTCACTTCAGCTTTTCTGTGAGGGTCATGGCTTCTACCTCTGGGAGATTGCTGTGCGTCAGAACTTACCTACTGCAGATTTGATGATCACAAAGATTTAGGAAATAATGCTTTTCATATTACTGCATATAGAAGCACCTACATACTTTCTGTAAGTAACAATGATAGGTGGACTCCTGAGACAACTCGGGGGTCCCAGTAAGCCCTGTGTGAGAGCTGGGGCAGGCAGCAAGCATGCAAGATCTGGGCATTAGCGACCTATAGGCTGGCACTGCTACTATGAAGCAACTGGTCCAGTTTTCATTGCTGCCATCTACTGAAACTAGAGTTTTCCACCTCACTGAGCAGACTAGTGGAAAGCATAGTCTTGCAGATGAAATCTGAAATGCCACAATATCACTAAAAATAGTAAAAAAAATGCTCCCCCCCTCCCCGTGAAGACTTGAAAAATATTTGTTTATTTTGTTATGTCAAGTTCAGCTTCCTGTGCAGCTTTAATGGTCCTGACTAACATTCTTTCTGCATCTATTAATTCTGTCCCTGCTTATCTTTTTTTCGCATACGTCTCTGCTACAGCTCTGTCCAGTGACTCCTGTTTTCTAAGCAGTAACTCATGAATGTGTTTAGCTTTCTGTGTTGTCTTTAATACAAAAAAAATGGTTTTTTGTGATAATGAAAACTTATGTGTGTGCTTCAGACAACCATTATGTTTTAATATTTGGAGGAGGGAAGAGTGTCTTTTAAATACTCTTTAGTTGCTTGGTGACTTTGCTTGACAATATCTTGCTTACTAAGCTCAATTTGAAAAATGTGTATTACAAAAAAAGACCAAAACCAACTATTTTCTAGCACTGGTTAAATGCTTTTGAAATTGCAGGGATTACTACACACTTTTGGTCATAAGGCAAAAGAGTATTTATTCTTATAACTAATTTAGCAAGTAGTCATAGAATTAAAACCCTACAGTCTACTTTGATATGCTATATATAGGACTGACTGGACAGCAATGAAATATGAGAATTTGGGGATCTTAATCACCAACTCTTCTTATTTGTTTTTTTCTCTAAGGTTTGTATGATTTTACATTTGTTTAAAAAAATGTCTTTTCCCCTTCCCCTCTTAAAGGTAGAGACCTGTGGGTTCTTGTTCTGGGAAGGTTTCCAACCCATCATAAGATTGGCATTCCAGAGTTCAAGTATGTTGCTAATATGCATGGGGATGAGGTATGTTTCAACTTTTGCAATGTCATTTATACCAAATACACTTACCAGAGGTTTAGAGTGAACTTGTCTCAGGTGTGTGCTACTTACTACTGAGGGATGTCATACCTCAAAGAGGACCTAATATGTGTGTATTTCTTGAGGAATTTCAATAATAAACTTCCTTTTTTTTTTTTTTTTTTTGATGGAAGAGCTTTAGAAGACTTTATATTTTGGTAAAGAATCCTCCATCTAAGACCTCTCTTAAGTAGAGACCTTTGTCTTCTCCATGTGAGTAAATCCAAAGGCTTTACCTTTCCTGGCAGTGAGTCAGATGCAGTAGTTTGCTGGTACATGATTATTGCCTAGGCATGAAGTATAACGGATAGAACTCTTCAAATACATCCAAAGATGGAATAATAATTGCTGTGAAGCATCAAATTATTTATTTTAGGAAGAAAATTTATCTTGGAACCTTAAGCTAGGAATACCTACCTATTCACTTGAGATAACACAGTGAATACAAAACAAAAAGCAATTTCAGGATTGACTTGCTCTGGAAAAAATGCCCACTTATTAAGGATAAAGGAGAAGATGGTAGTTATGAGCCTTCCTGGTGTTGTATGTGAATCTGGAACAGAAAGGCTCAAAGCTTCACTCTTCCATAGAATCTTTTCTTTCTTTCCCTTATTCAGTTCCCTTATTCTGCTTTACATGCTTAGATTAGTCATGTTCAGGCTAAGTTTAAACTACACAATGTATTTCTATGCAGCTTTTAGCGTGAAGGGTAAAGTTGACGAAAATGGTGGTATTTTTATATATGTGTGTGTGTATATATGTATACACACATATATATCCTAGACTGTGAATTCCCAAAACTAATAAAAATAGATGTAGTAGGAAGTGTATCCTATGTTAAGCATAACATATCACAAGCTATTGCTATTACCAATACTGTGTGTGAACACTTGCATGCCTACAGGCACTTGTGACATTATGTGCCAAGAATTTTCCCCAAGTTAGACTAGTTTTACCTTGTTTGAGAGTGGCTAAGCTCAAAGTGCTACTGGGAGTCTGACTGCTTTGGAATGTAACTGTGTGGGAGGGAGCTGATTCATGGTTTCAAATGAGTACATGTGTTACTGGATGCCCAAGATAGGGTTTGCAGCTCCTAAAACCTGGTGTGTGTCAGAAAGGGTAGTCCAGGGTGCCTAGGAACTGAGGCTCCATGTGACAATCCCTACAGATTGCTGAAGAGAATTAGAATAGAATATAGAATCATCCTGGTTAGAAAGGACCTTGAATATCATGAAGTCCAACCATAACCTAAATCCAGCTACCATAACCTAATGTACCTGTTCATTGCTTACCTATGGCTACAGATGACCCAGCTTTGGTAGAAAAGAGATAGAGGGCAGGGTACTATCTCGTCCAGAATGGCCTGGCCCTTAAATCAAATATTCCTGGACTGTGGAAGGCCACTCCTATTGAAACCTCCACAAGTAAGCACTCCTGCCATTATCACTGCCCAGCTGGATAAGCACAAGGATCTCTGACCATGGAAACATGCTCTGTTTGCATATCCACAGGGTCAGGAATTGCTGGAGAGCAGGCAACCTAGATCACTGCCTAGGATCTGAATTTTAATATTGACTTTGTGAGGAAATCGTGCAATACTTCTTACATTTGAAACCATGGCTGAGTTTCTCTGAGCAGGGTGGATCCTTGAGCTGCTTAGGTATTATAGAGCACTAAGTGCCATGTTGCATTCTAGCTTGTTCATTTGGCCAAGCTTATACCTAGGGAAGATTCTGGCAGCAGGGGTAGCCCTCCCTTTTAGGCCCCCATAATGATCTTTGCCTTATGGGTTTTTTTGTGTATGAATATAACACACATTTGGTCTTTGTTTTTGCTATCTGACCATAAATGCATTTCAGATGGCAGGAAATGAATTCCTCATATAGAGAAGCATTGGAGAACTTGAATATTTTTTTCCCATAATCTAAAATTCTTCTGGACTAGTCACTGGGGAAAGATTGAAGTACCCTTGCGATATATCAAGCAGATAAGTTTTTGCACTAAATGTGGGACAAGCTTCAACTTGTGTTCCACAGTGTTTCATAACTTTAAATTGTAGGAGTGATCCAGTTAGGTCTTTTGTGCTTCAGTGATGCTTTACATAAATGTTACAAAGGGCAAAAGGTTATTTTCTCAAGTGTTGTTTGGTGGTGCTGCCCTTCTGACCTGTCACGATCACACAAATGACACCTCTTTTTTTGACTCAGCTGTCTGGCTGCTCCTGAAAGCTAGAAGTTGGGGGGGGGAGAGCCTGAATTACATGTGTACAGGCTGTCCACACATGCTGCTGGAAGAAAACCTAGGTTATTTGGAGAGATGCCCAACAGGGAAGTTCTACTAAAATATAGAATCTTAGAATGGTCTGGGCTGGAAGGGACCTTGAAGATCATCTAGTTCCAACCCCCCCTGCCATGGGCAGGGACACCTTCCACTTGATCAGGTTGCCCATCCAACCTGGCTTTGAATGCTTCCAGGAAGGGGACATTCACAACCTCCCTAAGAAGAGGTTTTTGGTTTGTTTGTTGTTTTTTTTTTCAGAACTGGAAAGATTTATTTATTTATTTTTTAAAAAACAAACAACCAACAAACTCTACGACATGACCAGCCACGATTTACATTATTTTATTTTGTGACCACTGTTGCCAAATAGAGTGAACTTTTGCCCCACATCCCCAGAGATGCAACAAATTACTTCTCTCATTTTTTGGTGTGCCTTAATGAAGTTTGACACCATTTTTAGCAATACTTTTTTTGTTTAACCCAAACCAGATCATCAGAGGTAAATCAGTCACTTGCAGCTAGGTGGGACTTAAATAAAAAATGGCACTAATAAACTGCACAAAATGCATAAGCCTGTGAAATGTTAAATAGTCTGCACTGAGGAAGATGAGGGAGAGGTAGCTTGCAGTTCTGAGGCAGATGTCATTCTGAATTAAGCAGCAGCTTCTCTTGTCCTAGGCTTGTACTGAAGGATCTGTTCTTCCTCAGTATGTTCACCTGCACATTCCTCTCTGGTGCAGAACTCATTCCACTCAGCATTGACTGCAGCCAAACCCCCAAACATTCCTAAATCATAAATAGAGCAGAACTGTTACCTTTTAACCTTAATCACCTGTACCAGTGTCTTGAGTCCAATCTATGCAGCTGAACCATAGGATCTAATTAGAAGGCTGTTCCTAAACCATGTATATCAGTGAAACCCTGTAAGAAGAAGCATGGCTGAATGAAATGTAAACTACCTGAGTGTTTCTCCTTGTTCCATTTCATGTATTATGTGTATGGCATCCTTGACTTTCTGCAGCTATGGTGTAACTGGGCCATCACAAGGTAAAGTCTTTTGCAGATTTATAATGCTGGTACTGACCCTTTTCTCCTAAATCATCCAGTGCTGATTGCTTTCTTTTCTTAGAATGATAGCACTTTGCCTCCTTCATTATGTGAAGCTGAGCTTGTACTGACAGGCCTGAGCTAACCTACATGAAAGGATATGTTATATGTTGCTGGTGTATCTTGTGATTTGAGCTAGAGCAACTAGGTCCTATTTTCTATGTCATCATAGACATAGTCATATCCACAGAAGGGTTTCCTGATGATTTATTAGGGCATGAGCAATAGAGGACTCAATAGGTTTATTTGTAATCTGTATAATTGGGGCTTAAAAAAGCACACACCAAACTAACGAGTGTTGTGTAGAATTTCTCACCCTGGTTTCCAAAAAATAGCTGGAAGCTGCATTTGTACTAGCAAAACACCACTATAAAAAAAATGTGCTTCTACACAATCTACTGTAAGGAATTTTCAGCACGTATTCTTATGTCCTTTGTATTGTGCAATATAATATGAAAGTGATGTGGCTGGGAAAAAAATATATACCCTAGAAAAGAGAATTAAAATATATATATATTTCTTGTTTAGCAAATTGTTTTCTACCTGGCTTCAGTATCAGCTGATGTCACATAGAGAAGGTCAGAAGCGCCAGATATTTCAAACTGAAAGCGACCAAATCTGTTTGCTAACAACAGACTTCAAAAAAAGCTGGATGCCACTGAGATCTCATTCAACACAGGCAGAGCTTCTGCCTTGCTGTGTTTACCTTTTAACTTATCTTTACTCCCACTCTTCTGAGTGGGAAAAGAAGAAGCGATTCATTTCTCAGCCAGGTAAAGCCTGTGCTGAGAAGCTTGAAGTCCGTGGAATTTGTCCAGGTGATGACATCTTATGCCAGTTACTAGTTCAAAAGCAGGCTTTATGTTGCCATTTCCTTCAATGATAAACCAAGGAACTGCAATTCCCTGTCACCCGTGTGGTAGTTCCTCACATTTCTGTAGTGATTGCTGCTATAGAAATAAGTGTGTAAGTGCCAAACTGTATTTGCACAGATAGTTGCTTCAACACTGGTGTATTTTAGTGAAGGACAAACAAAGTGAGTAGTCTCACAGCCATGCACCATAATTAGTGCTGTACAACTATTAAAAATATAACGTCTCTTAAGTGTGGCATTTAAGTGGTAAATGAGGGTGGATTATCGGTTTCTCTGCTGTACCTCCACTTCCTTCAGCAGAATGGGGCCTGGTCCATAGAGCTGTAAGGGCTGGAGCAAGGAGACTAACAAGACTATGTTGCTCTGAAACAGGTCTTACCTGATGGTTTGGATCTTTCTTTCAACATAGTACAACTTAAGAACCAGGCCACGATTAAGGAAATAATTTTAATCATAAAATGGGCAGAGTCTATCCACCCATAGTCCCCTGGTATTAGGTGTCTATCATGTGGTAACAAAAATGTTTTTAAAACTGGTGCTGCAGTGAAGTGTTTCAGTGCAGGTGCAATTGGAGCTAATCTTTTAACCTGTTGCTGCTGGGGCTGCTTGAGTAAGGCGTTCAGTAGCTGAGCAGGGTGCTGACCCAGCCACGCCAGGAGTGGCAGTCAGCAAGTTTACAGGGTACATCTACAGAAACAGGAGTCAACACCCTTTCCTCTGGTGTTGATCCATGCCCTGACACATGCATGCTTCTTCATTCAGGACTTACCCTGAGGTTCACTGAAAGCCTTTCTTGCTGACTCTCCCTTTGGGGCACACAAGGAAACTGACAGCTGAAAGTGTACAGAGGAGCTTAGTGTTTAACTCCCTAGAAGTGGGAGAAAGGGTTTTCCTTTTCTTTGGGTCATCCCTTAGCTGAGCTGCAGCAAAATGATACACTTGGGCATTGCCCTGCAATTAAAACCAAATTTTCACCATATCTTCTCAGAGCACATCAAGACTGTTCCCTGGTCTCTACATCTTCATATTAGAATAGTGGCAGATTAAGGTGTCTGTCCTTGGCTTTACTGTCAGCAACCTACCTCCACTCTCTCTAGATCCTTTATTTGAAGCTCTAAAGTAAGAGTAAATGTCTCAACTTTTCTCCACGGTTACAGCTGACCTCTAGTAACAGGGTAAAGCTTGGCTGGGCAGGAGATGCCTTCCACGGGCTTGATCAAAACTTGACCTATACTTTCTGAGAAATAAAAACGTTCCCTCCCCTCAGACACCTCCAGATGTTATTTCTCAAGAAGTGCAGAGCTCCCTAAACCTAAACTTAAAACACCCCTCTATCACCTCACCAAAACAGAGTGGTAATAAATACAATCTACCCTGCCGGGGAATGATGAAAGTACCAACTCTGTGACAGAGATTAGCTGAATTGTTTGATGTACTAAATACTCAGGTGCAGCAATAACTATACAAGGAATCCTATAAAATAGGATTAGTGTTTACAATACTGTATATTTAAGAAAGTCTGGATTTAACTCTTAAATGTGAAGAATGTAATCTATGAAAAGCAGATCAACTTCCATTCTTTTTAAACATTGTCCCTTCCACCACACTTTCTTGTGGCCTTTATTTATTTTTTCCTCATTCTTTGCCCTTTCTTGTTCCCATGCTCTTCCTTTTCTGGCTGTTTTTTTTTTGTCACGCACTACAGAGAAGTAGGATTCCCAGTTTCTCCAGTGAGCAGTCCAGTCTTGTCTGTAGTTTAGCTACCTCTGTGGTAGGGCTGTTCTTGTTGATTCTGAGTCTGTTAGCTTTCTCTCTCATGCCCAGGGCTGTGATTTGGCTGCCTTCTCTCCCTTCCTTTCTTTCCCCGTACTCCATGTGCTTCCCAAGATACCTATCACTCAGAGCTGGAACTGAGCTGTCTGTACAAGACAGGTTCTGTTGCATCTTTTAGATTTCACAGAGTAAATTTATCAAACCTACAGAGCAGTGTGCTTTCATGTACTCAGGAACTGTTTTGAAAGCTACTGGCAGTGGAGTAAATTAAGTACCTTTTCCCAACTTGTCAAAGCCCATTTGCTGAAGTGTCTAGAAAAAGAACCACTTAGTTTCTGGCACAGTATATGCGTTTGTGAAACAGCTTCCCCTAGCAGGTCACAGGATGGTGGCTTGCAGGAGACCACCAGGAGCTGGCAGGCAGGGGTTAGAAAACTTAGGAACAAATCTGCTGGAGGGCAGAGTAGGAAGAGGTCCTTCTTTTTCCCTGAACAAACAGCAGGGCAGAATTGCTTGAGTACCAACCTGAGGACCATGGCTGCCTTCAAGTATGACAGTTAAAGTGATGTGATCCATAACTTAGCAGAGTGCGCTACTGCTGGACAGTGTGTTCCTGTTTACCTTAACACCCAGAACAGAACTTGCCCAATGCACCAATGTGAAAATGCAACAAGACATGAGTGCAGCAAATAGCTGTGGAGAAACACCTCTTTTCCCCTGCCTGATGTCACCCACCTTTTACCTTAGCCTGTACCAGCCTGAAAGCAAGAAGATGTTTATCTGTGACACCAGTTCACCCAGTAATGTTGCTCCATGTTCCTCAGTCTAGAAAAAAATTATAATTCTTTGCAATTTTTCTACTTCTGTGGTGCAAGACTCATTCTAAAAGATACCGAGGTGCTGTGGCTCTGGACTAGAGCCTGCAGTGATTTACCAGGCTTTGTTCTTGGCGATAAGTAGAGATAAAAATCTCCAGAGCACATTTGCAAGTCTTGATTTGTTCCCATCCCAGCCAGAGCTTAGGAACCCTACAGTGCCCTTGAGGCATGGGTCACAGTGCTATAGAAAGTGCTCCCGGTTTCTGAGGTAGAATAGGATTGTTCTTAACTCACCAGAGCTGGAAATTGCCACTAATTTGCCTGAAATATGATAGAGTAGACTAAAGGGAGAAAAGCTCTGCCAGCTTTCATGACCTATACAAACTTACACGAACAAAAATACGTTTACAGTTCCTCTGCTACTGCCTTTCTTTGATCCAAAGTCTGCATCCAAATGTCCTTCCATCTCTTTTTCTAAGAATGTATGTATATCTGTTTGGTTTTCCTAATGCCTGAGTTCATGGCATTAAAATAAAGCAATATAAGAGAGAATATAACAGAAGTGTCTACGGGGCCTCTCCTTGATCCTTTTATCCCATAAAAGGGCAAGAAAAAATCATGCTCTGTAGCACCCTGAAAGCATGGCAGGTGTCTCCCTTTCTTCTGCACCACCACTGCCACGGGGTGCTGCACAGCACTGATGCTTACATGTAGGGCCCAGGGTCCCTCGGGCATCAGCGCAGAGCTGACTCTGCAGGGCAGCTGAGATAATGCAGTGGTGCCTTTTCAAGCCCGCATCATCTTTAGCAGGCAGGCTCTGCAGTTTCAGTTTTCGATAAGGTTCTGTCTGTTCCATGTGGGATTTAAGCAGTGCAGCTGACACTGTCAGTTTCCCATTACAGGAGAAGCTCTGGTTGATCTGGGTTTAAATGCTTGTGAGAACTCTTCCAGTGACTCCTTGAAAGAAGTCTATTAAGTTACTTTAAATAAATTTAGGGAAGAGCATGAAACAAAGCAGTGCTGACCAGAATGCTTTTGTATGCCTGTGTAAGCCAGTAAGAAAGGCATGTCAATGCATGGTGAGGGGTCTTTTTTTTTTTTTTTTTTTTTTTGTCCATAGCAGACTTAAAATGAAATCTGTGCTTCTTCATACAGACTGTTGGAAGAGAAATTCTGCTCCATTTGATCGACTTCCTGGTGACCAGCTACAGACGTGACCCAGTTATTACCCGGTTACTCAATAATACCCGGATTCATATCATGCCAACGATGAACCCTGATGGATTTGAAGCTACAAAAGTGCCTGATTGTTATTACACACGAGGAAGGTAAGGGTGGCTTAGGAGGGTGGGAGCAGGTAAAGGAAATGGGTGGGGAGTAATAATAGGAGATAGCCAAGAGACTGAATCATACTTGGTGGGGCAGATAGCCCAGAGGATGTGTTAGCGCTAATTTTGGCCCGTGTTGTTCTGAAGACACACTGTTACGGCACAGAGTTTTTGGAAGACTGAGTCAGATGGGTGTTTATATGTGTATGGCTAGAGAATTGGTCAGAATGGTGTAATGACCTAACCGTTTAGGCAGGAGACCCAGACTGCAAATAGCAGCACAAGTTCTATTTAGACCTTCAGGGTGCTACAAAAAAAAAAGAAGGAAAACTGCACCCACAGGTATCTATTTCAACTGGAGAACTCTGTATCCCTTAAAGAGAGAGAGGTGTGTCTAAACTTGTTGCATGGACTCCTACAAATACATTTAAAGATCATACTGAATGCAAATTTATTGGGAGGGAGGAGTTATACAAGCAGAGCTCGCTGTCATAGGTGCTAATAGTAGTGCTAGGAAAATTATGCAGAAGAAAATGTGACCTAGCATTGCATCCTGTGCTGCTTTTGTGTTCTTTAATGCACCTGTTGCAGAGACTGAAAAGGGGAAGAAAAGTTTAACAAGCTAGAAGGGAGAAGAAGAGGAGAAAGTGAAAGGATGGGAAGAAAGGCCAAAGGGACAAAGCTGGCATGTGCAGAAGAAGCAAACTCATGAGTTAGAAGTTGCCATGATCCCTGACCACGGCAATGTCAGAAGCAAGGGAAAATGTAGTTTAGGTAGTTTAGTTATCTTGGACTATGGAGTAGGCCCTCCTTTTTATTAGGAGAAAAAATGATTCCTCAGCAAATAGACACCACCTTTATGGAGGGGTGGTATTTTTTATCCCCCGTCAAATAGAGTTTAACTGACAAAGTTTAAAAATTGATGTAGCTTATGCTAAAGTACCCTCTTTGCTCTTGTACTCCCCTGTCTGAGTGAAAAAGCAAAAAAGCATATGCAAAGGCTGGACCTTCAGAGACAAGGAGAAGAGAATACATCCTGTGTTTTAATCACATTTTTTGCTCTGTCCAAGTGACAGTAGTACAAGGGACACAGCCATTCAGTAGTTCCTTTGTCTTCTGTACAAGTGGGAAAAAACACATATAGAAGGACAACATCTTCCTTCTCTGGGTCAGGTTTTCCTAATTAATGTATGTGTAGGTGTGTGCATGTTAAATATATATGCCTGTTAAGTATTCTTACTGTTTCTACCTGAAATACGACAGAAGAATTCTGTTGTGTCCTGTGACAATTCCACTGCTGCCAGAAAGCAAACTGAAGTCCATCTTCTGCCTGAGGAGATTCGCAATGGTCACTATACCTGTTTCCTGAGGACACTAACATGCCACAGATCTTAAGTTCTGGGAGGCTGGTGATGTGGAAGTGTCTATAGGCAAAACAGTAAAGGGGATGTCTTCTTTCTTTCTAAGGTACAATAAGAATGGAGAAGATCTGAACAGAAATTTTCCTGATGCCTTTGAAACTAACAACGCCAGCATTCAGCCAGAGACTCAAGCAGTAATGAACTGGATAAAAAATGAAACATTTGTCCTTTCAGCAAACTTGCACGGGGGTGCCCTGGTTGCCAGTTACACCTTTGATAATGGTAACTTAGGTAAGCTGGTAACAAGCTGTCTTCTTCATGGCTGGTTTGGTTTAGGATCACTAGCTGTACCAAAGCAAAATGTATAGGGAATCCTCCAGGGTCTTCCAGCTTTTGAACTGGGATGGGCAGACTTTGGTGAACCCTGTCAACGTTCACTGCCTGATATGACTGTCTGGGAGATGTTTAATCCTGTGTGTTTTACCAGTGAAGATCTTTGTCCCGCAGTTACCGGCACTTCGAACGGCTACAGCAGGTCTCCAGATGACGACGTCTTTATTCATCTGGCAAAAACCTATTCTTTCAACCATGCCAGCATGTACAAAGGCACTGGGTGTGACAGCAGACAAACCTTTCCAGAAGGCATTACCAACGGGTATTCTTGGTACCAGCTGGAGGGTAAGAATATCAGTGATATTTTTTTCTGCTGCTTCAGATGATGATGTTCTCCCTTTCTCCTGCCATCTTTGATGATGAAAGGGCTGCGATTTTGCCCAGAGTAGGAGGTTGACAAGGGAAATAAGCATGTTTGCACAGATTCTCTGAGCAGGACTTAAGTGTTTGCAGACTCTCCCAGTCAGCAGTTACACAAGTGACCAAGGCAGTCTCTGCTGTCTGGCTGCTTCTGTGCCCTTTCTCAAGATCTGTAGATTACACACACATGCATGCACTGGTGTGGCACTAAGGCCTTGTCCTTTCAGAAAGAAAAACAATGTTCTGTTCATAGATAATTTTTTTTGTTGTTATGTTTGATTACTGAAATAAGTGTTTTCATTACTGTTTTATGTGTAGCCAAATAGCATCTAGGCCCTGTGTACCGTGTGTTGCTTTCACAGTCTGAATTCAAAGCCTGAGAAGGCTCTTGGGACAGTTTTGGCAGTGGCAAACTCTATGCCAGCATGTGAATTGATCTGCCCCTACTTAGTTGGGAATGCTTGAATGAATTTAAGTCATAGACCCACCCTTCCTCAGCCATAATAGTCACCATTCCCAAAACACCACTGTGCTTCAGAAAACACCACTCTTCATGTAACTAGAGTAATTAAGTTGGTTTTCCCTAGGAGGCAGTAAATACAAGTGTGGCATTGAGCAGTAAATTATCTGATGTACTTTTCTGACAGGTGTGATGCAAGTACCAACATTTTAAATCTCTTTTTTTTTTTTCTCTTTGGGCTTGAACTTGGTGCTTCTTTGCTGGTAAACACTGTTTTATTTCACTTTTAAGGTGGAATGCAAGATTACAACTATGTCTGGGGACAATGTTTTGAAATTACATTGGAGCTGTCATGCTGTAAATATCCTCCAGAAGACCAGCTGGAAAAATTCTGGAGAGACAACAAAGTTGCTCTGATAGAATATATAAAACAAGTGCATCTAGGTGGGTATGCACAGGGGGAAGGGAGCTAAAGGCCAAGCCAGGCTGATGGGCAGAGTTCTGGCATGAACTTGGGACCTGTCACTTCTAGATAGAAAGTGCTATGAGGCCAGGGCTCGGTGAGGGAGCTTTGTGTGTCAGCTGTGGGGCGATGGGCTCTACTACTACAGTGGTGCCAGGGGCTTAAAATGTGCTGTGGCAGGAGCAAGGGACAGGCCTCTGGGGCTGTCTTCCCATATAGCCCCTCAGGGAGTCCACTTTCCTGAGCAAGCCATTTATTACAGAAGTCTCCAAACGTATGCATGTGCACATGCACAATGTTTCTGTTGCTTATCTTGCATTTTATTGCCCAGAATGTCAGACTGCTGTTTTATTTTTGCTTAATGCCAGTGTTGCCTTGAAAGGTGGTGTGTGAGAATTTAGGGAAGCTACTTCATAAGCAGACATTGTTGGTATTCTGCCAGTGGGAAGTACTAGATAAGAGGATGACTTATTCTAAATTAAAACCAAACCAAAACCAAACCAAAACAGAAAAACCCCACCAAAAACAAAACCCAAAAAAGGCAAAAAAACCTCAAACCAGCAGTGAAGATTGAAGCTCTCAGTAAAAGACACATACAATAAGTATATATGTTGCTTTCAGCAAATGAGATGTAGAAGCAGAGATTACAATGCTGCTTTCTGACTTCATGTGGGCATCAGCTATTAGCAAAAACAACAAAAAAGGATTTTCTATTTTAATTCCCTTCAGTAAGAAAGAAGTGTCCAGTGATATTATTAGATATGCTTGAAATCACTGAAGTAGCCTTTGAGTGCTTCCAGCAGCAAACAGTCTGACTTTGTGGGAGAAGGAAGATGGTGATCCTTCTGCCCTCTCCCTTTTTCACAGGTGTCAAGGGCCAAGTTACGGATAAGAACGGGGATCCAATTCCCAATGCCATCGTGGAAGCCAAAGGAAGGCCTCACATCTGCCCCTACCGAACAAATGGACAAGGGGAGTACTTTCTTCTCCTTTTGCCTGGGACATATGTGATCAATGTAAGTGTGTGGCCCTACTGACTTCTTGTTTCTAATTGCATTGAGTTTCCTGAGCACGGTGAGACTGACAAGGAACTGACCTTGCTGAAGTCATATACAGGAGCTGGAAAGACTTTGTAAGATACAAAGGAAAGTAGTATTTTAATACATGGGTCAGCAGAACAGGATATTTTTGGATACAGTAAGATCTCCAGTCCTCAGAATGCCTGGAGATAAGCACTCACCTGATCTGGATGGTGGAGCCAGCTGGGCTGAGCATCTGGACCACAGTGACACTAGCTTGAGGTGTCTGAAACAAACCACAGAGCTCTTGCAGGGTGAGGAGGTGAAGGCTGGGATCCACGCAGTCCCAGGCAGCGATGGGCTGACACTGCCATTGGTGGCAGTTACTGCCTTGGGTCGAAATGGCATCTCTGCCAAGGTTGGCAGCAGCTGGTGCTAGAGAGCATCCACCCACCCATCCACCCAGTGCAGGCACTGCCACTGCCAGCCAAGGGCTTAGGATAAAGTGTAACTGGCTGGAGTGAGTTCAGAGGAGGGCAACCAAGCTGGTGAAGGGGCAGGAGAACACATCCTATGAGGCTGAAGGAACTGGGATTGTTTAGTTTGGAGGAGTCTGAAGGGAGACCTCATTGCTCTCTACAACTACCAGAAGGGAGGTTGTAGGGAGGTGGGTCTTGGCCTCTTCTGTCAAGTAAATAACGGTAAGACCAAAGGAAACAGCCTGAAGTTGTGCCAGGGGAGGTTTAGTCTAGATACTAGGAAGAATTTATTTACTGAAAGAGTGGAACGGGCTGTCCAGGGAGGTGCTGGAGTCACCATCCTGGAGGTATTAAAAACTGTGTAGATGAGGCACTTCATCACACGCTCCATTGGGGTTTTTTTGGGGGAGCTGGTGTTGACAGTTGGATGCAGTGATCTTAGTAGTCTTTTCCAAGTGTGACAATCCTGTAATTCTCTAATTGCAGGATTCCCTCTCTTGTACAGCATGTGGTGCACCCCCATTATTAATAAGTATTCCATTACTGTTCTATCATTTCAGTTACTTCAGTTACTTGGGGGTTGTCTTACTGCTGTAACATCAAAAACTCTGCTCCTTTCTCATTCTGTGTTCTCAAACTTACATTTAGAACACTTTTTTCCTATGCATTGAGAGTGTAAATAAGCTCATTAGATAATTATTGCTTCACAGCTGAACTCAACATTTCAAACCAAGTAAAAAAACCTTTCACATTTGTTCCTAGGCTACTGTACCAGGATATAAATCCATGCTGAAGACAGTGGAAATACCTGACAATACTGGTAACTTCAGCGCTTTGAAACAAGACTTCTCTTTCTCAGAAGTCTCTGTCAGACCACGAGCTGTTTCCTGTCCCAAAATTGCCCTCTACCAAGAGCCCTACTGGATTTCAGCTGCAGGAAAACCAACTCTACATGTCTTGGTTTTAATGACTGTTATGCTTGTGATTTTCAAATAAAGGCAGGAATGACAGGAGCTGGCAAGGCAAATTCTTCCTGCACAAACATGGCTTTTCAGGCAAGGAATTGTATATGCAAAAGAATGTATGTTTTTATAAACCAAAGTCTCAGATTTACAATCATGTTTAGTGTATTTTGTAAAATACTGGCTTGACAATCCAAATGTTTTACTTTAATTACAACAGACTATTGTATTTTTCTACATAAGCATGTTACTCTTAAAGAAATTCTCTCCAGCCTATGGAGATAACTACAGCATTTTGATGCAGAAAGTACAAATAGATTCTGAAGAATTTGCTGGAGTTCAAAAAAGTCTAGGATTGTGCTGCAAATGTTTGATGCAAACTCAGGTTCCTCGTTAAATGAACAGCTCCCGTGCCACACAACTGTAAGCCATTAGTGCAATCCCAGTTTCTCATAATAAAGCCATTACTATAAATGAGGAACCATGTTTTTATGTATGCTCTTTGTTACTTGGACAGATGAGACTGCTCAGGGCTGAAATAAGGTAATGACCAGTCATAGACACGTTGTTAAGACAAGAAGATGGAAATGAAACATGAGAATGTGCCCAAGGGCCATGTTGCTGGAAGCCTTGATGATAATAATCTGCCACCAGGCAAGAGAGAGCACCTCAAGTCTCTGAAAACTGCATCTCTAAGACAAAGCTGCTGAAAACAAGGTGGGAGCAGTCATTGACACCTTTATACCATTGCTGTGGTCCACTTTTTAATGAATTTGCTATGGAACAGAACTGCATACAAGAATATTTTTAATCCGCATAGTTTCAGCAATGGATTTAGAGTATGTGTGTTTCACAGCCCTGTTCTGCACTGTTCAGGCCATGTCTAGCAGAAGTGCCTGGAGCAGGCAGGCACACTTAGCCAGACCCTGTCCCAGTCACAGCTGAGAGCCCCATGTCCCCCCACTGGGCTGTACTGCTTGCAGAATGGGCAGTGTCCCTGTGCCTGGCCACTTGCAAGTCATTTTCAGGGCCCTCTGAAGCTGTCCAACAATCACTAAATTTATCAAGAAAAGCCATTTGGTACCATCTCCTCTGTTTAGTTTAAAATGTAGATGCCAGTAATTCCTAAACAGTTGCAAAATTAACCAGAAGAGCTTATCTTTGGACGCATCAATCTTTCCCTGCGTACAGGAATAAAAAAATGCAGGAATGTGGTTGAACTTCAGATGCCTTTCTGAACATAACCACCTTTACTGAAAGGCTACTCCTGCCTGTCCCACCAAGCCCTGCCCACTGGGCTGTGGAGAATGGCCACCAGCCACTCACCTGCCTGGCAGCTGAACGCTGCACAGTGAATGAGGCTGTAAAGACGCTTTAGAAACTGGAACTGCAATGCCAATTTGGAATGAAGGCTGCATGTGCAAGAGCCTGGTTTCTGAATGTTTCCATCATATCCATTTGGATTTTTCTACCTTTTCTCCTCTTTTGAACTGCCAGAGGAATAATTACCCACTAATCCCTTCACTGATACTTAGTTCCGATTCTGTCACTTACTGCCAAGAGAACCCTCGAGTTTGAAAATCCCCTAAAAGCAGGAAATCTGTGAGAAGCCAGTGGCCCAGCAGCTGAACAAGGGCAGAAAGAGACTGCACACCAGTTCACAGCATTAAAAAAGTCTGTATGAAAACCATAGCAGAACTTCTAGCAAGCAAGTCATTGACATGAAAAAGGAGCAGCAAGGAGTTAGATAAAACAAATCTTTATTTAAAGCTTTTAAATGAAACATAATGATCGTTTCCTCAGAAAAGGAAAAACTGGAAACCGAAAGACAAATGCAATACACATGAAAATTTTCTCATTCAATGGTTCTATGTGCACTTGGAGTAGATATTATTTTAATGGTTACGGAGTGTGGTAGTAGGTGCGTTGGGTATCTAGAACATACACACCATGGCAAGGTGTTGAAAGCGTGTACATCTAGGAGGCGCTGCAAAATTGCATAGGTATTTTAATTCACTATAAGCTAGTCTGTTTTATAGTCATTCCAGCTACACGTAGTCAGACAGCAAAGTAAGACTCTGCTTTTAGAAAACCTTTTTGCTATTTTAGGTATTATGAAATCATCGCATTGCTGACGATTAATTTAGCTCAAAACCAAGAGCTGTGCTTTAAAAATCAGGCAGTTAAGTTAAAGCAACATCTAATCAAAAGGGGAGACAACACCTTTTTAAGTATCACCAGCAAATTTTATATGTAGAATGTATATATATACACACACTACAGAGAGGCATTCACTTGCAGCTTTTAGTTCATCTGTGCTAGATAAAAAAAAAGAACAAAACCCACATGTTCATTTAAAACAACAAATGTTCACGTTCATTAAGTGCAATCCACTGTTAAAAGCCACCCTAAGCTAGTGTTCTGGGGACTCGCACTCTTTTTTTGCTTTACGTTGCTTGTGCAACCTTTAAATGGCAGGTGACTGCAGCTAGGGCTGGGGCTGGGACTGGGCCAGGCAGGCAGTGCCCCAGCCCAGGCCGGGAGCTGATGCTGCGGGGCCGCGGGCTCCGCTCCGGCAGGAGGCGCAGAGCGACACACGAAGGCGCTGCGTGAAGCCCGGGGGCTGCCCTGCGGGCACCCCGCCCCTGCCCCCCTGCCGGCACCGCCAGCAGCAGCGCAGCCCACAGCTCTGCCTTCTGAAGTTACGCCCTAACACAACAGCAGCTCAGATTAAGCTGGGGAAGTAAAGTTCTTCAGCCCTATATTAATCTTACTAATTTCATTTTATTCAGTTTCATTATGCTTCTAATATTTCTTCTCTCTCTTTGTAAGAACACAATTTTCTGACACGATTATTCTTGTTGACACTTTCTGTACGGATGAGGAATTGTTTTTCCCTCGCATTGAAGGGGAAAAAATCTGCCTGAAGTCTTGCCTGTGGCTTCCTACTCACACAGACATTTCTGAGACAGTGACATTGAAATGAATTTACAGCAAACAGAACTCCACAATAAAACTGCATCAAACTCTTAGAATAAATGTTCATTCGTTTTGTGGGGTTTTTTATGTAAATAGCTTTTCCTCAATTCCATCTTTGTAGCACTTTCACCCTTTCCAAATCAACCAGTGAGCTGAAGTGGCAGCCACAGCCCCCGCTCGGGATGGCATGGAACACGTTTCTCCCCGTGGGATCATGAATCAATATTCAAAGAGATCATTAATCAATACTCAAAGGGTGCTGCTCAGCAAAAAAGCATGAACCTTTGCAGCATGAAGGTACAACATCAGCAATCCAGCTACTTCTGTTTCAGTTGTGCAGGTTTTTTCAAGGACAAAAGCAGCAGAATTCATAACTACTCAATCTTTAAGACGTAGGATTAAAGGTTCTCACACTTCTGACCTTTTTGAGAAATGTTGGACACTGGAGTAAAGCAATTTTGCCACCTTTCTCGAGTGCACTTAACACTACGCGTCCTTGGGTTTAATTTCAATACTAATAGATAGCTACACAGTGAAAAAGTCATATTGAATCAAGAAGTAGGTTTACTGTACTTTATAAAAATAAATGGAAGTTCTTGTAGCATTTGTATGTAACTATTGTCTACCTGAAGAGCATGGAGGATCAGGCTAAGGAAATTACTGAACACTGAGTACTGCCACAATTCTGTCAGCTTCTGGCCATCCCTTTAACTCTTGGTCACCTGTTCAAAGGCAAAAGCAGTTCCTACCCATTACAAACTAACCTGAGCACCTCTGACCATCTTTCCAGACCCTCACCTCCGCTGTTACCAGCGCAACAAAGCAGTCAGGCAGCTTCTTGGGTACTCACGGAAATGCAAAAGTATTCCAAAGGAAAACAAACACCACCAGAACATTTTCCCTCTGCTAAAGTTGCACCAGCCTCCATCTCCATTTAATAGATGTTGTTCAGGTTCAACACAGAAGTTTTAAGCGGAGGAAAAAAGAAAACAAAGCCATAATTCTTCCTATGCCCCTCTTGATCTGAGTATAATCTGAATATTTATATTTTAATGCTACCATTTCTTAAATACTTTTACTGTGATTTACTAAGTATGCATATTTATGTATCTACACACGTACCAACAGACTAATTCAATAAATAAAAGCTCAAAACACCAACTGCAAGCACAAGAATATTTACAAACTGCAATAAATTAACAAATGTATATTAAATAAGTATCTCAAAGACCTCACCAAGTAAGAGAACTGTCAGCTTCTGTACCAAACTTCTGCTGACTTCTGTGCTGCTGCCCAAGGCCAGAGCCACATTCTGGCCTGGAAACGCACAGGCTGAACACCAGGCTGGTCACCACCCACAGCACCCATCGTGAGCATGGGTTGGGGGGTGACATGTGGAGACAGAGCCAGAGGTTTCAGCCTTTGAGACTGAAGGTCACCAGTCAGTCATGACATCAAAGTCACCATCACACTGCATCACACATGCCCCCATACCCCTGGCGTACACTTGCCTGACAGCGTCTCCTACAGGAGCCAGAATAGACAGCAATACCCATCACTCCTGTCATTTGCAAGGCATGCTCGGGGGGGGAACCCCAAACAATCCAAACAATATAGTTTTACTAGAAGTTATTAAGAATAATATTAAGCCTTATAATTCAAAACAAAGATTTGCTCTGACTCATTAATTTGGCCATAGATTCAAAAATCAAAAAATTACCAATTTCCTCAGCTTTGTATGGAGTGGAGAGTATTTCCAGAGCTGCTCTCCCCAGTGCAGGGGAAGTAGTTTTAGATCATAAAAGTGAAACGAGCATATGCTCTTAGTTTCTCTTTTGCCAGAGCAGAAAGCATTAGTGGGAGATGACACTGGTTTTGAAGAAAGATCTCTTAGCTGAGTGATTGCAATCATTGCTCTAACCACACTGGCCTTTTTAAGAGCTGAAGTATTTGTTTAAATACAGAGATCACTTAACGGGATTGGCTGGAAGAGAATACCAAGAGTGGGGTGGTATGATTTGTCTCAGCAGGAGCTATGAAAAGCTGCTCCTGTAGCACAGCACAGCAGCTGCCCAGCTCTCTCAGTGACTGCAGAGAAGGTGTCACACTGAAGCCTAAGACAAAGAAGATGATATAATGGATGAAGCTTTTGAAGAAGTCTCCATATTATCAAATGCTTCTCCTGAACAGACACATCTACAATCCAGCCGCATGTTCCAGACCGCAGTATGACCACGGTTTGGTTCTGACCTGCAGGTGCAATGAAGAGCCTTGGCAAGCTTCGCTGCACTTCAGTTTATCAAAACAAAAATAGAGAAAAATAAAGAGGAAGCAGTGTGAATTAAGGCAGGCAATAATCTATTAGAAGGACCCCTACTTGAAACATTTAAGTATCTGCCCAAAGGACTTCTCTGTCTCAGGCTGAAGGATTATCAAATCCCATGAAATTCTGCTGACCAAAGAACTGGGACTTCCAGCTACCTGCTGTTGCTTTACAAATTGCAAGGGACAAGAAATTTTCAAGTAGAAATTTGAACATATACAAGTGGGGTTTACATTTCATTTAGTTAAAACTAATTAGGTAAGACTTCAGAGATACCAGTGTGTTTTAGTAGTATTTTTCAAAAATTAGCTCAAATTTACAAACAAAACATGACTGATCCTGGTTATTGAGTCATTACCTATGAAGGCATTTAAAAACCAAGGTTTTGCCAAATCTCTTCTCTACAGCTTCATGTCCTTTTCCAAGGTAGTTCCTTCTCTTCTAGACACTTGCAGCCCTGGTTTACAGATAGTTTATACAAGAGCAAGTATTTCAGCTCTGACATGAAGGTAATTATGCCAGTAAAAGCCTTTGTGCTAGCACACAAGCATCAACAGTTTGGTAATGGTGGCATTAAGGAACCTCGGCCTGTGGAATAGTAACAAAACACAATTCCTGCATTTAGGGAACAACTCCATTCTTGGCACTCCCCCAAGTACTTACTTGCCATTTCTCTATTGAGCAGATGAGAATCAACTACCTGGAAAATTAAAAGGTGCTAAACCCATACAATTAATATTGTAACCTAGTTTTCCAAAACCATAAATAGAATTCACTAGCACAGAAACTCTCCATCTGAAAAGCAGCTCAGATGAGTAATGTAACTGTATTCTGAAGATACCTGAGCTTTCAGAAATATGCTCATGCTGCCTACTCTGAATGCACCAAAGAACTGAGTCAGTTAGTAGACTCCAGGTTTCACAAAGGTTTTGACAAAGTACAGTGAGGAGACAAGAGCTAAAAGCAGTAAAGAACAGGTCCAGTGAGACCAATTATCAGTTGCCCAAACACCCTGCAACAGATTTTCAGAAATCTGGTGCTACAAAGAAAAACAGTCTAAGCTGGAAAGACAACTGAATGTAAAAGTCTGTCTGTGTGACCTAGAACTACACAGCTCATTTGTTTCTGCATGTATAGGTGGGCTATTTTTTCCTATTTGTACTCAAGCTAACGAGTGATCAAGCTGCATGCTACATTGCTGAAGTCAAAGACAAGTGCAGAAAAAGAATGACTGTCCCCTCATAATGCCTGACTTGACATTACATAGCATTTCCTTCATTTATCTTGCCTGTTCAAGTATTTTCTCACGTTGCTAAAATGATAATCAGGATAGTGCAGATGTCCAAACCCACAGAGAATTTTAAAAACCAATTTCTCAGATGTTCGAGATAACGTTAAGACTGAACTCAGATCAGTAACTTTTCAGGGCACACACAGTCCTGGAGTTTACAAAGCAGACTCTGAAAATAAGTGACACACAAAAACCTTAATGAATTTTTACCACATCTTCCCCCTGGTAAGATCTCCTCTGTAATTTGGTTACGTGGATGAATTTTAAGATATAGGAATGAGGGAGACAATACTTTATTTATTTATTTAATTGACTTATTTGGAGGGTTCTGATTGAGCCTGGTGTCTTCACCAAGGAACCGATACTAGAATCTGGAAAAATCTACCATCTTAAGAAGAACTCACATGAATAACCTTTTCAACACATCTCTCCTCTCATAATAATTGAATTTGGGTTTTAACGTGTATATTTAATCCAGTAAAACAGCTGTCATTAACCTGTATGGAACATAAAGCACTCAAGAGAGGCAGGTAGTTTGCGGGCATTGATTATTTCTATCTAGAGGGATTTAAAATCTTCAAACTGACATGAGTATTAGGCTAACCTCTTACAACTCCTGTGCATTTATTTCAGCAATTACTTTTCACACCATATATAAAGAGTCCCAAAATATTAATTTTCCAATAAACTTACAAAAATAGTTTCTTACGCTCTTAACCCGTTTATCAAGTTGCTTTCGTGGCTTTCTAGTCAATATTCATCTAACTAAAATAAGTTAGTACAATCATTTGTATGGGCTGTCTGCAGACTGGACAGGGTTTGTTCCGCTTCTTCAGTTTCCTCGCGCATGTGAAGCATGACATGAGGTGTCCCGTTCTGCCATGCACGATGCAGCCATTTTTAGGCCTGCTCTGACAGATGACACAGGGCTCTATGCTGGTAACAGGCAGACTGGATTCCATGCTTTCCTCTTTGTCTTGCATTTCTCTCTTCTCAGGTTCTTTAAAGTCCTCCTGACTGCTACAAAACATGCTGCTAGATGTTGATGGCTGGGAATAATCTTCACTTTCCTGTGACTCAGAAATCTGTACAGCTTTATCCTCATTCTCCTCCATAGCTGGTTCTTTCTTGTCAGTCACTTTCACTTTCTTGCAGTCAGGAACATCAATACCTTCTTCAGACTTAAGTGGGAAGGAATCTTCTAATTTGCTTTTTTCCAATTTACCACTCTTCTCATCTGGAAGCCAGTCCTCACGAAGAGCCCAGCATCTGTGGCAATGTCGTGGCAGCGGAGGATTCATTTCGCTACACTGGGGACACTTCCAATAATCCTTTAGTGAATTAAAGGTTGGAATAGCTTAAGCTACTTGGAATACTTACAACTGAAGTATTCAGAGATTATAAACAATCTATTACTGCCAAAATAATAGTTATCTTGAACTATCGGCTTGTTTATAATTTTAAAATTCCATTCAGTCTTTGGCCCATTTTACGGTTCTAAATTAGTCTTGATTTTAAAAGGCTCTGATTTTCTTTTAGCGATAGATTTTGAAATAAAAATGGAAGTAGAATAAAGACTTGCTGTTTCTTATGCAACATTGAAGAAACCAAACCACACAAGTCTTCAGAGAACCTCATGACAAACTTCTTTCTGATAAAACGGTCACCATTCCCGTTATTTTCAACAACAGACTAATGACATGGAAACTATTCAAGGTTGAAGAGCCATTTAACCTGTGGGATGCTAAGCTGCTGGTGTGCAAACGGCCGGGTGAGGGCACTCTGACACTGCAGCATTACCGAGCAGAAAAACTCGGCCATTTGAAAAAAAACAAACACGGCAACGTCGCTGTCTAAGAGGTTACTTCAAACTCTACGCTGGAAACAAGCTGCTATCCCATTAAAAATACCCTTCATTTTTAAGGAGAAAGACCCTTCTTATAAATAATGCATGCCATAGCGGGAATAAAAACAAAAAACAACCCAAAACTTATTTAGAAGATTCAAAGCACTTTTTGTTTGAGTCCTGAATACCATCAGTGACATCGAAAGCTTGTAAGGCCAATTCTAATTCCTAAAAATAACATAAGTATTTCTTCAAACATAAACAGTGCTCTGTTTTAAAACAGCAGCCAGCCCTCTGTTTTACACACATAGTAAAGTCCCTTAGTCCTACAGACCATCAAGGGACTGCAACACTTCAGACAGCTTTGGATAACAGTTTTATTCAAGCTTCAACTGTAAAAAGAAAATAAAAAGATGTACTATGTTTTAATTTCAGTTCGTGCTTTTTTCATGTCTACATACTTCGCCTCAAGCTCCTGAATCTCTTTCCACACTTCAAGAATGCTCTCACAGAATTCAGAAAAAGCCTCAAAATCTTTTGATTTTACAGTGCTGGTCTGAAAACAGGTTTGCCTTCATACCTGTACGTTACAGATTTCTTCATTCAGATTAGACAATAAAACTAGATCTTACAACTCATACGAAGAATTTTTTAAATACACATTACTACAGTTTTGGGTTTGTTTGGTTGTTTTTGCATTATGTACAAAAAGTCAGACTTAGGCTCCAAATAGTTTTCTTCAACAGCAAAACCGTAAGTTAGTGTGAGGGTTTTTTAACAGACTAGGAAGCTTACTAATTTAAATAAAATAAAGATTTCTTAGTAAACATATGTTTAATAACTAAAATATTACCTTGAAATCTTCAAGCACACCAGAAAAACTTAATTCTTAAAAAAAAAAATCACTGGTAGCAATTGAACTCTTCTACACCCCTTGATCTGCTCTGCCAGCTCACCCAATTTTTCCACTCAAGTTTTTACTTACAGCTAGAGAAATCTCTGGATCTTCATCAAATGAATCAGCATCACTGTCTTCATCCTGGTAAAAAGTCAGCTGATACACCTGGTTTAAGTAAAAAAAAAAACCAACAACAAACCAAAAAACTGATGTCATTGTTTTTTGGTAATCAGTTAAAATTCCGATAGATTTTAACCTGTTGGATTTTCTGATAAATTTTTAAACACATGTTAAGCTAGCAAGCAAGTCCACAAAATCCAGTGACTGGTTTTGGGGGACAAGTATTCTCTTCACACTTTTAACACAGAGTTTGAAGAAAAACAGACAGGTCAGACAGAAGGTACCACTTTCTAGGATAGAGGTGATCCTTCCCTCCACTCAGCACTACCGAGGCCACACCTGGAGCACTGTCCAGCTCTGGACTCCCCAGTACATTTGAGAGGTGAAGCTATTCGAGAAAAGTCCAGCAAAGGGCCACTAAGATTATTAAGGGATCAGAGGAGCTTTCACACAAGGAAAGGCTGAGAGAGCTGGGACTGTTCAGCCTGGAAAAGAGAAAGCTCAGGGCAGTCTTATCAACGTGTATAAAAATCTGAGAGGAGGGTGTAGAGAAGACAAAATCAGTCTCTTCAGTGATGTCCAGCAACAGGACAAGAGGCAACTGCTATCAATAAAAAACAAAGGACGTTCTGTCTGAACATCAGGAGACACTTTTCTACTGTGAGGGCAACCAAGCAACTGGCACAGGTTGCCCTAAGCAGCCGTGGAGCCTCAAAAAAGCTGTGGAGATACTAAAAAGTCATCTGGATATGGCTCTGGGCAACCAGCTCTGCTTGAGCAACGTGGGGTGGGTAAGATCACCTCCAGAGGCCCCTTCCAATCCCAACAGTTCTTCAGTTTTCAACACTGCTGTTGGGTGCAGGGGCAGGCCTCAATCCTTTCTTCCTCCAAATCACTGTCTTACCTCATGTCCAGCTCTGCAGCACTACAACCTGGTGTACATCAGTACAGTCAGTCCCTTTCAGCCTCTCAAGAATCATCTATGTTCCTGGTAAATTCTGCCTCTGCTACTTACCTAACCTTGCTATGAGCTGGTTCATCTCTTTGAAGCAAGTAAACTAACCCAGAAAAAAAAAAAAAATTCCCACTTCATTCTTGACATTCCAGATCTCTTGAAAATTATGGTAAGCCCAATTTTACTATCTTCTTGCCTCCTAATTAAAATTTTTTAAATTGTGTTTCAGCATTTCTATGAATCATTTATACTCATGTAGGCAAATGATTCAGAAATATCCCTTTGCAGAGAGTTACTAGGAAAGTTTTCATTCAGTTGCCTAAGCTCAAAATACACTTCCCTAATTAAAAATACAGAAATAGACTCACATATATACACTGCCAGTGACTCCAACAGTCCAAGAGACAGACTCTTCCAGACTGTGACAAGTCTGTTTCAGAGCCTGTGGAAAGTCTTAGCACGATTCCAGTTACTGCCCAGTGAGTGCATTAACAGTGTCCCAACTGCACAAGCATGTAATTTGATTTAATGAACTACTGTGTGCAGTTTGTGACATAACACATGCAGTCCTGAAATACACCTGAAACGTATTTCACCTGTGTGAAACACTTCTTGTTGGAATCTCAGCATAAAGTATTCCTATAAGTTTCCCTCCCACCTCAGTCAAAAAATCCTAAACAAATCAAATATGTACCTCATCATCTTCATCTGTGAGCTCCTGTCCTTCTTCATTATGGCTATAATCTTCTGAATAAATAGACTCAACTTCAAACTCTACACTGAACTGGTCTGAAACAGAACTGTGGTCAAACCAATCGGAGTTTTCGCTTAGTGAACTGGCATCAAGATCCTGAAAGAGAAAAAAAAGTCCGTGTTCAACCTCACCAGTCCAAATCTGTAACCATTACTGTTAAGATAGCTCATAAAACTGAAATACTCAGTTTAATAGCTATAGAAAAATGAGACCAGCTGCTGTTACACAGAACATCTTTTACAAGACAAATTATAGAAAGGTAAAAACAAAGCTAAATCTGAAAGCCTTTTGTTGGCTCTGTAGTAAGAGGCTGCAGTCAACCTACAGCCATCTTGAAGACTGCAGCTACTCTTACACAAAGACACTCCTAAAACATCAAAGAACAGATGCAAGAACATGCTGTCGTTTGGCTGTGTCATTGAATTCTCTATTCTCATCAACTGTGTTAACCTTAATTTGAAACAGTGGCTAAACAACTATAAAGCAGCAAGAGTGAAGATACATCAGTAGTTGTCAATCCAGAATACAGTATAAGACTAGAAGTACTGGTAGTTCAGCTCTTTGCGACTTAACCCAACCACAGATAATTTGCCTTGGTGCTTGTTGAAAACAACAATAAAAATTAATAACAGCCTGGAAAATGAATACAGCATTACCATCAGGGCACTAGTAGGTACACTCATCAAAGCTGCACCACAACTACCAACTATTCTGAATTACAGAATGTCCATGACTGCTTTTCTTCTCTTACCATTCTACAAAATACTTCTTTTAAAACACAAAATCTATCTGGCATTTTTTTCAATACTGTGCCAAGCAGTCAGAACCTGTTTCTAAAAGAATATTCCAAGTTAATACTTAAAAAAAATTTACTTCAGCTTTTCAGCAGATCTATGAAAGAACCCACTCCACCCACCCACCAACTTTTCTTCCAGCCTCTTTTCTTTCCTCAGACACCACTGAAGGCACTTTTAACTAAAAATATGATGTTTTAAGAGGCATATCTACACTTGTACCACAAAGAAATATATTTTGACTTACAGGAATGGAAAGAGAATCTGTGGAATCACTGCTGCTGCTTCTATCGCGGCACAGACCACTGACAACACACCATGAGAGACTTTCATCAAACGTCAATGAAATGCTGTCTGACTTGTGTCGTTTTCTTCGATCACTATGCAGATCATCTGAAGAATTTTCTTCTGGGCACATTCAAGAATTTTTATTACTCCAAAAACATCTATGCAATGTGCAGTTTTGAATATTCTAACAGAAGCTTAAAAGTATAATTTACTTATACAGGAATTTAAGAAAAATAAAGTTATTCAGTATTATTTTATGGGGAAAAAAGGCACCAAAAGCTTATTAAAGTAACACACAGTAATACTAAGAAACGTGGAAAATGTGAAATATTATTGAAACCAGGGGCTGACTTTCCCCACTTGCCCCATCAGCACTGTTTGTAAATGGCAGTCTCCCCATGCAGAAAATAAAATAATTTAAAATTTGGAAGCATTTTTACTCCATTTCACACACGTTAAACCTTTCTCAATTTCGAGAATTGTGCTAGCTCCCTCTACAGTCAATAGACAGAAAGGCACTTCCAGAGGGCTTCTGATTCCACTCCAGAATTTACAGGGAGACAGCACAACTTAGGTCCCGGGTTACATACATACAAAGTACCTCACGCTAAGCAAGTTAAGTTCAGGTTCAAGTTTCAGACAGCTCAACAAATTTACAGCTAATAGTTGCACTATATGCAATTGTATTTACTCAGCAGGATTTCTGTAACAAACCGTTATGACTTTCACCACACACTAGCCAGAAAATCTTCAAGGCATACCATGTAAAAATTGACCTCTGAAAGCATTGCTTTAATCTGTGCTTATTATAAATGCTTGAAGGCAAAAAGACAATGCTTTTTAAATATGTGTTTTGAAACAACCATGTACAGCAGCCTGTGGAGTAGGGGGACAGCATTTTAGGGGTAGGCAAGTAAAAATTCAGCTCCACTGA
This sequence comes from Apus apus, assembly GCF_020740795.1. NCBI lineage: Eukaryota > Metazoa > Chordata > Aves > Apodiformes > Apodidae > Apus > Apus apus. Next base: position 169,441,367 of record NC_067282.1, read on the forward strand.
CTTTTGAGTGTTTGGTTAGACGCAATTTTATTTAAAAAGGCATTTCAAAGTCAGTATGTAAGTGCAGCGGAGTGAAACTTCCCAAGAGGCCTCACAACTTGGCCCAGAAGACCTCAGTAAGAGCCTGCTGCCCCCTTCAGGTGCCTTTTGCACCCACCCTCTATTGCCCAGCTTCTGCCCTGCCTTGCAAAACACACCCTGATACTCTACGAGTCTTCAAGTCTTGAATCTTTCATTGCAAAAGAAAAGAGAACAAAACACTTGTACATACTTTGAGACTTCTCTTACTTTCCCTTGGTGCTTCTTGGCTCAGCCCCTCTCTTTTCTTTTTCCGCCCTGAGAGCCCCACCAAATTTGGTGCCCCCAGGCCCAAGGGTTGCTCCTGTCCATCGTTGTCCTCATTTAGTTGTCATGGCTCCATGCCGTACTGATACTGTACCACCACAAGGTGTCTATACACTATAAGAGCGGCTCCAAAGGAGCCGCTACCATCCCAATTTAACAAGAATAGTGGTTTAAAAGGAAGATTTCCTATAAATTAGAAAGAAAGTGTATATAAAAACACTATATTAAAAGAACTTTTAAGGTTGTAACAAACTAATAAATGGATGCAAAGACAAGAGTTAATAATCAAACCTACAATACGTAAGCACAACACAAGACCTTACATGGTCTGGGTCACGCCTAAATATTACAGGTTGTGACACTTAACTGAGACTTTCCATCCTTTCACCAGTTTTTGTTACAACATTAAAAAGTTCTTTTAGTTTAGTGCAAACTGCTCAGCAACACAGCACAGTTTTTGGACTAACAGTGGCCTATAATGAACACAAAAAAACACTACACAAAAGCTGATTCTGAGCAACTGAAAAGAAGGAAGTTCTATGCAGCAACAGAAGGTCATCACTGGCCAGGTAATTACAACCACCAAGTCATGTGGTAGCAGAAGTTGAGCGATGGAACAAACTAATGTAAGAAATTCCATCAAATAGTATTTAAGTAGAACTACAGAGAACACTTCCATTGAAGAATTTACTCAGGTTTATGCTCATCTGCTTGTTATGCGCTTGTAATTGGAATAAATATTCCAGATTTTTTAAATGTATTTGCCGGTAATTATTGACAAATACAATGCTCAAGTCACCAGACTCTTTTTTTAAAAAGTGCTTAAGGAATGGTCAAGTACCTGAATGTATCATTACTACCAGACCTTTAATGTCTTTGCCAGCAACTAAAATTCAGTGAAAACTGGGTTTAGAGAGCAAACAAAACCTAAAATTTTGTGGCTGTCTACAGAGGGAACCAAAATGAATTTATTTACATCAGTCTGTTACAAACAAAACTGTTCTCTTCATGTTATCACTCATCACCATGTGGAGTAATACAACTGATTTAAGTCCTGCTGATGTGAACAGGTTTAAGAGATCTCTGAACAAATTATTCCATCATCTTACTAACGGTTCTAGAGATCCAAACTGTGACGTGACACTGGAGCAATGCAAGGAAATGTGTGTTTCTTCCAGACTGAACATTGTGGTTTAGATAAGCAGAGAAACATGAATAGTATTGTCAGCATATTTCAAGGTCAGTAAAGCAACAGGACGCTACTGAAACCTCCGCATCATAAATCTGCACATACCAGATTCACTGTGTGTTCTCCTCCTAGAAGATGTAGTTGGTCGGGAAGTCACGTTTGATGAAGTCTGCTTCTCTTCTAACTCTTGCATAGACTCCTGGTTAACAGAAATACTGAGTAAGCTTGAGTATGAATATGAAGTAAAAGGCTAGAATCAACTAATTGCATCTAAACCATTTACACTGTCATGCCAAACTAAACAGAACTTACATCTCAGAACATTTGTTAAAAAAAATAAAATTAATAAATCACCTTTAGAACATTTTCTTCAAGTTGAAATCTGGCATCATCCTCAGGAGTGTCAGGAAGCCTGGAGTCTGAAATAAAACAAAAAAAATAAGCAATGCAACACAGCAGAAAGACAATTTTAGGCTTAAAAACAGAGTAAAAGCAAGGGAGAGAAGTTAACATTTACAAAGTTAATCATAAACTTAAAATCCAGACATATAGTAGCAATGAGAAAAAAAACAACCCTGTTCTGTTGCTTTTCAGGTGTGTACAGCACTTTCCCTATAACATTACTGAAGTGGGAAAGTGTGGAGGAAGAAGAAATCTTGCCCACAAAGAAGCTCAGGATTTTATTATAAGCACCTTCAAATGCAGGCTATGCATTAGTCGGGATTCTGCAGATATGAAAGAATAGGCAGGAAATATTTTACACTTCTTCCTCTCCAAAGTACATTCTACCAGGTATTTTACATCTTACAGAAAGAATGAATTAAAAAGTCATTAAAGAGAAGAAGAAGTAAAAAAAATTAATTATATATGCTTACTACCAGACTGACCCTGAATTAAGAAACTATCATCCAATAAAGGAATTCGAGAGGCAATTTAAGTTTGCAAGCATCACAGTAAGGGCTAATAAAGAGAGCATGTTTCCCATCTTCAGCAGCTGAACACTTGCCTTTAGAAGAATTAGAAACAAAGGGCATCAGAATATGGATTTAGAAGCCAATTTACAAAATTGCTTCCACTGTTTAAATTCTGCTATATTGAGCATCTTTATACTGCAGGACTGTATGTAACAATTCTCTATTTATGAAGTGACTATCCACAAAGATACCAAAAGCTATTTTTTCAAGTACACAGACCTTCTAAAAGGGGATTCAGTGTAGCTGAGGGTGACCAGTTCTAAATGTATTCCATGTTCAGTTTTGAAAATTAGAACACTAACAGAAAGAATAAAAAGCATTTGCCCTGATTTCATTGCTGGCAAAAAGTTCAAGAAGCTGTTTTTTAATGTATTTTTTTTAATGTTCTTGAGGACTTTATATGTAAGAAATACAAGCAAATTACTGATTTCTTAAGTAAGTCCTCTTTGTGTGCAGCTCTGGCTGTGCTTGTTCTGGTTCTAGTCTGGCAAAACTACATAACTGCAGTTCAGATTTTTTTTTTCTCCCCCAAATGAAACAGTGTTTGCTCTGATTCACTACTCATGGTCACTCTGGACAGTAGCGTGTAAAGCCAAATAGCTAACTATAGAATTAAGTTATCACTACATGCAAGATGCATTAATTTAAGCTCTATTTTCCCTACTGTTATTTCCCAAAACAAAAGTCCTCCCAGACTAGCTTACCTTGTTGATTGACTGCTAGCAGATTTCTCGAAATCATTGAATATAGTCTCCTTATATGGGAATAAAGATACGTTTAATGTTAACTACATGTAATTCTAAAAGATAGCTTACCATCTTTAAAGATGCAAAGAGTTTAAAAAGGCCATACGTATTATGTTCGCCGCTATTTCACAATCAGACTCTCAGAAAAAAATCCCATTTTACCTGTGTTCTTTTACTGAAAAGCTTGTTACTTCAAATAAATCCCCCAGGAGATCATTTGCACAGTGTACAATATGTTGCTGTTTTTCATCATATAATTGTTTAGACATAATATATTGTCCAAGATAGAACATTACCTGTAAAATAAACAACATATACAGACATTAAATACTCCTGTTCTATTGTTTCAAGTTTAAGAGAAAACACGTTAAATTAATTGACATTTGCTCTTCCCACTTTGCTTGCCTAAAACTCCCTTTGAGCTACGATTTCCATCTAAGTACTCTTCTTAAGTTCTCTTCTAACTGCCAGGCAGTTTTGTTCAGAATTTGAAAAACTTGCTAAACACCACCTAACAAGTCAGAAGGAGAAAAAAACCAGTACCTGGTTTCAATACCTTCTAGAAAAGCTGTGAACTACGATGCCCTCCATCCACTCAAAAGAGCAGTCTGTCTGTATTCACTGTAATCAAGCTTTAGTGATTAAAAGTTCTCACCTCCTTCATAGTAAAAGTGTCCTTTTCTGCACCAGCTAACTTTAACAACTTCAAAAATAGGGGCTTTGGTTTAACCTATGTGGGAAAGAAGAAAAACAGTAAGCACTAATTTACACAGGTTGGCTTTCTCCTTCTGTATTCATCTGATATCCAAACACGCAATTACATTTAGACCTCCATCTGTGTTCAAGTTTTTTCTTTGCAAAGTTAAACTCAGAATAACACTAACTCAATCCTACTAAACTTCACATACACTGTACATCTTATCTCAGCCCCTAATATTTCACTGGTACATACAGACTCCTCGATTTGAGGTACAGGATTCATTCAGCATTCCAAGTAAAGGGCTGGGTTCTGAGGATTCAGCTTCACGCCTTAAGTCATTACAGTGACCCCTAAAGGGGGAAGGAGGGAGGGAGGTAAAAGGAATCTTTGTGACTGTCTGTCAGGTTCAGAGTGCAAGTCACAAAACAAAACGCTGCTTCACCTCTTTCCTTGTGTCTTCCTGAGACAGTTTCTGAGGCTGCGGGTTCGCATTTACCAGACGAGCTGCTTTACCTCTGAAGGCTTTTCTTAGCTGTGATAAGCACACCCTGTTCTTCCCATTGTATTTCAATCACACCTGCCTCCACAATGCCATCCCACCCACTGTGCCAGCAGCTGTATCTGCAGCCAGTGTCCGGCAACTTTTGAGGCAGAGGACAGAAAAAAATTCCAACAAACAAACAAACAAAATAACTTCCCCCCGGGTCTTTTTTTCGGTTAGTTTGTTTCCTTTCCAGCCAGACCAGTGTCCTGATCCCATTCACTGCACTGATTCCACAAACACCTGTGCCAGTTCCAGTGCAGGAAATGAGAACAAGCTGCAGGGGCTGTCACAACTGCAGAGAAAACGTCTGCGGAGCCACTGTCAGCTCCCAGTGCAGTAGTATATTGCCACTTGAACAACAGAATAACCATTCTAAGGACAGACTAATATTTAGGCTTCCTAATATATTCCCTAAAATAAATTTTAAAAATAGATAAAAGAAACACTTTATGGCAAGGCGTGAATAAACTATCACAAGACAAGAAATAAATCCTTAAGGGAAGTGGGTGAAACTTCCCTACATTCCATTTCAAAAATACCCTAAATCCACCGTTAAGTTTTAGTGCATTAATACACTAGTCACAGATGAAATAACAAACTTATGAACAAAGTTAGATGCCTATTCACCCCTTCCTATGTGCTGCATTATTTAGAGCATGAAGCATATATTAGTTTCATAAAGGAAGCGAACAGTAACTTCTTAAAACTCCTAAGGACAGCTGAGCATAGGAAGGCAAAGCACGGTTTCAGATCTCTGAACCCACAACTAGATCCACGGGTTCAGCTCCTTTTACTCCTCAGCCCTCTCCCCGACTCCTGCAAGTATGAAGCTGCTCTGCCACGCGGATGTGACAGCAGACGGTAGCATCACATTGCGACGACTTGAAAAAATGAGAACAAAAAAAAAAAAATCAAATTTGAACGGTCTGCTGTTCTGTTGCTTCGCTTTTTTGAAGTCCTGCTATCAGTACACACTTTTAAGCGTTACCCTTCTTAAAAAACTAATCCAGTTCAACCGTCATTCTACACATGCCGGTTTTAACTCACGTCTCAGTTATAAGTCATGGGTTTCCATCCTCAGAAAAACAGAGGTGGAAAGTCACGACAGAACTGTCACTGCATAACAGAAACCCGGGATATGCAAAGCCTTAAACATAAACGAAGACTGTTACTACAACTCCCTGACGAATTCCAATAGAGGAGAAAGTGCAAACGCCAAACTCGAACATCTTCAGTTGTAATGACAAATTGTTTCACAAGCAGTCTTACGTGCCAAATTCTTAAACCTTCGGTTGTAATGATCACCGTAAGTCTCCAGGAAAGAGTCTAGACCTAAAACCATCACCCTCAGGTCTCAACCCGGAATGCAGAGAGATTTGCTTCACAATGACAAGATCAAAGAGAGACCATCTCCGCCGGATTTCCTAGCATTCCTCTCACCATTGCTCGCTGAGCAAAGCGGCCTTGCAACACTAGCAGCTAAAATTCTGCAAAAAGCACTAAAAACTCCCGCGTCCAAAAGAGCTACTGACCAGCGTCTCTTGCTCCGAAGCGGTGACAGAAGAGGCATCCGTCAGGGAGGACATCTTGGTATTGCACATTTGCCTGCAACGGAGCAGAGAACCACCTGAAGAGGCAGAACGCTGCTGCAGAGCCCGGGCTCCCCGCGGGCAGGACGCGCCGGGCAGCGCCGCTCTCCGCGACCCGGGGCTGCAGCCGCCAGCCCGGCAGCGCCCGCTCACCTCGCTGCCCGCGCCCAGCCCACACGCCGGGCTCCGGCAGGGGGTATCTGGGCCGAGCCGGGCCGGGCCGGACCGGGCCTTATATAGCACCGCCAGGAGGGGGCAAGTCGGGGCTTAGCTCCTGCGCCGGCCGCGGCCCGACATGCCTGAGCATGACCGGAGCGGCGGCTCCGCGGGGGGCGGCGCTGACTCACCCAGGCCGCCAGCAGCGGAGGGGCGGCGGCCGGAGCGACGGCCCCGGCTTCGCGCCCTTCCCCTCCCCTCCCCGTGCAGCACCAGCCTCCCCGTGCCCCCCGGAGGAGCAGCCCGGCGCTCCCCTCCGCGCCCGGCGGGCCCCGCCGCGCCGCAGCCGCCCCTCCCCCAGCGCCGCGGCCGCCGTGCGCGAAGAGCCAGCCCCGAGCCTCCCTCGGCCCCTGCCCCCGGGCCCGCCGGGCCCGCCACGCACCAGCAGCCTGGCCCGCTGCGCTGCGCTGCCCGGCCCGCGGCGGGAGGACGGGCCCCGCCGCCCCTACCGCGCCGCGGCGCGATCCCGGCCCCGCGCCGCCATGTTGGCCGCCGCGGGTCTCCCCAGCGCCCCCCAGGGGCCCGGCCCGGGGAGCGGGGCCCGGCCCGGCCCGGCCCGGCCCGGCTGCCGCCTCTGCAGGCCGCGTGTCGCCGTGGCCGTGCTCCCGGGGTGTTCTGGCGGCCGCGGTTACGGCCGCTCCACAAAAAAAGCGTCGGGTTGTGGCAAACAAAACGTGTTGGGGCTTGTGGACGTGAAAGCGTTCGGGGAGACGGTGCTGGAAGAGCGGAGCTTGTTGCTAGCAGCCTGAAAGACTAAAATCTGCGCTGCAGATCCTCACTTGCACCACAAACTAAACCCAAACCAACAAGCAGCCCTCGGTTGCAGGCCGGAGTTGGACGCAGCCCTCAGCCAGCCGGCAGCTCGAGGCCTCCCCTGGTGCAGCCTCTGCTCCCCCGGGCTCCTCCACAGCCATTCCGAAACTCCAGACCTCGCTTGGGGATCAACAGCCTCGAAACGTCCGATGGCGACCTTGTAAATCTAGCTGCAGCCAGTGCTCGTGATGGAAAACACGACAGTTTATTTTGAGGTTAGCAAAGGCAGACGCTCTTGCTTATAGTCCACATAAATTCTGAGACACAACAATAAAAGTGTTGCTTGCCTGACTAATAGGTAATGACATCTTTGGATACTAGTTTGATTTGCAATGCTCGTTTGTGCCTCTTAATTTGTTTCTTCACCGGTGTTTTAAGAGAGAAAACTAAGAGAAAACTTTGCATCCAAAGAGAATTGGATGCCATCATATTGTCCTATATTCCTGTCATATCCCATTCTATAATTCTTAATATATTTTAAGTATAGGATGTTTGAAAGTATGTTATTTTGATAGGTACTTGTTACTTTGATAGGTACTTATTAATTCCTACACCTAAACTACAACTGGTTAGTTTTCAGTTGACTCCCTAATTATCAGGTTTTTTTCTTTGCCCATGGTGACATTTTAAAATTTTATTTGTGTAGTGAAAAGATTTGTTAGAGAACATGAGCACTGCAGATAGTGTTTGAAGATACGCTAGAGCAGAGTGAGCATAATGCTAATTTTCCATGGCAACTAACTTGTCCAAACAAGCAGTGGATAACTGCCTGGACTTGTCCTTTGGCCAAATATAGATTCTCAGCAACCACGGCACCTTGTAAATATTCCAGCAATGTTTTAAATCTAGATATTTGCGTGATGACGGATTTTCAAGATGAGCTTGTTAACCTTCTAGAGCATAAAGCTCAAGGTCTAGTGGGGGACAGCCAAGAAGCTGTAAGAACTACACAAAGAATGCTTACCTCCTGTTGGCACTGGAGTCTCAAGGCAAACAAATCTGGTTTAAGGGGCATGTCTTGCCACTGGCAAAGACAGATAGCTGCTAATTTCCACCCAGTACCTTAGTTCCTGAGATCCTTAGCTAGTTACCTTCATCATCAGGAGGAAAAAAAGCATTTGAAGAAAGCTTGAAGGAGCTGGGAATGTTTAGTCTGAGAAAGAGGAGGCTGAGGGGAGACCTCATCAGTCTCTCCAACTGCCTGAAAGGTCATTGTAGAGAGGCTGGTGCTGGTCTCTTCCCACGGGTAATTAGCGATAGAACAAGAGGGAATGGCTTCAAGGTGCAACAGGGCAGGTTTAGACTGGACATTAGGAAAAATGTTTTCACAGAAAGAGTGGTTAGACACTGGAATAGGCTGCCCAGGGAGGTGGTTGAGTCACCATCCCTGGATGTGTTTAAGGGTCGTTTGGATGTGGTGTTGGTGGATATGGTTTAGGGGAGAACTTTGTAGAGTAGGGATGATGGTTGGACTCAGTGATCCCAAGGGTCTTTTCCAGCCTGAATAGTTCTATGATTGCATGATTCTATGAAATCACCTATACACAAAAAAGCAGGAGGATAGAACCAAATGGCTACATTCAGTTGATGTAACATTGAACAGCAGTATTATTGATGTTCAGTCTTGATGTGGCATGAAAACTGTTTAATTCCTATACAAAATGCATTTTAGTGAACTGAAGAAAACCAAAAACAGAGAGTTTATGTAGTTCTTTCAAAAATGTATTACATTATTGAGCCTTGTCTTATGCACAGTATAGTTTTGCTAAGGCTTTGTAGAAATGAAGGTGCTTTTTAAACTAGCAATACATTTTCTGCTGACCAAGACTTCCCAGAATAGGGACTGGGACTTTCTTTTTCCACTTTTCAAGCAATAAACATCTTGTGACCCATGACTCTGAGATTAAATTTGAATTCTTTAAATAATTCCCCATACTGATTAATTAACTGCTAAGGATTAAAAAAACACCCAACAGTTTCAGTCTAGAACTTTTATCAGCCTTCAAGGACAATCTTATCTTTCAGATGGACTAATCTCAAGTCAGGGGAGGCTGTGAGTAGGTAGAACATGCTGCCTGTGCTTGCTGGGGGAGACGGGAGTGTTTTCTGCAGTGCTGTGCCACCTCTGTCCTGTTTGTCACTTGTTTGTCTCTAATACAGCATATGCTATGTCATCAACATGCATAATAATTTTCTTATGCTTGATAATTCAGGACAAGTGTAATTAAGAAGATTTACTTGAAGAGTCAGTAATAAGCTTGTATAGTTACGAGAGCTGAGTCCCCCACTATTTTAAGGTCATAAAAATAAAAGGAGACGACCACTATGGCAAGCCCCTGCCTGTGTATTTTATTTATAATGCTACAGAAAATACCTGCAGCAGACATAGCCCAGCTGCCTTAACTGGAGAGATACGCTTTACTTTGTGGTTAACTAATATGGTATGAGACCATTTTAAATATAAATTTGTTGCTAACTGTAGACATTTCATTGTTTAATGCTTGCAAGCTAAATTCTTTTCTGAGTTGGATCTGGTCTACCTAAAAGAGCATATGCCAGAGGAAAGATGGGTTGCTGTGCTGCAGGGGTGCCCAACTCAAATGAACAGATGGGCTGTTAAAGACAAAAATTTCAGATTTTTGTTCCTTGCTGTATTTTTTTATCTTTTTTTTCCTCCAAAATGTCCTACTTACCCTTCCCTGGCTGCTGCCTCTTCAGCATCCAGCATGTACATGAAATGGTCCAGAGTGCCCAGATGCTGATCAGAGCTATGGGTGGCCAGGGTTTGTCAGGTCTCATCTTCAACCTGTTTGCAGCTTCTTGGCAATCAGGTGGGTTAAACTTATGTGCTGTCTATTAGCTGCTCCCGGACAAAAAGCAAAACACAGGCTCTGGGGCCTTACACTGTGCTGATGCACCCTTTCCAAAGCCTCAGGCTGCACCTCTCTTGGTGCGACAGAAAGCTGTGAGCAGGCACGTGCTGCAGATGTCAGGCACAGCAAGAGGAGGAAAGATGCTGGGATGCAGCTGGGGCATCTGTGGCTTAGTGGGGTTTTCTGCCAGGCCTGTCTGCTGCAGCCGTGACCCCACATGGCAGGTGGTGGGTCAGCACACTTCTGTACAAACGCAGGAGAAAGAATTTTGTAGTTTCCTTGACATTCCTGTTTTGCTGTGTAAGGAAACGCACACTGATAAGAAACCCATGCGCCAGTAACAGCGTATTCGGTTCAGAGAAGTTATACTTCAAAAGCTAAAGCCTACTGTGATGTAGAGGACTCTCAGTACCACCAGCAGAAACTTCTTAGTATACATGACACCCAGATTCTACTAAATGAAAAGGGGATGCAGCCTTCCTGGGGGCAATTTTGAACAAACAGGAATGACAAGCAGGAACCAAGAGCAAGGCTCACAGCAGCAATGGGAACCCAAAGACCACACATGATACTATTGCAGCTATTTAACAGGGAACACTAAGCTGTACTTTGCTGTTAAACTTGTGTTTTTCTGGTGTGCAGGAGCTGTGGTTTTGAGCTGCTCTGCAGACTGGGTGGCACAGCAGGCATCCTGCAGCTTTACTTGTGTGTGTGTCCTGGGCTTAACTACCTCCAAGTATTTTATGGGTGGTTTAGATATGAGATCAGCAGTTTTCTACGTTTGCATAACTTCAGATTCAACCTTGTTTATTATTTGAAAAATGTAAAATTACTTCAGGTAGACTGGCAAAGATGGTCTCAAACAAAAGGTTTTTCTAGCAGCTCTCACCTCCCTCTCACAGGCACTCAGTTCAGGTTTGCCCTGCTCTTGCAAGCGTTAAGTACAAGCTGCTTCAAAACCACCTGGAGCTGGAACAATCCCACATCAGAGGACAGCAGCTCTTCTGCTTTTGTTTAGTTGGTGTGCACATTCCTTTGTGCATCTAGGAGACACTGGTGGTCTGTCTGCCCAAATCTGATTCCTATTTGGTAGCAGCTCAATCAGCCACAAGCAAAATTAAATAGAACAATAGTGTATGCCTTTTGAAGCGAGGCCAAGTAACAAAAATGTAAACCAATTATCTGGAACTTTTGCTTAGAAGTGCTCAATATCTAACACAGGATGAAATGTTCAGCTGGGTTTTTCACCTCTGGTTTTCTGTTTAATCCTTGCTTTTGGAGCACATTGAGCGATTCTAAAGGACCGAAAGGGAAAAATCTCAGTAAAAGGCTCTGCTTACTCTCAGTAGTTTTGGTTAAGAACATCACTGAGTCAAATAAACTGTTTCTTCTGTTCTTGCTAAGCAGGAGTGCCAGATTATGACCATTTCCTGCTTTACTAATCTCTACCTGTGAAAATTAAATAATGTAGTGATATCTCCTTCTATAAGAGTACTTGATTGCCTGTAATTAAATCAGAGGAGGCCTCAGTTAACAATGGTTATCTGCCTTGTTTAAGCAAACTGGGACGACCCCAATTCAGTTTAGAACTGTTCTATTCAGTATTCAGTTGTCATTCAAATGTACTATTCAGTCTAACACAAAAAACATTTCTGCTCAAGGGAGTGGCCCAGAAGGGTGTGTAGGGTGTGCACAGGCTAATAGGACTCACAGAAGGCTGAGATGTTTTTCAGAACCTCTTGAGGAAACTGTTAGAAATTAAATGTAGCGTTGTTTTTGCATCCTAGTGTTAGAAGCATCAGGGGCAATCTAGATCTAAGAGAGGCTGAGAGCAAATGTGGCATGCGGTCCAAATCCAGTCTGTTTGGGGTGCTACAGATGGACAGAACTACAGCTGATGATGAGGTCAGGCTTGCAGTACTGTTAAAGTCAGGTTGCAGTTTGGGCTCGAGGAGGGGGAGACAAAAATTGATTTGAACTGTCTGACGGTTACTTGAACTGTTTGTTACTAACAACAAAACGCAGCAGGGTGTTATATTACACGAATAGCTGGGCATGTATCTCCTAGAATTGTCCCAGCCTTCCTAACCCATTTGTCCACATCTCCCCTGTATGCTCCCATGCTTGCTTTCTACCTACCTGTAAAATAAGGAATATATCCTGTCTTTTGGAACACCAAGTTGCTATACCATCTTCCCTTGCAGACCTCTTGTGCTCTGCTCCACAATTTAATGTTTGGATGATGGAGCTGTACTGACTACTGACTGCTCTGTGACTTTACTTGACACAGAAAGAGCCATCCACTCCTGAGAAAAGCCTCAGCACCCTCTTTTTGCTAATACAGTTGGTTTTGCTTGTGAATTACAAAATTGCCTTTCTGCTGCTGTCAAATGGCTCTCTACTTTTGAGAGCACAGCTTTGTCAATGAAGCTTTTAACATACAGCTTGCAGCATGTACAGTGAAACAACAATGCTAGTAGCTAGACAAGTAGGTTGGAGTGTTAACTAGAGGTATTCCTAATGCCTGGGGTAGCCTCAACTTGAAATCTTGAAGGTTAGCATGACTAGTTTCCCTCCCAAGAGTCCCTTGCCATCACAGACATCACAGGACTATGTTATCAGTCTTGGATGTGTATTCCAAAGCTCACTTCAGAAGTAGAGTTGCTGAGGAGAGGAGTTTCCTTGAGATTAAATCTCCTCCAAATCAGATATGGATGCATATACCTCCTGAAATAAACTTATACCTTGCTAAATCATCCTTTTGAAGAGCCCTGTTGCTTTTCTGGCTAACCAATTCACATTTTTCTTTATGCCCTCTTGATTCAGATGGATCTTGACCAAATTTTGCCTCAACACCTAATTGCTGGCATGCAACTGCTTTTTGCCAAGCAAGAAGTTTTTTATAGTGTCCAGTTGCCTGCCTGTGAATTCGTACTTGTTTGAACAACATCCAAGTATGGGATATTCATGCCACTGAAACAAACTCTGTGGACTGAGGGAATAGCAGTAACATCAGCACATGTATGGGAGGGAACTGGTGCTGTTTTACTAGGAGGGGAGCTGTATCTGTGATAGTTCTATCACCTCTCTGACTTCTCTGACTGATACACAGAACTGACGTTTTGCTGATCTGGTGAAACCCGAAAAGTTTGTTATTCACAGAGAGCCTGGAGCATCTGGAATCACAGCCAGCAAATCAACCCCAACCCCACTTCAGACCCAAGCCAAAAAGAGGAATGAATCCGTGGGCTCCTAATAGTCAGTTTGCATGCACTGCATTGCTTTCTTTTGTACACCAGCCAACCAAATCACTGCTTAACTTTATGTCCAGACGGTGGTTATTCAATCCTCTTATCCTTTCCACTTCAAAATGGTGGTTGTATTTGGTCTGACTGAAAGACTATGGGAAAGAAAAGGAAGAAAAAGGCAGGTTTTCTAGATCGAGAGCCAGTGCATAGATGTACAAGAATAACAAGTTGGCACAGTAGAAAATAAATTCACCGATGAATCCCAAACAGCTACAAACTTATACCATGTTTTCCTTTCACCCAGCTGGCAAAGTCGTCTGCAAGACTGCACTTCATATCTCAAGCATATTGAGCTTTACACAGAGAACAGGCTATACTGGAGATGCAGTCATCTTTAAGCATGTGGTCTTGTGATCTTTCAGGTTTGCATAGCATAACAGATATGCGGTAAAGTTGGGTTTGTGGGGTTTTTTTAATTATTTGTTTTCAGTGGTATATTAGTGTTCCAATTTAAAAAAGACCCAAAGGGAACGAGATTTACACATGACATACAGAGGTTCTTCTTTAATTGCCCTAACATCCAGAAAGCCTAGTTATGATATAGTTGTAGCGGGTCACGCATTATACTTTCATCTTAAATGATCTTTCCTCAGATTTCTTCTTAGTAGTAGTTGGAATTGGAGGTTTTAGATTTCTGAAATATCTCAGAACTTGCATCCGTCATTTTTATTTATGGCTGATTGTGTGATTTATTTCCTCCAGTCCACATAGATATCTTTTCTGTAGTTGCATCTCCACTAAGAGCATAACTAGTCATGTTGCTCTCCATTGGCAAGAACTTGACAGGATTGCCAATGTATGTTTTCAATATGACAATCATATTAATGAATGATGAGGATGTGATGAAAGCTGTTTGTTCACTGATGTTCTTAATGGCCCTGTTTGACCTGTTCCTGCCATTGATTCTCAAGGTTTGTCCCTTGCTCTTACAAAAACTGCCTAAAACATGGAAAGCAGCTGTTGAGCCTCAGCATTTGGGTTCCATCTCTGCATCAATTGCATCAATTTCCCATCTGCAGTTATTCACAATTAATCTATGGCTCCTTTTTCCTGTTCAGATGTCCATTAAGAAAGGGCTGTGAAAGTAGGGACTAAACCTCATCTCCCAGAATGAATCATCTACTACTGTCAAGGGAAACCAAAGCAGGAAATACGTTTGTGATGTGACAGAACAGACAAATGTCTCTAAATATCTTGGAGATCCAAAGATCTCTGCAAAAAGTGTCTTTCAATGGCAATCTACCATAGAGAAAACCCTCAGTCTGTGGAAGATTGTGAGACCAAATGCAAGGGGTTAAGCACAGATCACCCAGACTCTTCCAAAGGCCCGGACAACCTTAGGGAACTGAGCTGGCTAAGATAGCTTGGTGTTCCTGAGAGGAGTCCTGTGACCCACAGAGATGCGGTGGGAAGTTCTGCTGCAACAGCCTTGATGACTAATCTGCTTGTGCCAAACTGTGTGGCAAGGCCTTGGAACATGACAGTCACAGAAGTCAGGGGGAAAGCTGTCATACATGTTTTCTGCTGTCACAGCTACAGCAGGAAACAATAAGATTTTGGCATTCTGAGGTTCAGGTGCCAGGCAGTGGTTGGGATGACCAGCACTGTTCTGAGGTTCTTTTTTACATTCACTTCTGAATTTCTCAACTTTACCTCCTACAGTTTTTTTCTGCCATTATTGCATATCCTTTGCTTCTTTTTCCCCTCCATGTCATTGCTGATTTTCAGATTTTGTTAATACTTCCACAATATATTTAATATCTCTCTAGACATATTAAAAATAGTTTCATACAAAGAGCTTGCAAACTATTCTGCAAATACTCTGATGTGTCCTCATTTTTGGTAATTACATGTGAAAATGTTTGTAGAATTGGATCAATAAGGAAGTCTATAGCAAGAGGGTTTACTCCTTTTTTAAAGTGTTTTAAATTCCATATATTTCATACCCTGCCTTTCTTCTTGTATTGTAGATATTCAGTTCCTCATGGCTTCCAACTGAAAGCCAGCTGGTACTGGTTTCCAGTACGTGGCATGTTTCAGCCTGAGGAGGACTCTGATGCACTAGAGGAACTTGAACAGGACAGATAGTTCTTGCATGTAGCTTCTTTTTGTTACCAGAATAACTTAATTAAAAAAAAAAAAAAAAAAAAACGAAACAGGAAGAGCAAGGGGAATCCCCCAGCCCAGCTGCCCTACAGATTGAAACCTCTTTCTAAGTACTGGTGGGCAATACAGATCAGGATAACATCCACAGCCTTATCAGGAGGGCAAGGTTTGGAGAGAGAGAGGAAGAATTAATCCAAATGGTTTTTGAAGGATGTGTGTGCCATTAAGCTTGTTTTTCTGCCACCTCTGCTGGCTCCATTAGCTGGTCTGACACATTCTGTTTAGCAGCCTTAGATCACGCTGGCTTTGTGTGGAGGTTTGTCAGTGAAGGTTCGTTGGTGATTTTGCCATCTGGTGGAGAGAAGGGTTTTCTCCATCTACAGCATGCAAAGAGAGGCTCTTAAAAATAAACGGAGAAAACTTGTACAAATCCATCGATGCCACTGGAAGAGCAGGACACAAACTAAACTCTGAGTGCGGATGAATATGCCATGCAAAATATTGTTCTGTACTTTTCTTTGGTTCCATTGAAGTATTAGTATCTCAGTTATATCTTGCTTACACAGAAAGCAAGCCCATGGACTTCGTAGTACTCCTTCATTCAGCTGGTGTCACCGTGTCCATCTTAGCACTCAGTTTAGATCCCCCCTGTCGATTAAAAACTATTTTTTAGTGGTGAGAGCTTTGATTCTGTGCATTTTTCTTGGCAGTTTCTTCTGCCTTTCTTTGTGTACCTGGAGAGATACGCAGGCACGCAGCTTTGACTTCTGACCAACCTTACTTATCTTAACACCATTGTTCAGATATGAGCCAAGGCCAGAGGGGCTGCAGCTTGGCAGAGCACTTGGAGAGAGATACATTGTGGCAGGGTTACTCACAAGGGAAAAATCCCAGATCCACTGCTGTGGGTCTTTAAGATACTGCTGCATCATGACTTGGCTGTCAGGAGACAAGACAGTCTGCAGTTTCCACAGGTAAGTAAACCAGGCCTCACACAAACATATCCAGAAATGTAGTGCAGTGGGCTGTTTGAGAGCACAGGTCTTCTGGCTTTCAGCACCAAAACACAGTTTCAAGAAGATTCATGAGAACACTTGTTTTCCCCAGTATCAACTGAAGGTCTGGTGCACTCCAGAGGATCCCTTTTAGCCCATAATTGCCTATTTTGATCTTTAACTCATTCAATGCAGGAAATCCTACAATGTCTAATTTCCTCTTTCTTACTGGATGTGATGTGAGTAAAGATGGAGAATCACTGATTTGGGCCTGTCTTACCCTCTTCCTGATCCCTAACCAGCCACATTATCTATTATACCTGCTCTGCTCAAAGAAACCTAGCAGTTGTGAGGCTTAGTCAGCTGCACATGCACACTAAAATGGTTGAATTTAATGGTGAGTGAAAATTCAGCATGCATTTCTGTGGTCAGCATGCTGCTTCACAGACATCTGTTCCCATCTACCTCTTCCATCCTTCCACTGCCCCTTCTATTACATTGGCAGTAATATTTGTGCATCTATTGCATATAGTGGATAAAGTGATCTGGCACACCTGAGAAATAATGCATTTTTTTCTGCAGATCAGTTATTTGAGGTAGTCCTGAGTAGCTGCACAGGGGCCAGCTTAGGACATCACTGGAATGGCAGCAGACAGGTAGGCAGGGAAGAAGTTGGGATCTGCTTCAGGTAGCTTAGGCTAGCTGAAGGCTTCACTGCTGAAGGTGAAGTTTACAGAAATCTTTGCTGATTTCAGAGCTGTGAAGGAGGTGTCCTGTTCTCCTCCTTGTCTCTGAAAGAATGTCTTGAGTCCACTGAATGCCCTGTTGAAACTACGGCCTTGGCAGGAGCTGTGCATTCCCAGCCAAGTATTTCTTTGAGCTGGCTTTAGCTCATTTGACCACAGATTTACCTGATTCAACAACAGGGTATTTACTTTTATTTGGTGCTAATAGGTCAGCTTGCCTTATCATGCAGGCACATGGGACATCAGCAGGAAAGCAGCAGGAACACACAGCTGGAAGGAGAGAACTGGAGATGGAAATGAGCCCTTCTGAAAGCAGGGAGCCATTCAGTGGTCTTTCCCTTATCATCTAACCACACCTTGAATGTCCTGCTGTTAATTGCAGTATCAGTTAACTGAGCTGATAAGCCCCTGCAGTATCTCCTGTGATAGAACTGAGTCCAAATTCCCAAAAGTTTCCCTCAGGTGTTACTGAGGGAGAAGTAAAGGGTTCAAATTACCACTGATAGTTACTTTAGCTAGCCCTAGCCAGCTTTTCCTGTGTTGCAAAGGAGCTGAAAGCTTTCTTTGCAAGATGAGTTGGGTTGATTGTACTGATGAAGACACTTCTGATGGGAATTTGCAGGCTGTTCTGTTTTATAGCTCATTTGCTCTGTAATTCAAGCTGAACCTGTTCTGTGAAAAGTTCTTTGGAAATGTACCTCTGGGCATTTGTAGAGAGCAGGTCTCAGCTGCCTATTTTGCATTACACTTGTGCAAATACTAAGGGAATTTCCTTTATGACAGCAAATACACACATTTGACTGTTGCAACTTTTTCTTTATGATAGAAGATTAAGTGAGACCCTCTTTCATCTTGTGGCTTATCTTTCCATTACTTTCAAAGCTTTTCCCCCACATAGCTCCAAACTCATGGTCTTGATATTTCTTGGCCTACAAGCAGGCATGTCTTCCTGTTGTTATTACAGCTTCCATCAAGCAGCTCTAGTAAATAAAGTTGCTCCAGCTCAAGACATCACTTCCCTCTGCTGTTGAAGGTACTTTCTTAGCAAAATTTACTGCCCTTGCAATAGAGTAAGTCACTACCCCTATCTCAGTGGATTCAGTTCTGTAAACTGTTACTCAAATGATTGCATCCAAGGGAGAGCACAGCACGGGTGCACATTCCTCTTTGCTGATGCAGATGGGAAAGGACCATCTCTGGAAGAAGCTGCAAGTATCTGGGGAGCAGCACTGTCTCAGGCACTGTCAGCGTGTGCACACAGAGTGTCAAGAGTCCTTTTGGTCCATGCAGCCATATAATTATTTTATACAAGACCAAAATGATGACAGCAGTAAAACTGTTGCTAAGGAAACTTTATAGTTTTATCTATGCTTTATGGATGGGTATCAGTTCTCATTTTTTACTAGGTCTTGGTTTCAATTTTCAATGCAAGCAATGCCTCTTTAGAGCCCGATGTCTCTAGCTTCTGCTACAACTCAATACTGTCAAGCCACTTGTGCAGAAAAGTCTTTCCAGAAGTGTTTCATTGTAGCCATTCCTAGCCCCAAAATGTTTAATCCTGTTAGTCAATCAGATGTCACATTCTAAAATAATTTCTTTAGACATCTTTGCATGCATTGATTTACATACATTTTTCAAAGGAAATTGGAGATTAGAGGACAGCTTATCTTACTTTTTACACTAAATGAGAACACTGGGAATACTTAACTACAAGGTATTTAAATCCTGGCTTGCTTAGGAACAAGTAACTGGTTAGAAAAGTAAGTAGCCTTTAAAAATAATATCCCAATTATTTCTGATTTGTGTGACACCCTGTGAACTATTATAGGCTCTCAAAAGAGTAAAGCTGTTTCCACAGAAGCAGAAATAGCTGATGGAGCACAGAATGATTCTGCTAAATACAGCACACTGAAAAACAAGTCCAGCAGACAAACCTTCCAAAAGTCTTCCCTTTATTCAGAGGACAAGGCAAAAGAGAGTTGCCAGAACACGGGAGGCTGCAGAGGCAGGCAGAGCCACCTAGTCTCCCAGAGATTTCAGGACTACTTACAGGCATGTAAATATTTTGCAGTGCTTGAAAAACCTTTTGAGGGATTCTGGCAGGGACACTGATAGTGGTACACGAAAACAGGATTTCTTGCCGTTTTGTTAATGTGTGAAACCTTCTCCTTCAAAACCTGCTTTCTGAGGCTGGGCATGTGGACACGACATGTTGGACACTAAGAAGTGCTTCCCTCAGCCCCCTTTCTAGCCGTGTGGTGTCACTCTCTTCCCTTGTCCCGGCACGGAGACTCACTTGCCTGCACAGCAAGGCGTGAACTTGCTGTTTGAACCAGCCACGGCCATTCTGCCTCACAGAGGGTCTCCCAGTTCAGACAGATCAAGAGGCAGCAGCAAATGCCAAAGCTGTGATGATGGGGAGGAGCAGGACATGTGCCTTGAAGCAGTAACACACCACTCCACTGACTCCACCACCTCATATCATGTGTGCTAAGAGCATGTATTTCACTAAGTCTGCTAGTTTCCAAAAGTTTCTGATTTTAAAACTACCTGTATTTTATTTTCTCTTTGTCATCCAAGATGAGGTTTGAATGACACCCAACTACAGCTGGTTCTGTAATCTTTCATCTAGTTCTATAAAAACAATTAACTGTGAATGCTGAGAAACCCAGCTCAGTGCCAACCTCCCATGTGTCCATCCTCTGCTGTCAGCTGGACCTCATTGAGACTGTAGGTTTAGGGGTATAGAATTAAGGTTTATATGTCCACTCCTGATACAAGCAAAGTTATCCAGGAATCAACATAGTCTTTATGGGAAAGTCTTGCTTGGGCTTTGTTTGGGAAACAAATCTATTAATCTCTCTCCCTCCCTCGTTTTTGTTGGTTTTTTTTTGTGTGGGGTTTTTTTCCCACCTGTAGACTAAAATCTTATGCAAACTGCACCTGAAGAAAATCCAGATAAGTGGGTCTCTGGGGAATGATACTAGCTAAAAAAAACCACTGATACATTGTTAATCCTGACCAGAAGAATCGTTTTACCACTCAGGAAAGTAAGATAGTGTGTTTTCAAAAATGTCATTGCTAAAGGACGTACCACCGTTGTCAGATTCTCCTCTCAACTGGATTAACAAATAGGAAACCAGTTTTTGACTAAGCACCAGAAGAAATGCATTTAAAAAGTAAACCACTTTGGATCCCAGAAGACCAGAACATTGCCTTTCCACTCCTTGGAGAGCAGTGCTTTATTTGATGCTGTATAACACTAGCAGATTTTCCATTCAGCTCAGAGACAGAATCTCGAGTGGAATCAACATACACACACATAGATAAATTACAAGATCTTAATCGAAGTTCTTAATATGCAACTTCAGTGTATTATAAAACAAAACCTATTCAGTCACACTAGTTAAGTTACACAACAGAAAATAAAAGTGTGCAAATGTTTTCTTTTTCACCAAAGAGTAAGGAGGATTAAAAAAACATAGAGTAAGGAAGCAGAACTGTTGTAGCTGACAATAGAACAAGGACCCAGTTTCTTTCTTAAACAGCATACCTAATTTAGTTGGAGACAAAAAAAAAAGTCAAACTTGTCAACTATGCAGCTTCATTTCTGGAAATGTTGAGCACATGCCATTCTCCATTAAGTACAACTGAAAGGGAGTAAGTTCACACTGACAAATCTGGCCGTACTATTCAGATGACTAATCATGAAGTTAAGCATCTAAACTTAGGCCTTATATTTAAAAACCTGCCTAGCTGTAGACATGGTGTATGCTCCTCTCAGTTGTCTCTTAATCCACTGTCTCACTTTTTAAAAAATCACAGCTACCTCTGTTCTGTGGTCCCAGTAGCCATGATGACTCCACATGCTTTGCCCGATCAGAACACAGCTCCTTTACACCAGTTTGCTTCTCAGCCTCTCCTTTGTAAGGAAGTAAAAAATGCAACTGTTTTCTCTGCTAAGGTCATGAAAAATTACATTCTTGTGCTGTGCTTCAACCAGAGATCTCCACCCTGCATTTCCTGGATGTGACACAGCTGCCTGCAGTTCTGAAAATAATCCTGCTCTTTTCAGACAAACTGCTAGCCTGCATGTGCATCCTTGCCTGTGCTGGTTACCCACAGAACCGTGCTGGACTTCTTGGACCTCCTTAAATATAACCATGTGCCTTAAAAAGAATGGCTTGTATTCATACTCCAGTGAAGCCACTAACAAATCTGAATGTATCTTTGCAATGCCAATACTCAAGTAACCTTTGGATCATTCTCACTACTTGTTTTTAAAGATGTAATTAACTTTCCTTACATTATGTTTAATCTCTTCGTGTCTGTTCCTGCCTTTCCATTATAAAGGCAGCAGCATATTGTGCCTTTTAGGTACTGAGCTAGTGCAGATGGGAAGGCACAGGCAATTCCTGAGCTGGCAAATTACCTCTCAATTCAGGTTAACCTAACTCCTCCTGTATTTTAAGCAATTTTTATTATTTTTTTTTTCTGGATTAGAAAGCAAGCAAGGGTCACTAGGTTAAAAAAAAAAAAAAAGCAGTACTGGGTAAGGTAAATATATTTATGTTAGCAGTGAATACCATTTCTGTTTCAATTCCAGAATTCCTTAAAACATGGCATAATTGTATTTTATACAGAAAGGGCAGACTGAAACAGGAAAGGGAGCTTTCTTATGCACCTATTAAAGGGAAATGACAAAGACTAAAATTTGAAAGGATTAGTCATGGCCTTGCAACTAAAACAATGAAAAGGGATCACATTTCCCCTTTCTTTAGTTCTTGTTGTACTGCATTGTAAGTATGACCCTTTGGGCTGGGTTGGATCCCCTACAGCAGGGCTGACTGGACACTGCAGCTACACGAGGCCAGGGAGTATGTTCTACTCCCCAGGGTCCATCAGACCCTTCAGCTACTAGAGGAAGACAGGAACACTATCCAAGCCAGTTAGATGAAAGCAGTAACTTCATCGAGACAAGCTCTGTAGGGAGAGGGAATATGTTTTCATTGGACCAAATGATACAGCTGAAAACAAGCAGACCAGCTTTCGGGAACACAAACCCTCCTTCACCAAGCCCAGCATCACTGGGCGAGGGGGAGGCGGAACAATAGCTCCCTTCTCTCAGGAAGGTTACCCATCGCTGTGGGATGAGGCTAGCAAAGATTTTATGCTGTCTGAATCCAGCTATGCATGTATTTAGTTATTGCATGGCATTTATACATTCAATTTTTATATTATTAAAAGCAAGTTTGCGTGAAATTTGTCAACTATTGCAGCATACAAATAATTTTTCCAATTCAGCCCTGGCATTCTTTGCAATACTTGCTGGAGGATGAACCCACAGCTCTCCCCACTGCATAGAACAGGACTTTTGGTAGGATATCTTCTGTGTCTTAGAATAAGATTTCTCATTACCAAGATTATATCAGCTCCTGCTGATATATTTTCACTTCATGTTCTTAACCTTCTGTGGGTGACATCCAAATAATCTTCGCAGCAACTCAGCTGTCAAATGGAAGACTGAGACTGCAGAGAGAGCACCAGCAGGAGAGTGCATTTCTATGGAGCATAAAGCTGGTGCTTGTGTGCATCAACCTGGTTGTAACAGTAGGGAAACAAACATAAAAGAGCTGCATCTTTACAGTTAAAGAGTGAAATTCTTGCACAAAGCAAATGTTCACTATATATTACATCTACCTTTAATTTATTCAACTTTGTTTTCTTATTAAACAGGGAAGCTGGGTTGTGAATAGCTGGCATAAAATTTGAAGAGGAAAAAACCTGTCACACAAGAAAATGCCTGCAAGTCTGCAATCCAAACTCTGCTTCTTTTAAAGTCCAGGTAAGACACCAACTGCATAACTGGAAGCAAAACAGACATAGTGGGAGAAAAATCTTATGGAAGGTGATTTGAAGGACACAAAGATGTGCTTTCCAAATTCCCTGAAACTGCAGGCCTCATGTTTGTTGTTAAAAAGATAAAAACAAGCCCAGCTGGACTGAGTCTTCTTTTTCCCTTCATAAGCATGCTGGTTAATTTCAGGCTGGACTTTTCTAATTCACTGCTAAATATATTAACAGTCCAGTATGTTGGTGTTTAGTGGCTGGCACAATATTGCTCAAGAGCAATCCCCTCCTCAGCAGCCCAACTGTATAGATATATATAGACAGCTATGAAATCCATCATTACCTTTTGATAGATTTTGCAGAAGATGTGACAAAAGTAGACATGGGTTAGACATTAGCTGTACTCCAAAATGTTCTAAGACACCTTTCTGAAGCTCCTATTATACAGCATATTATAAAAGTGAGATTTTTACCTTAGTACTTAACCAGCATTGACTACCACTAATATTTAAAAAAACAAAACAAAAAACCAAAACATTAAAAAACCTATGGGTAGCTCAAACAAGACTTTAATGTTGCTTTAGCCCTGGGCCAGTACTGGGAATTCATTTCGTGAAATGAGACAGAGAGAGGATACATTCCTGCTGAATTGCAGGTCTGTCTGGAAGGTAGACTTGCTGGCAAGACAAACCTCCTTTTCACACATGTAAGAGCAGCAAACCTCTCTCCTTCAGCCTTGAGCCTGTGAGAGTAGCTGCTCACCCATCCACAGGAAAACTCCTCTGGCACAGTGCCCCAGAGCCTGCAAGTCGTACAAAACCAGATGCCAAAATCTGTCAAACAAGCGTTGAGTTACCGAAGAAGTTAAATGCAACACAAAGTTTTAAACTGAGTATCTCTTAAGTGATGACATATGTCCTGTGGGGAAAATGAGAACATCTCATGTATGTTGTTGCAAAGTGTTTTCAAGGACAAGTTTAAAAGATTCAGATGATTCTGGATTAAAATATGAGTGACTGCTCTTATTTTTAAAAGCCACCCTGGTATCTATGCTCTTTTCCATTGGAACTACATTAATGGTAGCTTTTTAAAGTAAAGAAAGTTAATACAAGCAGCAAAGCACCTGATGGCAGAAAAGAACCAAGGTCCATCTTGTTGCCACAGTGTAGTCAGATGTAGAATATCAAGTAAAAACAAAAGCAGAAACACTGGGGTTTGTACAGTGTGGCTCAAATTGCAACAGCACATACAGGGTGATGATGACCACATACTGTTAAAGTTGCCAAGCCTTTGATTTCTCTTTCAGGAAAACCCAAATGGAATGAAATACATATAATTAGCAGGAAGACATTAAATTGATGTAGTAAAAACTAGAATAAGCAAGTTTTCCACCAAGTAAGTATTAGTAATTTTTATACAACTCCCACTTTTACCTCAGAATTTAAGTTTGGCCAAGCATGTTATCACAGTAAAATCATCCAAACGGCATTTTCCCTTAACCTTTCCTTTTCTTTGTTTTACAATCTCTTGAAGAAAAGTTCAGTCCCCCTAACATGTCACTTCACAGATACCTGCCTGTGAAGGCAGGAGCTGGTTGCTGGCAGTTCCTCTATCATCCCAATAGTTAACTTTATTTTGCTCCTGGCTGCCTTCCCAGTACCACTGGGAGTGTCAGGACTTCTCTGCTGAGGGGTGGGGGATGAGGTCTGAGGAAGCATCACAGCTTTAGTATAAGGAAAAAGTGAGACCAAAGAACCTCAGCACTGGGGACCTTTGTGCAGGACAGAGAAGGAAATGGAGCATGTGCAGAAACTGAAGCATTCAGGAAGCATTTATGTGGGGGAAGGAGACTGGGGTGAAGGAGAGCACACAGTCAGTCTGTCAGTGGGTGAGTGCATGTATACATGTGGGTCCCTGTATTTGCCCAGGGGAGGGGAGGCACACAGCCTCCCTCATTTGTGTCACTAGCTGAGCCCCAAAACATGCAAACTCCTTGAAACACTTCTACAGACAGAAATCCAAGTAGCACCATTTTGTCTTACACACACTTAGACCAGGAAAGCATACACAGCTCCAGTGGAAGATGAAAAAGGAGAACAACTTTCTCCCCTGCAATAAGCAGATACCAGTCAAGAGATTACAAATATATTCCCACCCTACACATGGTATCCAAAGAAACAATACATACAAAGATCTATTTATCCCACAATTACACAAGCCTCCTTGATTTAATACTTTGAACCACATGATAAAGTTCAAGGTACTTTATTTGTTAGATACAATGGGTAAATCTCACAGGAGAGTTCTTGAACATATGAAAAAAATCACATCACTTAAGTGACCTCCACAGTTGACACATTCCAGCAACAGATTGTATTTATAATGTATGGTTTTGATGACACTGTTAACTTTCTCTTGCATATCTCCTCCTATCCTTAAGGATTCTTTTATACTGTCAGACATGGTTGTTTTGTTCATTCTACCACTTCATATCTACGTAAGTCTCATCCCAAATATTGTTGTCATACAGGCTTCTAATTCAGTTGTTCTTTTCTAGCTGTAAGAGTCTTTGCAGTCTATCTACATTTTAGAAGAACTTGTGCACAGCACAAATTAATGCAAATGGCTTTCTCAGTGTACATACTGAAGGATATGCATCCAGATATGTCCTGTCTGAACACAACTTTCAGTAGTCCAGGCTGTGTCTTTAAACTAACAATAGATTTATAAAAACATATTAAAAAATTATCCTTGGACCAGTACAATGTCTAAGACACAGTTGGTAAAGATGTAAAATTATTCAGGTATTTTTAACTCTGAAATGATATAGAGTATTACAGTGTAAACTTAGGTTACACAGAAAAATATATTTTTCTTAAATCAAAAAATGTAATAGAATAAATAAAGCTTGAGAAGATCTGCATTGTTTCTTACACAAAGACTTGTTAACTCTATTGTAAAAAAGTTTAAAGGAACTAAGCATAATTTCTTTTGGTGGTTGGAAAACTTGAAATATCTGTTTTTGTTCATGTAATTCCCCTCCTTAAATCTGCTAGAGGTAGATGAAGATAAAACAAACATGTAAGGATTAAGATACTGCAAATAAATTGCAACCCTGCAAACATATGTTCTCACCAGATTTACTGAAAGCAGTTCTTTTTTCCTTCTTTTTAAAATAGAACAGTACTCAACTTTGCCTTCCATGCTGTCAAAATCAGTGCTTGATACTGCCATAAAATGACTTTTAAAGTGTTCCTGAATTAGAGCACAAGCAGGTCCCACCTCACATTCTTCAGTCACTTTGATAAGTTTCCAGGAACTGCCTTGTTGAGGAAGTGCTGCCTACCTGGCACTGCCCAGGCAGCCCCTGGGCCTCCCCCTGAAATAGTGACAACAGACAAGGCTGAAGGTAATGCTCAGGGAAAGGAGTGGGAGAGAGGGAGGTGGGGCTGAAGGCAGGAGAGAGAACCAGGCAACCCTCTCATCCGTTACAGATGAAGACCTTTTTGAGGGCTTCTCCAAGAATATTTTTAGCATGGATGTCTGTGCACAGGAGCTGAAAAATATTTGGCTATTACCACAAAATCAGAGATTTTATTAGGCTCATGAGTATTTACAAGATCTCAAGTAAAGCCTTGGTTTTGGCACATAGAAAATGATAAAGCAGTAATATAATTTTCTAAAACATGAATGACTTCACTGATGTCCTGTGAGACCAAAATAAAAAACTTAAGATGAACCATTTAGACATGACTTTCTACTTTTCTATAGCGTGGCCTGCAGCTTCAAGTGTTCCAATGTCTTGTCTCTCTCCACCCCTAGTTTTATTTACTTCCTTCAGTCAAAATCAATCATTTCTTCATTCAAGTTGAAGTCAAACATACACAAGAAAGCAAACAAGAAATAGGAATGAGTTTGGCAGCCCTTTTTAAAACCACTGAACAAAGGATGTTTCCTCTTCATCATTCACCAGACAAAAAGGAGGAAGAATCACTATACACCAGAACATCTGCATAAAAGTGCCTCCAAATTTCTTCACAGCAGCAATACTGGCATTATCACAAAGGCAGGATTCTTTTTCTTCCTCTCTCCCCATTTTATAACTGGAGCCATCATGATCTCATTTGTATGCAAAAAATATAATTACTTCAGTACAATTTCTGTAGCAATTTGAAGTGTGCTTTTTTTCTAAGTTACCATTTAAATTTAATTAAAAGAACAGGAGAGACTGAGATGGCAAAACCCCAGCATTTTGCTATTTCTGTTTGTTTGGTTTAGTTACAAAGTAACAATCCTGGTGGTTAAACAAAAACCATACATCTAAACGAATGAAGGCAATTTTGTACATTCTAGAATCAATGCACATTTAAATACTTGTTTTCCTTCACAATATTATTAATCTCCAGAAACACTTGCTTCATGGACGCTGAGCCAATTTACTCTTATTGCTTTCCTGCTCGTTAAGCTTGAAGTGGGTGTAAGCTAAAATGCCCAACAATGTGCACACAATCCCAAGGCCTTGATTAACAGACAGTGGATCCTTAAATAAGAGGCACCCTCCTAGAAGGGTGATGCAGAACTTGAAATGTCCAAACATGTTATACCTAGATATCTGTTAAGAATAATAGCAGGTATTACTTTTTTTCTGTAAAAAGAAACACTTGGGAACTTCATTAATTCCACCCAAAGCATGCAATGGTATGTCACATTGACTTCAACTCACACAACTTCCCAGCATCTCTGCAGCTTGTGAGAATTAACTTCCACCTAAAGCCTTTCACCCACTGTACACCACAAACCAACGGATGCACCAACACTTTCTCAAGGCAGCCAAAGTCTGAGTAAATATTTTTTGTAGTTATGAAGGTCAGTCTGTAAGTTAACTGCCATTATCTATCTAGACCCTGAAACAAGAAACAAAATCCACTAAAACATGACTGTGCTTTTCCAGTTTCATAATTTCAGATAAAGCAGGCAGGTCACCAAACAATCTTCCCCACAGTAAATCAGTCCCAATGAATGCTAACATAATTCATCTGGAAACAGGAAGAACAACTGATGTTACAAAGGATACGTGACAGGTGACGTATTTCCAATGATCCAGTAAATGGACAAGTTTACCATGAAGGCTATTACTCCAGACAGCAGTACCATTATCTGTGGATTAATGGACACAGTCAGCAATCTGACACGCTTTTGGCCATTTGTAGGTACATTTCAGGTTCTTTCTTTAGTTGCCTTTACTTCCAAATGCAGAGTACCAGGCAAGAGAAACATAGGGAGAACGAACCCAGAAAGAGCTTCAAATCAGTGCAGACACCACTGACAGGTGGAAGCAGCTCAGGGTATGATGTCCACATATACTGATAGAACCACAAGCCTTTTCTCCTTCACTCTCCGTGAACATTTAAGAGTGATTTGGGAAACCTGGCTACTCAAACACACAGAGGTTGTATTCTTTACCTTTTGAGACAAAGTCTTAACTACGGTAACAACAAGAACTATTTTGGAAAGTTATCTGACTTTACTACAGTGAAAACTTGCTATCCCATTCCCATATACTGCAGTGTCATGAGAAACAACCCATCACTGAGAGGCAGGACCATCAGTGGTAGGAATATGCCACTGGCATGATAAAGAGAGAAATTATAGCCTTCTTGGTGAAAATAAAGTAGCAATTCTAGAGAACAACGAATGCTGGCATACTTCCAGAGAAGAGGAGTTAAGAGTGTCAGAAGTGAGCATGCTTATCTCTTTACTGAGTGGACAGCAAGAGCTGGAACTAGGGCACTTACATATTTTTAATTTAATACACTAGGGGAAGCTTCTGGATTTTGTCAGATTTTCCTGTTGTTCAGATGCCCTCTAAACAGAAACAAGAATAAGGAGGTAAATCAATTGACAGAGACTCCTCTAGGAGGAATCAGGGCAGACATAATAAGGTTGGTTTTTTTCCTCTTGCACATGCCCCTCTCATCTCCTTATAGCCAATAACTGTACAAAAATCTGTTTCACTGTGATTACTATCAAATGATGATAACTGTGATGTTACTATCAAATTTAACTGCATCAATGACATTTAGATCAATAAAGTAAATAAAAGCCTTACCACAGCAGAAAGCGTCCAGGGCCCAAATATTCCCCCTTCTCCAAAGACTGGCTCAAAGAAGGGTATGATGAACAACAACATAGCTGAGGACATTGGTGCCTGATAGTATAGCAACTGCATGGAGTTTACCTGCAACTCATGCTGCATAGCTCCTACCCACTAAAACCAAAAGAGAAAGATGTTAAACATGAGGAAAAAAACCCCATACACTTAAAACTTGAGCAAAAGCAAATTGACTACTAACAGAGAGGGAGTCTCACATGGACAATACTAAACAAACAGATCCTTAGGCATCATCTTCTACCTTTGCCTAACCTGAGGCCCATGTGTTGCTCTCTTGTGAGAACACAACCCGTGTGAGGAGAAAATCATGTGCAGTCTAAGTGAAAAACACCTGGGTGCCTAAACCTTCCTTTTCCCATGGCCTGAGCAGAAAATATTATATTTGAGGAAGAATTTTTAAAGTAGCAGAGCTGGGAAGAAAATGCCAGCTCCCTATTATTGTCAAGATACATTCCAGATCCTGTCTATGATGGAGCAGAGCACCTTTGCCTAAGCAAAGACCTGCTTTTGCTCCTTTCTTCTCATCTTCTGCCACACACAAGCTAACAAAACCTGTAAATGTTTGGCTTTGACAGTTTATTCCAAATATACTGGATTTCATTTCAATATTGACTGTAACTTGGATTTTCAATGTAGCATGCTTTAAAAGACAACATTTGCTATGTATGGTTATGTAGATAGATGATACAAGGAAAAAGATGGATCTTTCTATCATACTGAAGAATGAAGTTTACTGCTTCATAAATCACATTCATTGGTAACATGGGTTCCAGTATATAAACTTGCTAAGTTGTTTTTGTTTGTTTGTTTTTTTTAATTACAGAACCATTTCACTCAGGTACTATAATTCCTCCAGTACACACACCAACACAAAGTTATCATGCAGCATCTCTCCCTCCTCCTGCCCCAGAACAGAAGACTATGACTTATCACCTTGCACACTACAGGTCAAAGAACCTTGCTCCTTTTGGAGGCACAGTACGTCTGT
This sequence comes from Apus apus, assembly GCF_020740795.1. Taxonomy (NCBI): domain Eukaryota; kingdom Metazoa; phylum Chordata; class Aves; order Apodiformes; family Apodidae; genus Apus; species Apus apus. The sequence continues at coordinate 169,471,521 of NC_067282.1, forward strand.
CACAAAGACATTGACACTTAAACTGATGGTGACTATTGCATCAACATGACAGGAGACTCTAATTTGGGAGGCTTTTATGGTCATGCCCAATAATGAACTGGTAAGTGCAACACTAAGAGTGGAAAGGGCTTAGGCAGTCCTGTGCCTATTTTTTCAACCACAATCAGAGAGGAAGGTGATATTGTGCACATACATTAATGCACCCTCTACAGAAGTTGCTGAATAATAGTTCAAGAATAAATAATGGGATTAACTGAAGGACTGGAAAACGTCCTTTCTAGGGAAAGGCTCAAATACAAGACAGTTGCTTCAGCAAGGAGAAAATCTGTGCTCTCTAGAAAATCAGAGTTTTACCGATAAAGCCATCTTCACCCCTTGAAATAATGCTCAAGACCCCGTCAAAGATGACACCCCGAACTCCTTAAACAATTCACCAAGGCTTGTGCTGGATCATCACAATGTTTGCTGTTGTTTTGGTGGTTTGGTTTTGTTTTGTTTAGTAACCAGCAGCGTCTGGAGGGTTTCCAGGAAGCCAGGGTGCTGCCCGGAGGCGACGGCCCGAGGGACACAGCTGGAAGCCCCCCCGGCACAGCGCTCCCCCCGCGGCCCCATCACCCACCACTTGGTAGAGGGAGGTCACCAGGACGCCTAAGGTGGCGAAAGCCATCCCGAGGAGGTTGAACTTCACGTCGTAGTAGGAGTTGAGGAAGACACCCAGCGTGATGGGGACCTGTGGAGAAGAGGAGGGTTCGGGCCGGGGTCCCTGCCCTGATACCCCCGCGCCCCCCATCCCTCTTCCCGCCCGACCCGAGGCGAGGCCGGCCCCTTCCCTCCCGCTCCCCGCGGCCCCTTCCCTCCCGCTCCCCTCGGCCCCTTCCTTCCCTCCCGCTCCCCGCGGCCTCCTCACCAGGGTCAGCTTGATCCGGAGAGGGAAGGTCTTGCCATAAGCCAGGCTCTGGATGACCACGATGACCGGCGTGGTCATGGCCTTGGCCAGCTGGTAGGTGCCGATGGTGTTGCTCTGCAGCGAGAGGTTGGTGAAGACGACGAAGCCGCAGAAGCTGAGGGCCAAGGGCAGCACCTGGGAGGGCTGCAGGCTCTTGGGGGAGAAGGCGCCGAGCGCCTGGCAGAAGTAGAGGCCGAGCCAGGTGATGGCGAAGTGCACCAGGGTGAGGCTGAGGTTGGGGAAGCCCAGCCGCACGTACAGCCACTTGTTCAGGAAGACGATGCAGATGGAGGCGGCCAGGTTCACCAGCAGCCCCGCCGCCAGGCGCCCCTGCGCCGGCAGCCAGCCCATGGCGGGGCGGCGGGGCAGGACCGGGCGGCGGGACCCGCACCGGCCGGGCCGCCCCGCTCCGCCGGGACACGTGGGCTCGCGCCTTCCGGTGCCCCGCGGGCGCAGCCGCAGCCGCAGCGCCGAGCGGCCCCGCCCCGCGGCGGCCCCGGGGCGGGGGGCGGCGGGAGCGCGTCCCGGGGCCGGAGCGACCCCCGGAGCCTCCGGCAGCGCCCGCTCAGGGAGGAGGAGGCTGCGCGAGGGCGGCGCGGAGCGGGGCTGCAGGAGGCGGCGTGGAACCCAGGCCGGGGAGAAGAAAGCAGAGCCGGGGGAAGGAGCAGCCCGGGAAGGGAGAGCAAGAGCTGCCGCCAGCCCTTCCGCAGAGGACGTGCTGCCGGGCGCGGGCTGTTCTCTCGTGCGCTGCTAAAACGCCGATGTAAATCCTGACCTGGCAGCACACGGAGAACATGCACCAGGAAAGCAGCTCTGTCCAACGCCCAGCGAGCGGCTGAAACGCCTTCTCTCCCAGGTACAAGTACCTCTCAGCAACTGGAGGCGGTATTTCTTTAAACACACACGTGAAAATACATGTACACGTAGCACAAGTGACCTTCGTTGTCGAGTGTCAGAAGACACCGACCAGGTGAAGGAGCTCGAGTCGTGCACTACAGCTCTGCTCTCAACACTCTCCAGTGAAGGGAAAAGCAGGTAAAAATGTTTACACATGTAAACACGGTGTCCCGGTTTGAGCCAGAACAAGGTTTATAACTACGTGACAAACTCTCAGATGTGGGAGTTTCCAGGTACTATCACCTTTTCTCCAGCTCAGGATTACATCGCATTTGGCATTTTAGCAACTACAGAGTACCGGTGAGAACAGCACACACCCCAGAAGCAAGCCCTTTCTTCTCTTCTGCAGGGCTGGCAGTAGCTCAACACTTCCTTCCTTCGATGCTCCTTTCCTCCAGCTCCCTGGGTCTGCTTTCCACACAGCCTCCTGCAGTCTCACCCTCTGCACTACCCTTGTGCATTCCTCTCTTGCCCAGCAATGTTTCCAGGCTACAGGCGGCTCCTCAGGATGTAGCAAAGTCATAAAGGAGGTTCATATCATCACCATATTTCTATGATGGCATTTTTAGATTAGGACAACATTCTCTATTTGTGAAGCACTTTTATTAGGAAAAAAATTAAAAAAAGATTGTATAACAAATATCCTCTCTGAAATTGGTCAGACTTTTTCAAGCTGAAATTGAAATCTGAGGGTTGGGTTTCTCCCCCAAGACAGAACAGTCATGGTTTTGTTCTTTTTTTATAACCAGAATGTCCATATTCAGAAGTTCTTCCAGGTATCCACGTGAAATTCTATGGCTGGATTTCATATCCCAAAGGATCAAGATCCTGGTCCAGAAGCATCAGAGAAGATTCCCTCAACTTCTGTAGAAGCTTTCGGAGTTCTTCTTTTGAAAATACCTAAGAATAAAAAAAAAAGCCATAATGAAGTTATATTCATTTGCAATTAATAACACTGGTATCAAAGTAAACGCTTCATTTAGTAATTTCATTTCCCCCTTTTTTAAAAAATTCCTTTCTATTTAAGGCAGGGTAAACACCAGACATTTCAGAACAGCATTTAGCAAAGAACTGGAAGCTAGTTGCAGTATCCAAAACCTGACGGTAGTCTCAAGATAGCTCTGTCTCATAACAACTACAAAAATTATTGCTAAACAGCCAAATTTAATTTTCCTGTTACCGCTGGCAGAGATCTTAAGCCAATCCAAGGGAATGCACCACAGTATTTTTCTTAGCCTTGGTGTTTCTTTTCAGATTTCTAATCCTTGCTTTTTTTTTGAGGGAGTGTTGCAGTTTAGGTTTTTTTGGCTGTGTTGTTTTTTTTGGTTTTGTTTAGTTTTTTAGTGATAAATCTTTTTGAGGAGGGACAGAAGGTTAGGTAAACCAATTGCTCCAAACCAAAACCTGCTCATACAATCTTCTGAAATGTAATGGAAATAAAAAGATCAATTACAATTCTACAGTTCAACTTATTTTTAATACAGTAGCTCCCATCAAAAAATTAGTAACTGCACTAAATCAGCTATTAGGAAAAACCTCTTCACCAAAAGGGCTGGCAAGCACTGGAACAGGGTCCCTGGGAAGTGGGTGAGTCACCATCCCTGGAGGTATTTAAGACACGTAGATGTGCTGCTTGGGGACAGGGCTTAACAGCAGGACTTGAGGATCTTAAAGGTCTTTTCCAATGAAAACAATTCTGTGATTCTACTCAGAAGAACTGCTTGTCAAAACATTGGCATCCTCTTCAGTGTTTCAAACTTAACTCTTTGATTCCTTAACTCAGCATACAAGGAAACACTTTTCTACTGCAGTGAACGGGAAGCGAAAAACTTAGGATGTTAGGGAACATATGGCATCTTCCTCTCTATGCAGAAACTTTTCCCACAGTCAACCCACAGAGCTTTTAAATGGAAGCCAAGCTGTCTGCAGCTCTCAATAACTCACCGTGTAAAGCTTGTGTCGCTCAGAAGCGACCATATCAGCCAGTCGCAGACACTCCTGATACTGCCCAGTGCTGTGTAACACCGTGTGCAGCAAGAAGCACATCATGGGCAGGCACAGCTTTCGCAACAGAATCATCTGGTGCGTTCGTTCAGGGTCATCCTCGGCATCCTTACCACAGCAAAACAACATGTTAGTACCAACACCTACCTCTGCAGGACAACTCAGCACAACCACGTCATTAATAGTGTCAGAGGCAAAAAACTGGGCTAACCAGCCTGGACTGGATGGCTGGATCTGGTTTACATGGTAGCTGAAGGGGAAGCAACCTGTAACTAGTCACAGTAAGGTCAGAGGGAATCATAACAGAGCAAACAAAAGCACGTCAAACTAAAGATGACAAAAGGTACAATGCAACACTATGCCATGATATAAAAATCCATTTTACCTCTCTGACATCAACCATCCATCCGCCATCAACAAACAGCAACACATTGTACATCTTCTCTTTCACATCAGCTGTAAGAGCATCCAAGAGGCCCTTCCAAATACCATAGTCCATCTGGCAAAGAAACAAAAATAAACTACTGCAGAACAGGATAATTTCGAAGGCTGTCTTAACTCAGACTCTTCACCAAGCATGCAACAGCCAGCGCAGCTCTGATTCAAGTAAGAATCTTCAACCAGTTGCCAAAACCTAAAAGCCTGCTGCTAACAGCGTTTTCCATCTTTCCTTAATTCCCTGTCCAGAGAACCAGGCAGGTTGTTCAGAAGCAAAGCCTCTAAAGGAAGACATTTTTAAATTTATACTGCCATGCTTGTAAAACAAATACCTATATAAGTAAATACAGTGAATTCATACTGGACAGACGTGCAAAAAAGAACTTTTGGTAGAACAAACAGAACTGCAACATGTTTTAGAGAAGAACATGTGACAAACACAAGAATTAAAAGGACTTGATAGCAAAATCAAGTACTTAGACTTAGTAACACTGATAATCAACACATGATAATGAGCAATTACTATTACATTACAATATTGTCTGTAAAGCTGAGTCATATATAAAAAACCACAATAATTTATTGTGTAGTGGCATTACTATTCTACTGTCTCATATTCCTTCAATATAAAATTAGAGTAATTTATTATAGAGTTCTTAAGCAATATGAATTAGTGGTCTTCTACGCTGTTTCATGAAACCAAGTCTGCCTCCTAAGCAAGAACATAAATGTTTATAGCAAATTACTTCAACTTTTACCTACCTCATACTTCTTTTCTTTATGTTCATGGGCGACTTTTTCAGTGAAACTTGCTTGTGGTACCAAGGAAGGCTTCTGTGGAGCCGAGTTCATGTGTTTAAACCATTCGTTAAAAGTTTCATGGGCTTCCTGGATTGCATGGGAAACAGCATTTGGACAGTTTTGACCCAGGTAATTTGAAGTGTCATGAAATGCACAGATACAGCACATCCAGAAATCAGAGGTTAAATCAAATGGACAAAGCTTAAAGTTTCACCACAAAGGCAAAACCACTGTTATTTGTATGTAATAACTTGGAATACAGTCTGAAACTCACCAAATATGCCCGAATACATAAATGTTCCCGTATAGCATTATCATCTTCAGCTGGTAATGGAGTATCCATTCCTTGTTCTTCCCACTGGTTATATATTTCTGCTATAGAGTCTTGGGGAATCTTCACAAACACATCTTTTGCAGCTTCGTGTTTCTTGGATGCTATGAGAATGTGAACTGAGTATCAACAGCTTTGCAATTTCCATACTTTATTTTTTACAAACTGACAACCCCATGCTTCTTAAGTCTGGATTCAAAGTTGTTACATCAATTGTAGTGCCAAGAGCCAGTAAGAACAAAAACAACATTAAAAAAATGTGCAGTATTTGTGAATTTTAGTACCCAAGAACTTCCTCATGATTGCATTGCTTTGCTTAAGTGCTTCTGCCCTCTGTGCAGGATCAAATACGAGCCAGTCAATTACATCTATTTTCAGCCGATCTGCCTGTAAAAAACAACATGTGGATTCACTAACATTTCAAGCATGCAGGTGACATCAGACACACTAAATCTGGTCAATGAAATACAGAAGTTTCTAGAGATCTCTGGAGAGCATTATGACATACTAACAAGCATCACTTTATTCACAACTTCAGTATCAAAAGCTTAGGAAACAATTTCTGCCATCTAGAATAATAAAAAAATCTGGTTTTAAGTATTCCCAAGATATTCAGACCAGTAGATGTGCATCAACTCTCAACATTTTTTATGGATTACCATGTATCTTCCTCAAACTGTAAAGAATACACTATACAGATGTGCTTTATGGAGCTTTGCTACAAACTTTAGGGGTGCCATCAGCCTGCAGCCAGTTTTCCAACCCTTGCATTAGATATACTGTCTATTTGGCTTAATAGTTTAAACTTTGTACTAACAGCAAAAAATTGCCACAGGCCTGCAAACTGTCAGTTGCTCTCAAAGAATACTCTGAACACAACCTATTAACAGTTCCTCACTGTCACTGAAGTAATAAGTTGGAACCAACCAACACTCACTAGTGATGACAAGGGAACTGTCAGTAAAGGCAATGTCTGTCATAGTTAAGTGCACCACCTGAGTATCTAAAAAGGTCTATCTGAGATACAAAGTATGAATCCTCATAATTCTTAGAAATTACAACATCCTACTCTCAGCTACAACATATTTTGTATACTAATTTAATGGGCTTTCTCTTCACTCTTTGCATACAGACATGCTGCTGAGCAACACGCACCTCAGCTCAGAACATCAAGGAGATGCAGAAACAGAAGTTATGAATTCATGCAATTCAACTTCTCACACATGATCACATGGGAAGTGTTTCCCTCACAGGCTTTTTCAAGGAAATGTCCATCATTGTTGAAAAAGAAATATGGATCATGTATGGTAAAAGACTGTAGCTGATTGCAAACTAGAATGCCTGCCCTATGAAGTGTACTCACCTCTGTTGTACCTGTATCTAACATATGGTCATGGTGACTGAATTCACCAGCATCCTTCTTGCGGATGTTTTCAACAACAGTTTTTGTTATGGTTGCAACATCCAGTCCTGGGTTAAGAGAGAAATACGTAAGAGCAATCATTAACCCAAATTCGCCACAAAATGCATTTCAGACTCCAGCTGTTGATCTTATTCCTTACTACTAATAATTCTTATCAGCCTGTTCACACTCACAATGTCAGACTAAATTATAAGCTTTTGTAATTTATCACAGGTATTTTAGAACAATGATATTTGAGATAACAGAAAACATCAAACATAGTAAAAAGAGTATGACAACTAACAAGTTTTTCAGTCTGTGCTGGGGATCAGCATATAGATATATTTGCTAAGACCACTGATTCCTACAGTTCTGATGGCAAGACTATGATTTGTCAGGAAAGTACCAGGAAAAGCTCAGAATAGTTTTTTTACAGATGCTGAAGCAGGATGTTTTATTTTTGAAACCTTAGCCAAGTTTTTAAAACAAAATTTCTAAAAAAAAATGTAAGAAAAGTTAGACACTGAAGTCTGCAGTAAATCTATTTCTCTGTGAATTCTGAATGGCACAGAGGTATTGTCAAACAATGGGCAGTGTGGTGCTTCACTGCAGTCCCTGTTAATTTCATGTATACACCTGGAAGGAAGATCACAATTAATGTAAGCAACCCACTGTGGCTAACAAAGAGCACTATAAATGGGACCAAAAAAATTAAGATACTCATAATCTTCCTAAATCCACAAGCAGGTGTGCATTTTTATAATGAGTTTCCTGAAATAATACGATCATGTCAAGCTTTAGAGCATATATATGAGACAGGCAGCTGGCATTTACTTCCTGCTGTGCTTGGACATAATCCAGAAGCAAAAGTGGTATTAAGTTTAATTCAGAAAAAAAATTGCAATTCCAAGTTAGTCAAAACCCACAATATACCTACTGGAAGAAGTGATCAGCAAACTGATTTTATTTAATTGAAAACTGAAGAGACACAGTAAGGAAGTAATATAATCTTCATAGCTAGGTCCTGTATTCAAAACTACTAAAAGACAAAATAAGCCAGGATACAAAGTGATAATTAGAATATCAGCATCTCACCTGCATCTTTTGCTAATTCAAGGCAGTGGTGGCGTTGATCACTTTCAGTAACATCTTCAAGAAATAAAGCATACTGAGCAACTGCTAGCTCTGGGGGCAAGTGGCTGACATAAAATGCTACTAAATCTGTGTGCTTCTCAGATATCATCCGCTGCAGAGCAAGAAGCCAATGTTTAGAAAAACATAGTATATTCCTCTATGTTAACGTGTGTTTACACTTTTCTAAAAACATGTTTTATGTAAAAACATAAATGTGTAACAAACTTGTGATTATTTTGTTTTTATACAGGAAGATGCCACTTCTCAGCTTCTAAACAAGGATCAATAAAACTGTCTCTCATTTAAGCACTGCTGACAGAAACTCTGCATATTAGGCAAGCTTCCACAGATCTCTGGAGAAGAGAGCATTAACTGTGTCATAATTCTTTCTATCCTGTAACCTTAAGTTTCCTTTACATCTAAATTACATCAGAGAAAACAAACTATATTTTTGTAGGCTTACCTGAATGTAGGTCTTTAGGACTTCAACAGAAACTTCCTCCTTATTATAAACAAATATAAATTCAATTTTAAATGAGATAATGTGGGGGGGGGAGAAAAGAAAGTAAGAAAGAAACTTTAGAGGCTGGTAACGTATAAGGTTATTTGATTATCCCTGCTTCAGCCACCTACACATTTGAACAGGCTCAGCTGGAAAAACTGTTTCTCTCAGACAGTGGTGAAAAAGAATAGTCTTCTGATTCAAAGATTCAGCATTTCAAGGATTTTGTTTTTCAGTAACCGAATAACAGTTTTTGGTCTAACTAGAAAGTTACTTCTAAAATTGTTTTCCAAATCTTTTCATATTACAATTTTTAAAATTAATAAATAAAATGTCAGGCGAACAAGATGACTATGGCAGTGTGCTACATGCACTGCTGTGTTACAGAAAATCCTAACATTCCTACGTACAGCATATCAACACCACATGGCTCATCTGTAGTAGCCTACACTAAACAACCAAAGTCTAGCCCAAGCACCTGAGGCTGCTTAAGCTAAGACTCAAGTGTTTGTTACAGTGAAGAACTATCAGTTTTATAGAGAACTTTACCTAAGCATATACCTATATGAATTGTTCTCTAACATCAAATAAGGAACATCATAAAAGCCTGCACAACTGTCTCTTCCCTCTGAGGTCTAGTGAGCGTTGATTGAGTAATGTTGCAGTAAATTCACCTATTCCAAAATTGCAGGGGCCATAAGCAAGTTACTCACAATCCCACAATGGAATTCATTTAGGAAATTGCATATTTTGTTGTCCCCTCTGTTAAACATTTGCTAATGACTAGTTCTACCATACTTTAGCTTAAAGACCTACTCCATCAAATTTTGAATCTGGCTGAAAAATGCTTATGTATACACACACACAAGTTCCTTTTAATTAGCTAAATGTTAACTGACTTGAAAAGAAATTTCAACAGGGGAATGAAGCAATGGTAAGACACATAAAAAAACCTGTAATAACTCAGCTGTATTTAAATCATCTAATGAAAACACACATTTGTCTTTTGCCAAAATAGGTTACATTCAGAAACAACCTGATCCACAAGTGCTAAATTTTCTAACAGTAGAAAGGGAGAGCTTCCAGTTACTTGTGATTGCCTCAGAAAAGAGTAATTGCAGCTCTGCGACTCATCTGTGTATTTAGCATAAACAGACTAGGTAGCTCTCTAGTAGGTTACACTTAGTACATATTTTGAGAAAATATGAAAGTTTCAGCTAGTACCCATTACTTCAAGCAAAAACATTTATAAGCTTACAGCAACAGGTACAATTCCAAGGACTGTGTATAAGATCAGGTTATACTCAAAGCATCTTGGATGCTATAAGCCTAACAATGAAGTTTGAGTCAGGTCTTTCTTAATAAAGGGCTTAGGAACAGAATCCATCATCCTCAAAAAATAATTTTCAACCTGAACTGGAGGGGTGAAGGATGCTCTTTTCCAATTTTGACTGTTGTAATTAGGCTCCAAAATCAACAAATACACTCTTTAAGAATGCAGCTCCTCATCAGCCTGGTAATAATTTACCATTATTATATGTTTATATGTAGTTTATATTTTTATGCACAAGGATTTCTAATTCAGACTGGCTATCGACAACAAATACACTATGACAACCAATCAAATACAAGTGAACTTACCTTAGTTTGCAGACCCAAGGTGCGGAAAAACAGAATAAGATGCGTCATGAAACGAAGGAGATGTCCTGGAAGCACACTTCTGTCTTTGGAAAGCCACCTGCTGAATTCTTCCATCAAACCTACAGTCACCGAGGAAATGTTGATATTAGCCATATCACAGGGAAATTCTTAGGGAAAACACCTAAGAAGTGTTTCAAAATTATGCATTTATTCAACGCATGCAATTTAGCCTCAAATGCCCCCCAAAAACTGAACAGCAACAGCTTTGGAAAGACTTGTTTGGCTTAGATGTCTGCTGTATGTCTTCTGTAATTCCTCAGAAAAAGTTATAGCAGTATATTCCGACACATTCACACAAATTCATGACTTCTTTGAAAACTACCTGCCAAACTGCAGAAAGACCTTACAGTTCTTAATAAAGAAGCAGCTTAGCTTTTAGGTGGAGTCTGCCTACTGTGTGATTCTAAAATCCAATCACATAAACGTTTCTGGAAAGGTAACTAGAAATAATATACTCAGTTGACATTTAAAAATCATTAGAGAAAAGCTCACCATCCACATCTCCCAATATAATGAATTTCTGAATCACGTGATAGTGTTCTTGATTCTCCTCTATAACCCTCTGGGGAGAGAAAAAAGAAAGTTCAAACTTTGAATAAAATCTCATAGCATGATGTATAAAGAAAGCAAACATAAATAAAGCAAAAGTTCCTTAGGGGAAGAAAGCTTCCTATTTCAAAAGGGTATTCTGCATAAAGAGCATGAGAAAAGGCACTTGCTATATCAATGTCAAATTACAAGAATACTGACAAACTGAAAGGAGTATGGATCTGCGGAGTTAATACTTCCATGGAAGAGAATCAAGACTAAGGGCTTTGGACTCTGAAGAGTAGAATAAATGTTACAGAGAAGAGGTTCTACAACATCACAGAAGAAGCAGCAATGTGTTTAAATCCTTACAGAGAAGGTACATGCAACTTCTTTCAGGAGGAAGAGATTGTACGTATTTTTTTTCGGTATAGGAATTAAGGCATGAAATACAATTAAAATGCACCTGTAGAGAGTTGCTACATGGTGAGGACTCTACCAGAAAGGCAATAGCAGCTGGGTGTATTTGTGATTGACTGCAATCACTATGTATGCTGTCTTTCAACATCTTTGCCTTAGCAACATGATAAATGCAGTATGTCTATTCCATCAAATAAAAGTGTAGTTTCAATTTAATCTTTACAAAATTAACATATTAGTGTGAGGGTGATGAGGCACTGGAACAGGCTGTCCAGATAAGTTGTGGATGCCTCCTCCCTGGAAATGTTCACGGCCAGGTTGAATGGCGCTTTGAGCAACCTCATCTAGCAGGAGGTGTCCCTGCCAATGCAGGGGGGTTGGAACTAGATGATCTTTAAGGTCCCTTCCAACCCAAACCATTCTATGATTCTATGATATAAATTATATATATATGAAATAAGTGTCCTGGGTGTTAAAAGTAAAAAAATAAACAGTTTCTTTAAGCAAATACGCTTTTAAATTTTGAAAAGCCTGCTTCAAAATATGCACACAAACCTCCTATAAAGAAAACTGAAATCTCCTATAAAACAAAAGGACATGGAATTGATCTTTGCACATTTTACCAAAGTGTTAAATAGGTGATTTACTCTGTTTTGTACGTCTGACAACACTTGACAGACAGCTACTTCTCTAAGTACACTCAGCTAGTTTGGCAGATATGGGACAAGACAAAACCTGTATCTTTTTCATCATTAAAAGGGGCAGCATATAAAAAGATCTATTTAAGAAATTACACATTACAGAGGTAGAAAACCTACAATAAATGAGTCACAGTGCATATTTGAGCATTTAGTTGAATAGTGTATTACAAGTAGAACCTAGTGAATAGTTAAATATGGTAAACAGTGAGAATAAACACTAATTAATATGTACCTTTTTGTCTGTTGCCTGAAGTTCTTCAAAAACTTTTTCTGAAGTCCAGCTTCAAAGTAGAAGAAAAAAGGAAAAAAAAAGTTATCTTGAATATTCCAAACAGATCACATAGGATCCTTTGTGGAGTGTAGGAGCATAAAACTTACATAAAACTTACTTTGTTTCTAAATACTCTCTAGGGAGCTCTTCCATCTCTTCTGTACTTATTACTGAGGTTCGTATTTCCTGCTCAACAAGAGTGTCCACCATGACCCTGAAATATGCCCAAACAGTATCTTCCCAGGTATCACAAACTGGAAGAATCTACAAATTAAAAAAAAATAGAGAGCAAAAATTATCAAGACATGGAGAACTATCAGAATCTGAACAGAGCAACTGTAATTTAGGATCAGATTTCTGGGCACCCAAGCAGACTAATAACCATCCTGAAGAGCAGCCTTCCCTTCATCAAAGCAGGATACAAAAAAAATCCTTTCACTGAGTAACGCTCTAGCACCTTGATTATTTTATATCAAGGGTAGTCAATAGAAACCATCCTATGCTGCTTCCAGAAGCACTCTGACACCACTCCCCTCTGTGTACCACCTCAGAAAACCAATCCAGATGAAGATGTTCCACTTTTCTGCCCCATCATTTCTCCTCATGATCACTTTGCCATACAGGTCTATGTCACAGTTGCACAAGTCATGGTGCAGTAGTGAGTGGTGAAGGGTAGGAGGAGGGGAGAAATGCTCCTGTGGTGAGCTAAAAAACTTGATGTCTCTGAATCTTGCTAGACGCTGTCATCAGTGAAATGCTGAGACAAGTTCCAGAGAAAGCACTGTATTTAATGAAACACTTCTCTCTTACAGTAATTTTAAAGTGACTGTATTTTAATGAAATTTTATGTCATTAAATGTCTCATGACTGGCACAAGAAGGTAAGTATCTTCTGTTCTTTAAGTTTGTATAATTTTACAATGCTTTTTTTTCCTGTAAAAGAACTAATTTTAAATTTCAATGAATAAAACCTGAAAACCTTCCCTATTCTCCCTCTTTTTATTTTCTGAATTATCTTTATTTGTAATACATCATACCAAGATGGGGGGTGAAGGGACTGGGAAATCAAGCTCCTCAAGTAGGAGCGTACCACTAATTACTAAAAGAGCGAGAAAACTTTTCTGGTAGTCTGCAATGTCACTGTTCTTAAAAATAATAATAAAACCTAAAATCACTACTTAGGAGTGGAAGAGCACAAAAAACATCTGGAGGATTAAAACTAATAAAAAGATCAAACTACTTTAAGTGAGCATCGTATAGTGTATAAAATCTACTGATAATGAAAAGTTGGATACACAAAATTGTCTATAAGAATACTGTGCATGAGCAGGAAAGTGACTGTGTAAGCTCTTCAATAGAACTAAACTAGAGAACTAAAACACCAGCACTAGAACTGTTTGTATTTAAAGTCAGCAGGAATAATACTAAGTCTATGGAGGATATTTAATTAAGGTACGTCAATCCTACAAAGAACATGTCTACTAAAGCAGCAATATTTGCTATTGTCCTCTTTAGAAGATCTTTACAAGTTCCATAACCAGTAACTGAAGTATTTCTGATGATTCACTGTCACATAGGAGAAAGAAAATGCCCAGCTACCAAAGACCACTTAAAAGTAGGAGGCTTGACATACCTGTTTGAGGTTTCCACTCAGTGCTGCGTAGATTGCTCTCTCATATCTATTAAACTGCTCCTAAAATAAACAGTAAAAAATAAATAACCTTTCATTACAAAGCATGCATGTTTTCTAGTCACTTCCCATTTTAGAGAGATTAATTCACTATAAAATGCTCCATCTAATAGTTTCCAAGAACAACTAGGAACTCATAGGACACAACAGAAATAAAAACAGCAAGTGACTTCCCTTTCACTGGCACCCCCTTGTCACTTATCTGAAAAATTTATAATGACCTAGAAAGAGAGCAATGTTTTTCCTTTCCCAATCAATTAAGTCAAGATGAAAGACAAAGTTAGCATCAGCAGTTTCACTTGCAACCAAATAAAAACAAGTCATACATCTCCTAAGCCTGAAAAATTGGTGATTATGTAGATTTCTTATAATACATAAACATGTTATTTTGGAAGTCCTCTTAGAAACATTAATTGCAAATCCTATAAGCAGCAGACACAGAGAGATAATGTCACAAAATAAAATAATAAATTAATAACATTATGTGACAGAATTCAGGAAACTTCAAATGTATCTATTAAGATAAAGCAAATCAGCACTATCTTACCTCTTCAGCCATCCGCCAACAACTTACTTTCCAAATGCACCTATATGGATTCCCTTGAACAGGCTCCAGCTCTATTCCTAAATGCAAAGGATAATTAAAACAAAGAAAAAAAACTTGCTATTAAGAAAAGAGAAAGCCTATTTTCTGTTATTAATCCCATTTGAATCTGTCTGGAATTCTTCCTAAAGCATTCTGATGCTTTCAACTGGATTGCAAGTTGGCTTTTCTGGGAAGCTTGGTAGATGCACATCTTAAAGTTACAGTACTGTGAAAGCTTAGCTGCTATCTAGCTTTGAAGAAAATAATGATTTTTATCTACAATGTTTACATGTGGAAAACACAAAGTTAAGGAGAAAAGGAATTTTTATATCCTAAGGAATACAAACTTCTAAAAAATGTCACTGATTCTGTGCTGCTATTCTGTACATTTCTGGATGGGCTTATGCACCATGGAATTAAAACTCACAGAACAGCAGGCAAGTTAGGTACACTCCAAACCCAGGCTAGGACACTGGGGAAGCATGCCGATAAAAAAACCAAACCCACCAGGCAATCAGGATTTGAAAAGCAGGAAAGCATTATGCCTTCCAGACCTGGCTGTGCACAGCACTTAAACATGTTCTTAAATTCTTTGCTAAATCCTGCCGTGTCCTGAGCATAAAGAGAAGCAAGGTAACGTGTTATAAATAGGACCACGTGCAAGGAACACCAGAACTGAGAAGAAACGTAATTTAACAAGTTTCAATTATTTTAAAAGCATACCTTTCTCTTGAATTTACATTTGCTGAACTCTACTCCTACTACACCTTCTGAAGCTGGATACAGAGTCTAACTTTAAGTCCCTAAGCAACAAAATGTTTGCTAGGTGACACAAGTCAGATGTTGAAATATTATACTGCGGTGGAGAAGATCTATCTGGAACTCCAAGCCATCTATTTCCTAGTGATTACACTGGATTTTCAAAATGGTAGCCACTTTAGCATGTTAAGTGGATTCAGAGAACTCATATCTTCAACTAAAATAATTTATTAGTTTTTACAGATTCAATAAACATGACAAAATATTTTACATACAAAAAAAAGGCTCTTAAGGTGAAAAGAGCGAGCTATTTCTCTTTGCCACAGATATTAACAGAAGGCCCTCTTCCCTATTTTTACATGCACTTTGAAGTAGATACCTCCATTTATGTTAGGATCATGATACAATTTCCATCCTTCCAAAGTTGCAGCTCTCCAGGCCTGACCACATCGTTTGCATAAGCGTTGTGCCTGAAAAAACATGGATTTTCTCAGCAGTAGACTACAAGGTAGGAAAACCACCAGTTTATTTAAAAATCTGAACATTACTAAAACAGTTACTTTGTGTAGAGATTGTACTAGGCAAAAAAATAAGCACAAAGAACCTTAACCTAAAAAGAACGGAAAGATTTCAAAGTAAATAAATAAACTGTCATAGGTGGGTTTTTTCACTAAGCATTTTAGGTGTCAGTCAGTATTGTAGAGATGTGAGCAGCATGCTAGAGTCCCATTTTTGCTAGCTTAAACAGCAGTTATGCATCCTTCTTTTAAGTTTAGTTTAAGGTGTCTTCTGGTTGCTTAGATGTATAATCCATCTCTTCACACAGTCATCATCATCTATGTTTCCAGTTGACTTAGCTTTCCAAACCCTTCATGCACTTCTAAAAATAGCAATCCTGCCTTTCCCATAGTGATATTAAATAGTCTATGCAGTACCACAAACAGGTTTAATTCAAAGGTATTTTGAATAGCATGGAAAGTAAAAGAGAAACTGCACAAAAAAGCTTCCTTAAATTTTTCCAATTCTACACCCCTAAAAAAATAATTTAAAAAAAAATAAATCAGTTAAAGATGATCTAATTAGTCTGGCTGGCACAATTCCAGGACCGACAAAACAATATGAACAGCGAAAGAAACTGCAATATGCAGCCTTGGTTTGTTTAGCCAAATTCTATTATTTTCATGCTAGAAGGCTGCAGACATTCAGTCATCTTGGGAATGGTGACAGAGTAAAAGTCAAGACAGAAAGGCCAGTTGTTCTAGCTTACCTGCTGTGTACTACCTATGGCACAGTAAATGAGCAGAGGTTCATTCCTAATTCAGAGTAAACTCAGAGTAAGTTTAACTTAGTTTCAATAGTGAATAACCCACTTCATGTTTATCAAACAGCAGGGACATCATAGAATTGACTGCAGAACAACTGATGCTGCAAATTTATACTCATCATGTCCTGCAGCAACATGTTCACATGCCCATACTATCAGAAAATGAATGGATGTGCACCACAATGGAACAGAATAGCAGCAAGTAACCACACTCCTTAGTCTAAGGTCTTGGGCACAAGAATCTCAAGTTCCTTTTTCCCTCCCATTACTCAAATGTCATTATTATATACTTAGAGCCTAGTTATTATGAGGGAATCAGTTTCCAGTGAAGGCCTTTAGACAACACAACAATACAATATTTACATGATTAAATTATGAAAGCCACTTCACAACTGGGAATCATTGTTCAGAACAGCTTTAGGACCAAAAGTGCATGGATGTCACTCAGCTAAGAATTAATGCAAAGTATACACATCATATATTCTTTAAGGTGGGAAGCAAGCCGACTTACAGTAACAGAGTTGAAGAAGGATAATAACATGCTTTCCAGAACACTCAGTTAAAGTCTATCAGAGTTTTCACTACTGAAGACCCTCCCAAACAATATAGGTAAGAAAACTGAATACAGAAAGCAAGCAAGCAGTTATTTTAACTAATGAGAGTAACCACTGCAATACATTTCTTCTGGTGGCAGTGCTAGTCTATGGAGCTAGTCCATAGGTGCACTCGTCCCCAGTTCTCAGTCCTGGGATACACCTCCAAATGTGCCATTGCAACTGTTTGTACAAAAAGGTGATGAGAGTAGCCCTGACTCTCTCTCCTCAACTCCACTCAGACCATATACCCAACAGAATGTTAGAGAAGTACAGCAAGTAAAGTTTGCTTCATTTAATGCTATTTCTAAGAAAAGCACACATCAAACATCTTTCTCTAGGTGAAACTGCAAGTGCATTCCACTTCAAGGCATCTAGAAGGAAGCCAGTATACTAATCTACTGATCACAGTGATGCAACTGGAAAGTACTTTGAAACATTCTGTGAGTTTGTCTGGCAGTATTCAGTATCAAGCCACTACAGCAAAAAAAAAACAACTGTCAACCAAAAAAACCACAAAGATACAACATTTTTTCCATAACATCTACTCTACACTCAAAATTACTTAACTAAATGCAAGATTTTATTAAACACTAGCAGTCTATCACTTGATGATAAATTGAAAATAAAATCACTACAAGTAAAATTTAAACAGACATTTTATGACAGAGGTTTTCACTAACTTTAATAGTAGGATTTAAAATAAGTTAAACTAGTTAACCAAGAAGATACTATGACTTTCTGCAACTTACTTCATCTGTCATTCCTGCTCTGATGAGAGTGAAGAGATACTTCAATAACCTTGCATCATCTTCTTGGTCCAAGTCATCAAGTGGCAGTTTCTGTCTTACAGGAGCATCTGGATCCTACAAGAAAAAAACCCATCACCATCCATCCAGACAATGCCTAGATGCCTGTTCTGATGATTTCCTGCTCTGTTTTATAATTTGGAGTCACTTTTTCACATTAGCACAACAATCTGTACAATCCATGTAGCATGATACTTCCCTGTCTTTCCTCTCTCATTAATTTTATTTCTTTTCTGTCACTGTTCCTATCAGAAGGCATCATTGCAATTTTTTATTTACTCCACCACTTTGTTTTTTGCTCTGAACTTCCCATCTTCCAGCTCTTCTCACCTTCGAGCATCCTTTCCCTTTTCACAACATCTGTAGTACTTAATCTAAAACAGATTTTCTCAAGCCAGTCAATACCTCAGATAACTCCTCAAATGAACTGATCTTCTAGGACTGCTGTGCTCTCACTGAGACAGTTAATTGCCTCCTTCTGCTGGACAGTCCTTTCTTACCTTGCTTTCCCTCTTCTAAGATTTTACTAAAGTAGCTCTCAAGGAGTCCCATCAGGACTTGGTTTCATTGTATTAGTTACTCCATAAAGACAGCACACCCTTACCTGCAAGGGCTTTCAAATAGTTTTACAAGTTTTTCTGGTTAAGAACATGAGCTGTTTCAAACATAAGAAGTACTAATAAAGCCATTTACTTCACCAAATAGACCACAGGTACTTGTGACTGGGAGTGGGTGTGTGTGTCAAAGCGAATGCTGAAGGAAAACAGAAGTTCACATATCCAAAAAGGAACTTCAGAGATGTCCTGCCTCACAATTTACTAATTTTCAGCTTTTCCAAAGCACAATGTTTTGCATTTTTTAGATAGTGTAACTAATTTGGGATAGTATAGCTATCTAAAAATGTGAAAACACCATATATGCTCTAACTAATTTTGAAACCAAATCTTATTTAAAAATAATACTTACCAACTCTGTTACTAGAGCTCGAGAACTTCCAATGTATGTATTTAACTGTCGCTGCTTCAGAGTGTGTAGCGTGTTCTCCCTGAAAGCAGTGAAATGTTTTTGAGAAAAACGTTTGGGAATTTTTTTTTTAGCAAGGATCTTTTAATAAGACACAAATACTGAAAGATATTTTTGGTTGCATGGAATATGGCTATAGAAAAGACACGCTCAGTTTGGTTGGTTCATCAATGGACTGCGTTACTGTTGGGAGAATGTAACGTTTCACAAGTACAATACAAGAATCAATGGACATGGCTTTGATTTCTTTCAAAATCATCCATTATTTCAATCATCCATGTATTTAACTATGAATTGATCTCTGCATGATGAAAATTTTCCATTAGCATTCTCTACGAAGTCAGTCTGGGACAGAAATTCAACTTAGGATGAACACATAATTTACAAAAGCCTGTATCCACTGGCTATTAAAACAAGGTTTATTCTAAGCATCTACAATCAAAGGTAGGGCTTTTCTGCTGTAAAACCCATCGTTGATAACATAGATTGCAAAAATGGCTTCTGGTGAAGCATCAATGACAGTGATGACAGGTGATGACAAGGATTTACACAGACAAAAATTACAGCCAGACAAAGAAGTGGCCACCTTTGAGAAACACATAGTAAGAATGGTTTTATCCAGTGTAAATAGCAGGCTGATCAGCGGGTGACCATTTCTTACTGTGTTTTATTATGAAAAATCAAATCTGCATCCAGGTTAAGATGAAATTAAATGGCTTTGATGGTTTTCCTTCCATCCTTGCCTCCTAAAAGCAGGTGGATAGAAAGGAAATCTCAATTTTTACATCAAAGAAATTAAAGGAAGTGAATTAATTGAACAATTTTTTTAAAATGTACTTCTTTTTAGGAGTGATTCTGTGGCTGTGAATCTTACACTTGATGGGAGCACATATACAAAGGAAGTCTGAACTCACCAATATACAGATTTTGCATAAAACTCGATGTTATCAGAGAAGTCCCCAATTTCATCCTTGGCAATGCTCTCTAGCCAATCAACCACCAGCTGCAATAAAATTAAACTGCATTTTTAAAATAAATCTGCAATAACTAATATTTTAATTGCTATCCTCTCATCTCTGGATCTACTCGTTATCAATATGGTAACCAAAGGTGCACACATCCTGAAGACTACACCACTTTCATTTTAAATATCAAATATCGAGGTTGTTTAGGCACTTGATCTCTGATTCTCACTACATGCTGCAGTTACTACAGTGCTGCTTAATAGCTTATTAATCACCAGCAAGAGTTAACAGATCCTACAAATGGGAGTAGCTCTCAGCCCCCCATCCTCTTCAAACTATCTTTAGAAAATAAAAAGCATTAATTTTTATGTATACAAAGAATAACACACTTCAGTGAGTATAAAGATAGAAGTGTTACAAACTGCTTAATGAAGTGCATAGAGCACTAGTGTTATAAATATTAAGCATCTACTGCTTTATTTCCATTTTCATATGAAAAACTTTCCATCCTACCTGGCTTTGTCGAACAAGTGAGTCTTTCTGAAACAAGTTGTCTACATTTGTCTTTTCACTAGATGTTAAAACCTATTCAAGAAACAGATGATTATTACTTCACGGAAAAGAAAAATGGCCACAAATCCATGAACACCAAACTGAACCCATAACTCAATCTTTGAATTTTGCATGGCTGCAATATTGAGATTGTAAACATAAACCACAAGCTTATATTTAGTTTATTATATAGCTTAACAAAAAATCCCAAGAAGTGCAAGCTTACTGTGATATCAAATGCAGTTTCATCTTCCAGTGCAGACTGTATTCTGTCTCTAGAAATGACAGTGCAAAATGTTCATGATTAAAATAAAGTTGATAAAATTCAGCAGAATTCATGAGTGAAAGCGCTTTAAAACATATTTACAAAAATGTTATTTTAAAATACTAGGAAAAGCTGAGAAGCTAGTAAAAATAGGCCCATTCGCAACATTAATTTCTGTAAATAGAAAATAAACAGACACATATATCAGTACCCAGTTCCATAAACAGATTAATAATAGGTACTTAATTGCTTCACTCCATATTTATAAACTCATAAAAAATATATCCAAGAAAGTCAGCTCTGTACAAAAATATAGTGTTTTTCAAAGGAATTACCTATAAAGTGAGGACAACAGTCTCCAAGTAACCATCTCTTGCTTGAGAAGCCACAAGACACTGGCAGTTTTTGAGAACTTTTGCTGTCCAGGAGTTGCCCGATAAACTATTTTCCCTAGTATATTCACCTGAGGTAAACAAATTTATAAGTAGTTAAAACTGTGCATAATTGTATTTTTTCCTTGGCCATTCAAGCGATCTTTTCATTGTCCTGAAAGCTTTCAACAACCAAGTTTGATTACCATATCTTCAAAACAGGTAGATGATGCTCCACACCATAAATTCCCTTAACTATTACCAAAATACCATTAACACAGCCTAGAGGCCATAACCCCAGAGAGTAGCTTTGTTTTGCAGTGCAATGTACAAACCTAGGATGAAAAACACTTATTCTGATCAATTAAAAAGCACCAAAAGACTGGGGTGGTGGGGGAGAGAAGGCAACCACTGAAACAACCAACCAAAAAACAAACTACCAAATCCCCCAACTTTTTTTCCATATACACCAATACCAAACAAAGTCAGCCCTACTGGTATTTGTGACAGCATTTTTGCACTTACCAGTGCTTGAAGGACACCCTTTCCTTTCTAGCTCTGTTAAATGAAGAAACCCAAACTGCTGTTTACCACATAATTTACAACATAACAGCAAATAAACTGCATTTTCCTTTACTGATTAAATTGATTTCCTTTATTCATTTAAGGTCGAGGGAGGTCCTCCGCCCCCTCTACTCTGCACTAGTGAGGCCACATTTGGAGTATTTTGTCCAGTTCTGGCCTCCCCAGTTCAAGAGGGACAGGGATTTACTTGAGAGAGTCCAATGGAGGCCTATGAGGATGATTAAGGAACTGGAGCACCTGTCTTATGAGGAAAGGCTGAGAGACCTGGGGCTGTTTAGTCTAGGGAAGACTGAGAGGGGATCTTACTAGTGTATATAAATATCTGAAGGGTGGGTGTCAAGGAGGGGCCAAGTCTCTTATCAGTCATGCCCTGTGATAGGACAAGGGGCAACGGATGCAAACTAGAACACAGGAAGTTCCACCTTAACATGAGGAAAAACTTCTTTACTGTGAGGGTTACAGAGCACTGGAACAGGTTGCCCAGAGAGGTTGTGGAGTCTCCTTCTCTGGGGACTTTCAAGACCTGTCTGGATGGGTTTCTGTGTGACCTGCCCTAGATTCTGTGGTGGTCTTGCTCTGGCAGGGGGGTTGGACTTGATCTCCAGAGGTGCCTTCCAACCCCTAACATTCTGTGATTATGAAGAAAACAATCAAGTGTTCTCCAGAAGTAGCTAGTTCCAGAGCTCCTATTACTTCCAAGAACAACCCCAAACTCTTACATCCTATTTGTCAGGCATCAGTATATTAATCAGTTTTCAAGTGAGAGGTGAACAACAGACTTGGAGAAAAGAATTGTGTACCATCACGATACAAGAGAGGAGCATGATCTTCCTTCCATTCCCTCCTATAACCTTCTAGAAAATATGAAAAGAGCTCATGGCTGCTAGGAGCCACCAGGCTGATCTCTGGGTGCAGCCAAGAGGCAGCATTAGAGTTCAGGGCTGTCCCTCTACCCCCATTCCAAGCCCCATCAGCAACATCCAAAGATGCTCCTTGGAGCAGCATCCTTCACTCTACTTCTGTAGGACCTTGGAAATATATAGTCAACTCCACTCAATTCCACATGGCTTAAAACAACCACTCAGTATTCCATGATCTTGTAGATGGTATCTACATCCTCAAACAGGAGAAATGTAAGAGTCTTTCTTATCCATTTCAGCTCAGAAGTCCACCATCTCACAAAATAATAACATTCACATTTAATTTCCTCTCTTGTCTGCTTCCTACCTGGGGACACCTTCTACCAAGAACACCTTTTCTTAACATAGACACAGGTATGAAGTCTCTGAAAAAATTATCTGTCCACCTCTCTCTTTTGTAATCAACACGTATTGACAGAAACATCATCATTTCTTATTTTCAAACTGCCAAACCCCACTGATTCCAAACTGTCAGTCAGCAGCCAATCAAATAAAAAACTGCCTAAAAGCAGAGACACATTAAATCTGACATTGAGCCTTTTGTTGCCAGCTTGTTAGTAATATAGCAGAAAACTCCTTAAAGTGTCATAATACAAAGATTTATTTATACCAAAAATGTACTTTTTAATCCAGATTATTATAATTAACAAAAACATCTATATATCTGCTCAATTTTATTGTCACTCGTCACTTGCAGTGGAATGGCAGCCCAATGACATTTTTAGTGTGCAGCAAGCTACACAATGGGTATTCTTTTGCCAAAACAGTGTATGAAGAAAGAGAGGTGCTATTCAATGCTCGTGTTCAGTGACTCATAAGACTGCAGTCAGCTGGAAGTTGTAAAGTATCTACGTTAAGCACTGTGACTTCTAGGCATAAAGAAAAATAGCAATACTACTTTGGGAAGGAATTGTAAAATAAATAAGAAACCAAGCAAACCACTTACCTGACTGTTGCAAATACTTTCATACTCATCCACAAGATCGAAAATGGTAGTTGATGTATGCTTCAGGAAGGAATGCAGGAAATCTGAGTACATGCTCATAGTAGCTACAACAAATTTAAGAAGAAACAGCCACATTAGCCAGACATAACTCAGCAAAAAAACCTAATGGACTAAAAAAATAAATAAATTTCTTCTGATGACAAGGCATCTAACATTTTGTAAATCTAAACAAGGACAAGGATGTTATGAACTCTTTATATCCCATAAAGCTGGAACTTATCAACTAAGGTACACAGAAGCTATAAGGTTAAGTCGATTAATTATAAAACTTTTGCTGTAAACCTGTCATTTGCAAAATTTTTAACAAAAGTATTTGCTTATCTCCACAAAACTAAACCAGTTTGCGCCTCACATGACCAGAGCATCCCGTTTGTGTCATCAGGTTCCACAGAAGAGACAAACTCTCAAAACTCTGTTAACTGGAAGAGATTAACTTTCTGAACTTCTATAACTCAACTGTTTTTGACAAGGAAATATCAGCAAAATAATACAGGAAAAAAAATACGTATTTATATTCCACAAATAAAAATTGTGGTCGACTATTATGCCAGCTTCTGATTGTCTCACCAGCTTCCCCAGGATCATCCTCACGCAACAGTACAGCACTCATAGTGACATCTTCTGTCATGTTGGACGTGTCTAGATTTACAAACATTCCTGGCTGCTGAGGTGAAAGTGCCATTGTCCAGTTACTTTCATCCAACTAAAAGGATAACAAGAACATAAGGAAAACAGAGAGCAATCTCAGATTATTGTAAGGTGAGGTCAAAGTTTTTTCAATCTTTATGAACAGTGGAAATAGAGCAATTATGAAAGTTAATAGTTAAATAACTACCTATAGGTAAGATGCAACTACACCTTTAACAACAGCTCTGAAAAGATTAAAATTTATCTGGAAAAAGTAAATTCTCAATGTTGTGTTTGTTTTTTTTTTTCCTCAGGAAATAACTAAAGTAGAAACTAATTTAATAAGCCTGTCTACTTTAAAACAGCATGTATCACTTTCCATCTTAAATAAATGTCTCAAAGTTTCATATTCCATTATGCTAGCTTTCTTAGTATTTTGCTGTTCAGAGTTTAAAAAGACAGGGTAACACTGACTAGGTTGTAAAGCAACTGCAAGGAGTTAAGCAAAATAGTTAAAATTTGAATTGGAACCATTTACTAGTCTTTTAACCTTCTTGGTGAATTGCTCAAAACCATCTGATCGAATGAAGCAACACGTTTAAAATAATAGCAAGTATCAGAATATTAGAGGAGGAAATAAAGACATATTTGGGGGGGGGTAACTTAGGGGAGTTATCTGATAACATATCTGACATCAGAGCAGCAAAATGGCCAAACCAGAATATAGACTGTACATACACTGCACTGACTGGACAGATTCCTACAGCTGTTCTCATGACAGCAACTGCTTTCTCAGCAGCAATTACTGCTACACAAAGATCCAGAGATGTGCCACTGGTTGATTCTTTTTCCAGACTCTTAAGAGAGGGTCCTAGAAGGGCCACAAGAATGATCAGAGGACTGGAGAACAAGCCATATGAGGAGAGGCTGAGAAAACTGGGTTTGTTCAGCCTTGAGAAAAGAAGGCTTTGGGGAGACGTTATTACAATGTTCCAGTACTTAAAAGGGTGGCTACCAAGAAGATGGAGACTCCCCATTTACAAAGAGTCACATGGAAAAGGCAAGGGATAATGGGCACAAGTTGCTCCTGGGGGGATTCCAAGTAAGACTCAAGTTTTTCACCATGAGGACAGTCAAACATTGGAATAGTTTCCCAAGGGAAGCGGTAGATTCCCCCACATTGGACAGTTTTAAGTCTCAGCTTGACAGGGTGCTGAGCCATTTCACATAAACTACAGTATTACCTAGAAAGGTTGGATCAGATGATCCTTGAGGTCCCTTCCAACCTGGCATTCTATGATTCTATGAAAATGGTCCCACCCAAACAAGTACAACCAGGGAACCAGATGACCTTGTGTAGCAGTCTTTTAAGCATAACTAAAAACTGTGGACATGTACCTGTTATTCTTCCTTTTATGCCCCAGTTTCTACCCACAGAATTCCTCTTGCCTTGTATCTCTCTGCCATTATTACCCTCTAGCCAGCCAGAACAGAACCCTATAGCACTGACAATAGAGTAAAAACAACAAGAAACTCTGTTCCAGTAAAATCGTATCCGGTCTCTGTGAGAAATACAAAAAGGGCTGATGAGTGGTCTCATCTACCAGCAAGTAAATTTCCACAAGACATAATTCTTAAGTCCATTTGCCATCATCCTCTTGTGAAAGCCTCTGTCTAGTCCCAAGTTTCCTCCTGCTAATCTAAACTGGACTCAAGTCAGAGCAGTAAATGCTAACTTAAAATGTACTCCACTGACAAAGCTTTGTGTGTGTTGATCAATTGGGCCATGGAAGCTGGTAAAAAACAAACGGGCTTTGACAAACTGTAGAAACAACTAGAAGGGAGAATGAATTAAAATGCACATACAGAAAGAGATCTTAACTTGTTTTGAGTTAATCTAAAGGTAAACAGAGATAGAATACTTCAGATGTCTCTACTGATGACTTTTTTCATCAGTGTTTTTCCAAAGACATTATTACAGTAGAATTAACATAATTCGAAAAGTCATCAGAAGAGCTTGTTCTCTGAAGTCCAAACTTGTGCATCCAAGTGAAGCCTAATACTGGAGAGTGCTAAAATTAGAAAAACACTGAAGGTTTAACTTCCTGATATAGAACAATTATCTTTGAAGAATTTGTAAACAAGCAAAGTTGAGACTTTTGTAGTCACAAGCTGAGGTTATAAGGACTAGCTTAACACACGTAGTGTATTTAGCAAGACCTTAAAATCCTCTATTATTCCTCACTGGATCATCTCAAGGAACATCACAGTAGTAAATAATACTAGAATAGCAAGCAGCAACAGTAGTGATAGCAAGCTACCATTACACCACTCACAGTTGATCCTTGGTGCAAACAACACTGAAACACTGCAAACTTGTAGCTTAAGTTTCACAGAAATAATAGAGAAAAAGGTGCTTGAACCACGTTACCATTGACAGATTGTCGAAAAGTCCAGAATTTGGTAGAAATAGAGGAGATTTCCCTCCTGTTCCCAGGATGGAAGACATATTTGATGACTTCATGGAGCTTCGACTTAGTGCAGTACCTGAAAGACAGACAGCCTTTTCTGAAAAGAAGTATTTAAGGCCACTATGCTCTACTGAGGAGCTGAAAAGGAAATCTTGTAACAGAGACCGAAGTATTTATGAAGCCCTGCTCAGTCACACATGAAACAAACCAAACTGATGCAGAAGTAACTTCTTCCTGTCCATCTTTATCCTCCTTCCTTGGTACAAAAGGCTCGTACCAAACCCACAGATGCCAATTATAAATTAAAAATAAGACTTAGGCCCAATGACACTTAGAAATAACAAGGTTAATTTCCAATAATAGAACTTAATAATCTACACATCAAGTTACACTAGGGTTATACAAAACCCCTGATCACCAAGCATGGAGCATAATCCAATCCTAGTTTTCCAAGTAAGGCATGTATAAAACTAAAGACAAAGCATATAAATTGTAATTTCAGTTCTTCCTCACATGAAGCAGTATTCCAGAGAGAAGTCTGAAGCCAAGTTGAATGTGCTTTTATGCACTGAATATGTGACGCACTTCAGTTACTAAAGCATTCGTCGGTATGCTCATGCCATGAGCATAAATCATGAGAAATCTCCCATCACTCTTTCTTGGAAATTGGTCTACAAACCCTTAAAGCAAAAGGCAACCTCAAGTCTGCTCTATCAAAGTTCTACATCTGCTCCAGATACTCCTGCACATCAGTGCACTGTCTAGTGTTCCCAGGAATATCTGACCTGTGTTTACATGGAAACACTGCTTTAGAAGACAATAAATGCCACATCCTACAACAGGGAGCTCCACCACAACAGCCCTTTGCACAGAGCAAAGACCACACAACTGGCATTAGGACAATAGCTGCTTTGGTCACTTTATCAATCACAAAGAGCCTGGGAAGCCATCTAAAATCATTGGCTGCATCAAGACAGTGACAGACAAATCAGGAGCGGTGTCAACAGTGCTAACAAGGGAACAACACATAGTCCTGAAGTTTCGGTAGCACAGTTGGAAAGAAGTGCCTGTACAACTCTCAACAGCAGGTCTTGATACCAAGACAGCTTCAGTCAGCATCGAGATCCTTAATGTTTCCTTTTGCACTTGAGGACTGCTGAAATCTACAATAGTATATACTATCACAAAATAAAGAGAATGTTCAGTTTCCATCAGACTCCATCAATTTTCAATCTGTAGAACCAGAATTATGGCTACTAACATTAACAATCTGACTCTGAAGTTACAGATCAAAGCATTTAAATTGTTAATGGGTCACCATTCTCCTCCATGGAACCAGAAAATAACTGCTATAAACCCTCCTACCCATATGATACAACAGACTCAAGAGTTAGGAATTTACAGGGTGGCAGAAAAGAAATATGTTGAATAATCCTCAAATACAGCTCTTAATACTCCCAAATCCATAATTAGGGGCTACTGACATAAAAGGAAGCAAAAAATCTTGTCCTCCAGAAAGTAAATAATGGATGCACTTCATGAGAAATCTTTAAATGTTCCACTACAGGAAAGGGACTATACAACTGGAAAAGAAACCCCTAATAAACTCTGTGGCCCTTCACTGGACCCACTACAGAATGTCCATGCCTTTCTTCTTATGAATTGTTATAAATGATGAATTCTGGGCATATTATCCCTTTAACTAAATACTAAAGAAAGCAAGCAGTCTTACCTGGCTGGCGAAGCAACGAACTAGGAGTTCGGGAAATCAACTGTCCTCTGGGTGTCATGTTTCCAATAGTGTCATCCAAGGATGTAAGAACTGATTAATAAAGAAGTTAAGAAACATTATCCTAAACATGCTTTTGGCTCTGTTCAAAACAATTATGAATACTTTGAAAGGAAAAATATTTATATGTAGCTCAAGTATTATGAAGATTACACATGTTTCAGACTAAAGCAGAAAGTCCCATTCATAAGCCTTAATTAAGCCACAAAATGTTTCACGAGAAGCTTAAAAGCTAGAGGGCTAAAAGGGACATCACAGAGTGAAGTTCAGAGATGTGAGCACAACAGGTCTGGGCTGCTCAGACCAAAGAGAATACCTTTACCCCATGAGGAGCTGCATTATGCTTGATAAACCATTTTTAAAAAAGCTCCCCCTCACCGGCAGGAAAAGAACGGGAGAGAGAAAATTCCATTTAGAGGAAATACTATTCTGTGAAAAGGCAAACTGCATCTTTTGGCTTATCCCTAAGTACTCCTGCAAAGGCCAAGTAATGTATCATGTTGCTGAACTAATAGCATTTTTCTAAATCAAACTCATCCAGACTTCCTAGCCATACTTTCACTCAGTCATTAATACCCCTCCCTACTAGTTTTTAGATACTGCAATCACAGTTTTGTTTTTGAACTTTTATTCTTCTTAATGCACGAAAATACCACACAGAAAACACACCAGAGAAGTGGAAAACACGAGAAAGTTCAACAGCAAAATGCTGATTTCAGAATACCTCACAAACCAGAGAACAATTTCACATTATAATCATGCATTCCTCACTTTAAATGGGTATAAAAACAAAGCGCAACTTGCTGTATATTTGAAAACCATTCTCAACATGCTCAAAATCAAAGCAGTAGTAAGAACACATGTGAATACAGCAAGTAACAATTAAAGAGGTGAAAAGTCTTTACAGGAAAAGGATACTAGAAACTCTTTTCTGAGAGCTTTGCTTCCGTCCAGGTCTGACCATCTCTACACCACAGGGGGAGGGCATGTCTCCAAAGCCATTTCTGAAGAACAGCAACAGAGACACAAAACAAACAAGTGAAACCAGGCAGAACACAAAAGGTTTTTTTGTTACTTCAAGTAACTCCACAACTGGGAAACAAGTGTAAATCTCCTGCAATTCTAGCAGTGACGTCCAGTGTCCTCTATAGAACATGTGATATTGGTTATCAGCTTGGGAAAATGAGTTTGTCCTAAACCCCACACTTTGTTCCTCCTGCACCACAACACTGTCTTATTAAAAAAAAAAAAAAAAAAGAAAAAAAGCTAGTAAGAGACGCAGCAGTATGAAGTTAAATTTTTAATTCAAAATTTCAATTAAAAGAATGATACTATTTCACAATTTCATTTTTTTCTTCAGACACATAGGACGACAGGCAGACAAAGCCCAGGTGTCTGGCAGAAGGGGGGAAGCCGGCGCCCTAAGAGCCACGGCGCGGCAGGGCAGAAGCTGCGGGAGGGGGCGCGGGCCGCGGCCGTGAGCGCGGGCCCGCCTGCCGAGCGCCCCGCACGGGCCCCGCGCCCGCCGCGGCCCCCGCGCCGCTCACAGCTCTCGCTTCCCCCACCGATGCCCCAGCAGAACCCAAACCGACCTAAGGCTCCCGCTAAGACAGAGGCCTCGGATCCCCCTCAGACCCCGGCGGATCCGCGCCCCGCGCCCCCCGCCCCGCGCCCGCAGCAGCGGGACACGTCCCATCCCGCCACACCGCGGAGCCCCGCGCTCTCCCGCGGCAGCCCCCGCCGCTCGCACCCCTCCATGGCGGCCCCCGGCCCGGCGCACTCCGGCCTCCAGCCTTCCCGCCTCCGCCGGCGCCGCGGCCCGGAAGGAGAGCGGCGACCTCCCGGGCGGGGCGGCCGCACCGCGCCTGCGTCCCGGGCCCGGGCCCGGCCGGCATGGGGCCCGCAGGGAGGGCCGGGCCTCGGGGGCGGGAGGGCCGGGCCTCGGGGGCGGGAGGGCCGGGCCTCGGGGGCGGGAGGGCCGGGCCTCGGGGGCGGGAGGGCCGGGCCAGGTCGTTCCCGGCCTCCCCGCCGCTGCCCCGGCGGAAGCGGCCGCCGGGCTGCAGGCTCGCCCCTCTGCCGTGTTTATCGATGCTTGGATTGTTTCCACCAGCTCACAGACTAGCTGTTCTGCTTCTCTCCCCCTTTCTCCCTGTGCAACTCAGGCCGCTGGCACCACCAAGCAGCAGCTACCATGTGGGGTCACTCGGCCCGCAGCTCCCGGGACAACCTAAGGAAGTTAAGACTACCTCTCCTCTTCCTCTCCAAAAGGAATGTTGCACGCTTTCTAACAGGAATGTTGCACACTTTCTAACAGGACTGTACTGTTACTGCCCTATCGGTACCGGTGACTGTGCTACTGACAGCTGATGTGCTCTAGCACAAGGAGAACTGCCCCCAACGCATTTTCAGTTCACAGACACGCTTTGTAAACACTTGGAAGTACTTGGGCGTATTTGGGTCTACAGCTACAAGGGGTACTTCGAGCAAACTAGGCAATTAAGTTCCTCACACAGAGGGATGCATCTGAAAACAGCTGCAAAAGGCAGCAGAATTGCAAGACATCATACGAAGTCCCAGGGCTTTCTTAAGATGCTGACAAAAAGCCCTGGCACCCCAGGCTTGGTGTCTCTCTGAAGCTGCTGGAGACCCTGCCCTCAGAAGGCTTCACAAAAAGAGGAAAGCTGAAGAGCTTGGTGAAGATGGGGTATGCGAGAACACAACCAAACAGAAGACCCTCGGAGAGGAGATTTTGTAGACGTAGTTTTGGATTAAAAAAAAAAAAAAAGACTAAATTGCCCTTCTAATCATGCAGGCTAACACAGAAGCACAAGTGAAGGCGACAACCCATTACAGCAAAAAACAGTAAGAATGTTAAAGGAACTATTACATTGTAATTCAGCACTACATATTTAATAGACTTTACCTTTCAACACATCCTCTCAAAACAGTGTAGCATTATGTCTCTGTAGTGCAGTAGGAAATCCCAACAGAGCGATGCACAAATTAATACCTGGTTCAAATCTTTGCCAACAGCTTTTTCCCTGTCAGGCTAGCCCTTTCCCAGGGCAGAAGAGGGTAAACAAATGAGATACAAACATGCCTGAGAAAATGTTTCCTTTGCATGCTGCCTCAAGTTTATTCAAAGCAATGACTGATAAGAACAAAGCTGAATAAAAATAAAGCTGAAAAGAAGTTAAGAGCATGCTTTAAAAAAATACATACAAACAAAACAACAAACCAAAACCCTGTAAAAGAATATAAAATATTTTGGTCTCTTAAAATAACATGTCTTAGTACATACAGCCTCTTTAAATGCAGGCTGGGGAAGCACCTTAGCAATTTCAAGTTGGCTCCAGTATGGGGACGAGGAGGACAGGGCAAAAACCTGGAGGTGTTTTCGGGCAGTATTTTTTGATTAGCATCTCCCTTCATTTATCTCATGGGAGAGAAAGAAGGGGGGGGGGAATAAAAAAAAAAAAGAACTGAAAGCTGGATACAAGCATCTTACATTTCCAAGAAGGAGAAGGGAACGCAAATTTTTCAGTCAGTGATATACAAGACTCTGAATTTAAATTTATAATTAAAAATACTGACCCTAACTGCAGCCACGTTGTTACAATATCATGAGGGATAGTAATGCTATCACAGGCAGGACAAGCACAGACAACTCAGCCCCCAGCACAAGTTAAGAAACACAAGTAAGGTTATGCCCAAGATTCCTCGGCTCCCTAGTAGCCTTCTGTAAGGTTAGTGATGAACTAGGTTGAAGTTTAGGATATACTAGATTAAACAAGTTAACTAACTCGGAACTCCAATTACACTTTACAAAATACGTTTTAATATAGACAGCTCACAAATCAATTACCTGCATAGTCTTAACTGTAGCCTTAGTCTGGAACTATCAAAAGCACCACCAGGCTGTTGTCAGGCAGTGTGTGAGAGCAGCACGACTGCTTTCAGTACAAAGCAAACCATGGAACTTGTGCTACACTTCGCCTCTGTGTAACAGAAGGAAGCAAGCTCATGATTTAGCCCATTATTTTCTTAGTTGAAACACATTCCTGGAGTTTGTAATTGTTTCCATTTTTAAATACATGGAAACTTCTTTTTTAAACCAATCTCAAGATTTCAGTGGGTTTTTTTTGGGTTTTTTTGTTTGTTTGTTTGTTTGTTTTTTAATGCTTTATATGTATTCAAACACCTGTGTTCACTCAGATTCATGTTTTCTGGGGGTCTCACCTGAAACTGATTCCCATGCCTACTCCTATTGGGCAAGCTCAGATAAAACCCCTTTTTTATTAGAAGGAAAAAAGAGACAAATTTGTAACAGCCATTTTATTTGTGTCTGAAAATCATGACATAGTGCCAGGGGTCTTTGTTGTACTGGGCATGGTACAAGCAGTAAACCCTATTTATGAGAACTGGGATTTCACATGTAGATTTTTTCACTTAGTAAGGGAGTGAAGTGACCAACTCCTCCTTGCAGGATTTAGAAGTATAAGGTAAAAATGACACACAGTATGAAAAGGTAAAGTATACTGGCCAAAGAGGGAACTGTAGCTTCTACTGTAATTTCACTCAGTATTCAAGATTGCAGAAATGCCCCCTCCCCAGAAGTTTATGGTAGTGAAGAGATACTATATTAATTAATCAATCACAAATTCCAATGTATTTTAAATTAAGTAGTTCACCCCAGCCGAGACAAGTAAACAAACAAACAAAAAAATCCAGGTGGCAGTGAACTTTTTTAAAACAATGAAGCTGTAGTAGAGTTTGTTGTCTGGAAGAAATATTCTTTCTTGAGGCTGAAGTGAGTACAGTGGAATTATGAAGACATTCCTTTCTCCATGCACAAATATCTCCCTAAAGAACATCTCATTGAAAACAGGAAGCCCCCCTCTGCTTGATGAGTCAAAATTCTGAAAAGAAATGGTTTTGGAGAGTATTTATAAAACAAAAATAAAAAAAAAACCAACACAAACACACCCCAAAAAAACCCAAACAGAGAAAAAGAAGACAAATCCACATTTATCTGTTGTGTGAAGCCCAGATATTGCAACATTGAGAACAAAATCAAGACCACAGAACTTTGCTTACAGTTCCACATTAAGAATGGAAGTTTTGCAACAAATTTAAGTATCATTCCAGAGTTTTACTTTACAGAACAAAGAAGCTGAAGGTTTAAGAATGTTCAAGTTGCTCATAAACCTTTAAAAAAAAAAAAAAGGCATAAGGTGCTTTACTCAGAAGTAAAAGTTTAATTTGATTAAGAGCTCTGCTTCTCCAATGGTACCTTAGAGAAGAACTATACGCAACTGCATTTTGTTTCATATTTGAGCAACTTTTTCTTTGCTTTTAGTCTCCTCCCCATACACAGGCAAAATCAAAGCTGTGCAGTGAGGCACAGACTAATACTGTTGGGACAGCAGTTTAAAATTGGACAAAAAAGCTTTGTCTATGCTGATGTTTGGCTGCACCTTCATTTTACAATTCAAAAAGCACAGACAGCTGTATATAGACCACTATTTTTGACCATTCACATCTAGAAATCACTTTCTGCTGTTGGTATGTCTAAACTGAAGTCTATCCACATCCAGCATTGTATGATGGCAAAATTTCTTCCCCTCTTATTCCTCAAACTGGCAAAGATTGTAAAACTTTGGGAAAAAACCTATCAGGTTTGATTCATCCACAGTTTGTTCAGCTTTTTAAGAGAAGAAAATCCTCATCTTCAGCATTCATCCATGAGGAAACAGCATCTCTAATCACACCAGAAAAGGAGAAAAATGCAGTTTAATCCAAATTCCAGCAGGATTCTCCTCCCCATTTCTAGCATGGCACTATCAGTACACATTATGAAACAGTATCTAGTGCTATAATACTTTTCCACAAGTTCTTTTATGCATAACTAGCAGCATTAGTTTGAGCTTGCAGTGTGTTTGTTAGGACATCTGAAAACATCCTGCAAAGTCTCAAAATATAATTGTAAATTCAGCAAGTAGACATTCAATTCACAGAATAATTTGAGAGTTAAGAAGGGCATTAATAGCAAGGTAATGTGTAAGAAATAAATTAATACTGACAGGAAAGACTCCAAATAGGAAAAGTGCAATTCTATTAAATAATACTTCTATATTTCAGGACAAACTTTCTTTTTTTTTTCACAGAAAGCTCAGACATTTAAATACTGACATATAACTATTTCAGATGAGGGTAGAAATAAAGCAGTCACAGCCTTTGTGTGCACTGTAAGCATAAGCTAACTTTACAAGCAGGAATACATGTGTATTAACACTGAATTTGGAAGATTACTCCATTAGTTCTCGAGATACTAATTATGCACATTTTCATCCAAAGCTTTATGAGAGGAGTTCTGTTTCTGTACAAGTAGTTCAAGCATAAACTTCAGCATTAGTACACAAAGCAGTTATCCTGAAGATACGTACAAGTTTGTTCAAAAAATTTCAGCAGACAGGATACTTTTCTAGAACTGGTAACTGCTTACATAGTTCCAATTCCTGTGGGGAACTGGATGTTCACTTCCTCAGCAGGAACAGCTTCTTAAGCCACAACTACTTAAATATGAAGAAAATTCTTTCATGCTTTTTTTCTTACACTTCATGTCCATCACTTTCTCAGCATCATTTTGTCATGCATCTTCCCGTAACAACTGAGACACTGCTCCTTTGAAGCCTTCCTGTTTTCAAGGAGAAAAATACTGGGGTTTAGGTATTACCTGGCTTAGGATGTGTTGATTTTACAAACCTGGGATAAGTTCTAAGTATAGGGGAGGAAGTGTATTTCACTTTTTTAGCACCATCTTTAGATGGTAAAGCCTAGTTTCTAAAAATATTACTTTCCTGGGGTTTGATCAAACTGACTACTTCTGCTGAGGAACTGTATGTTCACTATTTCACAGAGCAACCAAGAATGCTCCAGTACAGAGCTTTCAGGACCAAGCCTGATGTTCCTTGTAATAGACACTCTTTGGCTGGACACTAAGGACCAGATCAGGGTGTCCTCTCTGATGTTATCAACGAATTTTCTCTCCCTCCCACCCAGTGCCATCTGTACAGAAAGCCTAGAAAAGAAACACATTAAGAACACAGAAAAAAAGGACAACTGGGACATAAAAGTATTATAAGACCTGAATAAGCAGAGGTTAAAAGTGAAGGGAGGAAAAATACTGATTAGCTCATCAAGGAGGAAAGTACCTGGTGAAAAAAAGAACTAGAGCATCCAGTGCTCCCATCTCATCTATTCTGGGGACCAATCAGGATGCACAGAGTACCAAGAGAGTTATTTATGAGGATCATTAACCACATGTTCTGATTTCTAATGATAAATGAAAAGGAATTTCAGTCTTTAACTCTGACTCTGCACAGTGAAAGACTGTATTACCTCCATTAAACAATGGTGATGACTGATGAAATTATCAGCAGGAAGGATCAGCTGGGCTCCTTAATTCCCTTTGGGCAACGTCAACTATCTCAAAGCTTACTGGTAGTAGCTAACCTAATTTGATTGAATTTGCAGGAATGGTTTAGAACAAGCTCTGATAATTCTGTGCCAGAGACATGGGAGGTACCAAGTATTTGGGTGTGACATTAATTTGCAGCAGCACAGCCAAAAGGTCAGGAAATCATCCACAGTCCACACATTCCACTTCACAGTCCAACAGTGTTCACAGATATTTTAAGTCTGCAAAACACTCAATACTGCAAGAATGCTCTTCTGCAGACTTCCTTGAAACCAAACAAATATGGTTTAATCATGCAAGAAAATTCTATTTTCTCACAAGAGAATTTATTTTTTTTTTTAGCTACAGTAAATGACTTTTTTAACAATTAATTCTTCCTGGAAAGAAGGAAAATAGCAGGCAACATATTTTCAGATTCTCAAAACAGCCACTAACAGTCTAACCTTTGAAGACATTTTTCTGCTAGACTCTCCCTTACATTAGAACTTGGAATATTCCAAGTCCAGAACTGTAAGTGGAATTTCATTGAGTCAGAAATTCATCCACCCTAGTACATGGGATGCTATTAGAAGAAATATCTGTGGCATGTATTTGTCAGAAAACAAAGTGATAATGATTCCTCTTAATCCTAAAATGTATGAATCTGCACTGTGCAAGTCATGTAAAAAAAAAAATAAAAAAATCAGTATTTACTAGCACTGCTAAAACACAAAACATTCAAGTAGTATATAACTGTAATGCAAGCCCTTGCATGGCAATCCAAATTTATTGAACTACTGATGCTAAGTCATACAAAATTGCACCACTTTAATTAAGGCTTTTAGTTTACATTTGGCCACCTCAAAGCAGTTGTAACATTAGGTTGGTCAATTTAAATACTGTGGCTCCCTGTTGGATATACACACAATCTTTACACCCAAACGTTAATGCATACAAAGCAACAAGGCATTGTTAAATAAATCAGCAAAAGTTAATTACTGCAACTTAGGCCCTGTGACCAATTACACATGATTAAAATTACTTCCCACATTCACATCCACAGTACTCTTCCACCATTTAACATCTCAACCAAAACGTTACACATGTAAAACAATCACTAACAGGCAAAAGTACTAAACCTGTATATTTGGTATTGCAAATACACTTATGCATGAGCAAGCAAGGGAATTCACAGTGAGAATCTACAGCTGCAGAAGCCCGAGAATGATTTACAAAAAATTGTTAAATCATTAAAAAATTGTTTTAAAATATACACTTCTTGTTGTAGACCCCCACTGTACACACAACTATAAACATTGTTCCCTATGTAAACAAGGAAAAGGAAACATACAATAAAAGGTTGAAAAGTCTGGACATTTCCTTCCCAACAGATATTAAAGGCCATGTCTTTAGTCAGACATACTGAAAGGACTCTTAAAGACTAGATCACTGTCTCCACAGGTTTTTCCTAAAATTAAAAAACTATATAGCTGTTGTGTTAATCAAAGCGCTTTTGTACAATACGATGATGATGATCCTGTATTTCTTTAAAAAAGTTACAATAAGCTACAAATACCGATGAAGCAAAGTTATCTGGAGTAGTCTATATAGGAGCTCTTTGGACTTTCTTTTATTATGCTAAAATAGTGGTGCTTTTAGGATTTACATTATTGTACTCTCCAATAGAAAGTGGGGATTGTTGAAGTATACAGTACACAGTTTTCATACATGTACAACATTGGTGGATGAACAATGTCTCTTATCAGTAATACTGGATGTAGGCTCTGGTTTTACCAGTTGCATACACTTAGAATATTTATAAGTAAAAATCTCTCGTGACACTGGAAAGTGATTAGAATGTGCAAACTGATGTAGTAGCTTTCATCCATTTCTTAAAGGGTACCACCACAGGAAAGTCCATTTAAGATGTTGGTAGGTTTAATAAAGTTGGAATGCTGGCACTGTTGAATTGGGCAACAGTTCTTCAGACCTGTAACAACAAAACAAAAGGTCAGTATTAGTAACAACTACTTGTCATTGCTCTTTAGTTAAAATACCTGAAGCAGGAACTACCAAAGCTCTTAGCAAACGGACTGGGAAAATAACCTTATCACTTCTCCTCTACTAATATAATTTCTACTTTACACATACAAAAACCAGACTATCTCAATTAGTACAACTGGACTGGGATTTATATGGTAATTCAACCTGAACTGTGGATGTAATATTTGATGGGTGGGACTACTTTTGCTTACAGTGGGGCTTTAAAAAAAAACAACCATGCCAAACATTTGGAGGATCAAAGTTCTTGAACTGAAAGCCCTGTTAAGGAAATGCAGCAGCCATTTCTGCCATCATCAGCTGTTGAAACCCTCTGAGTTTTACTTTTAACTGATCCAAGTTGTTCAAATTAAGTAAGTTTTGACATCAATACCAAAAAGAAGTAAACATGGCACTATCTGAATATTAGCTAAAGCCTGTCATTTATGACAATGACATGTCCTACCAGGATCCTCCAGTATATCAAACAGGTCTATCAGATGACAAAATAATGGCTCACAGCACTGAAGCAACCAAACCATCAGATGTCCAGTAAAACTGAAGGAAATTGAGATGAGCAGGCAAATTGCATAACGTCAGGTCGATCAAGAGACACCTCTGTCCATACTAAGGCTCAGATGTGGGAAAGGGGAAACGCCTGGACCAAGAACAAGTTGCAGAATTCAGCCTGCTGACTAACTTCTGAAAAGGATTGCTAAGGAGCAGGCTAGAGCTTGCTTGAGCCTTCAGCAGCATTCTTATACCATCATGCAAATATATGCAGGAGTTCAAAGCAGGAAGTAACATTTTAGCACGCCAATTGCAATGTTTTACAGTAATAACTGAGCTCTTGCGGTAATTCTTTCAGCCTTTAAAAAAGAACCCTGTTCCCAAAAGCTGAAGTTTTGAAGTATCAGAACAGGCACGCTTAATTTGAGCTCTACCAACACCTTAAGGCTTGAAAATATTTTTATACTAGTGTGAACCGTGTAACTTGTACATATTTGTAGTTCCAACTTTGGAATGGCAAAATAAAGACCATAACAATTTCTATGATAACGTAAATCAGAATTTTCAATGCTTTCTGAATTAACAGCTACCACAGTTTCTTAGGGTTTTTTGTTCTTGTTTTTAATAGCCATAATACACAGAAATTTTTAAAAGGCTTACCTGGCTCAGAGCTACAGTACAGCTATATATTAAAGTAGCAGACATGATGACTTTTTGCGTGCTTTTCCAGGCACTGGAGTTTTTCTGTTAATTTGTCGCACAAGGTCATAAAAGATCTGAGAATATGAAAATCATTTGGTTACTGGAATTAAGGGGCTTCTCTCATAACCTTAAGCCTTGGATATTCACATATAATCAATAATGTAGCCACATACTCAAGAATCCCCTGTAAATATTTAGTTATCACAAAGCCAGAAAGTTAAATCAAATTTTATTTAGTACTTACTCATTTTCTAAGATTTGTCTGACAAGGCTTTTCTACTTCCAGTGAAGAAAACTGGAACTGCATCTATTATTTGCAGCCATTTAATCTCCTGGTCAATTTTATCTGAACATGCATGATATATGTCACAATGATCAACTACTATATGCTATTACTTTGTAATTTAGCATTGAGGTCAAAAAACAGGCCACAGCTTTCTTCTAACTCAAATCACTCTAAAGATACTGTTTTCAAGAAATTTCTAGTACGTTTCAACTTCACATTTTCATGGTAACTTAAGTACACTGCATATTCTGTAACAGTCTCTTGTATTTGACTGAGATCATGCTTTTCCTGATACTTTAAAAAGAAAGGCTAGAGAATTAATTCAGCAGCCTCTCTAGGACTACAGCATGACATAAGCATAACATTTCCTAGAAAAGTAACTCATGTATGAGCCTCTCTCACACTTCTCATCTCCTAGAATCCTAATTAGAACATGATTTTGTTGAAAGGCTAATTTAAAACAAGTTGCATACTACAACTGAACAGTATCTGTTTCCTTAGTAATTGACAATGTCCCAATTATTTCTGCATCTCCTAAATAAAGGAAGTCCTCCTACTAACTCCATATCAGCAGTTTCCTAAGCCCTGGCTGCAAAGCAGCAATCATTCCAATGAGGGCTTTTATTATTTGATGAAATTAAGTTTAATATACTAAACATATTACTTCTATATAGTTAGGCTGATAAATTTGTATTTAAGAAAAATTAAGTAGTTTCCAGAAATTACCAACTGATTAAACACACATTACTAATTTTTAAAATCAGTCGTGCTTAAAAGCATCACACTCCTTTGATTACATGCAAGTCTTGTACAGAGGCCCTTTCAACTTGACTGATGTTGCCAACGTTTTCCAGAAGACAATTAACTGCAAGGTTTACCCTCATATTCAAGCTGTTCCAGAAATGTAAGCACTAATACAGCTTATTTTTCTACAAATTTTTTGCATCCCTTTATGTTGACACTCCTGCTGGATAAGAGGGCATGCACTATGGCAAGTGTCAAAAATGCCTGTGTTTGATCAGTCACCTTGCTCCTGGATAAACAAATGTGTAGCTAGATAGTAGAGAGGCTTTTGCCTCCCTTTTTCTTTACAGAGCACTTATTTAGGTCTCTTTTCTAATCAGCTGCTAATTTGGTCAAAACCCCTAAGAGTTTTTGTCCTTACCATCTCATTTAATACCAAATAACTTAAATCACTTAGTTTTAAGGACTTAACTGTCTTAAAGGTCTTAAAAAAAAGTAGTCTAGCAGGCCATTTGCAGTGGATAGAGATATCAACTAGGGAAGGTAACATGAAAAAAGTATTTATCCCAAATCATTATGAATGTAACTTGAAAACTAGTTATACTAAAATCAATATAATTTCCAAAACTCCTAAGACAAAGCTAACTACATCCCTTAATAGAAACATCTCACAAAATTATCACAAAATTATCACAATAATTTTGTACAGTTTTGTGCATTGCAGTGAATGTCATACATCATTTTGTTAGTTTTTCTTGACAGACAGTAAAGCTTGGTTACCAGAACAGTGTCCCATCCCTGCCACCCCTCCCTCACAGGTTGCATGCCTTACCTCATTAACATTTATCTTTGATTTTGCAGAAGACTCTAAGAATGCACAGTTATTCCATTGCCTTGCTAGGTTCTGACCTTGCTCCTTTCCCACAACTCTCTCATCTTCCAAGTCACACTTATTGCCAACAAGAATCATAGGCACCTAGAAAAAATTTAATACCAATAAAGAATTAATTTAAATTTTGGGAAGGCACAATGTAAATGCACACCTGAAACTCCATCTGAATCCTTAGCAGATCCTGACCTCCAGAATAATCAAGCCCTGGTATAACTGAAACTGAAGTTTACAGTTGTGCAAGACTCTCTCATCTTCAAATCAAAGTTACTGCATTTTTTGCCAGCTGTTTGGTAGGGCTGCGGTGGCAACTTCAATGCTACCCTTTCAAGATACATTGCTGATAATGGGCAATAAATCACTTCTAGACCTGCAAATGCTTACATTTAAGAAGGTTCAAGGTGGTTTGTGTTAGAATAGTTACTATGAACTTCACTGAAATTGAAACATTTAATACATTCTGTGTCTGCTGGCAGCAGAAGTGTATACGGACATATGCAGTAAGGAAGGGATCAAAGTTTCCATGAGCACAGTTTAAATGAGATGAGCACACTTAAAAACTGTTCATTGCTTACTTTTTTTTTTTTCAATGAAGATTTTACATCTGATGGCTATAATAGACAAAGTGTTTCTGTTAAAAACACAGTTTTATTGCTGTTTCACATTTGAAATACCATTCTTTCTTTTATTAAGGGACTAAGTACCAACTTCCTACCACCGTAGTTAAGTTGACTTTTTTTTTTATCCAATCTCTGCTATGAAGACAGGCTGAGGGAGTTTGGGCTATTCAGCCTGACCTTACAGTGGCCTTCCAGTACCTGAAGGGGCTACAGGAAAGCTGGGGAGGGGCTTTTCACCAGAGAGAGCAGTGATAGGACAAGGGGTAATGGTTTTAAACTGAAAGGGGGAAGATTTAGGTTAGACATCAGGAAGAAATTCTTCACCATGAGGGTAGTAAGGCATTGGAACAGGTTACCCAGGGAGGTTGTGGGAGCCCCTCCCTGGAGGTGTTTAAGGCCAGGTTGGATGAGTCTTTGTGCAGCCTGGTCTAGTGTGGGATATACCTGCTCATAGAAGGCAGGCTGGAACCTGGTGATCTCTAAGGTCCCTTCCAACCTTAACCATTCTATGATTCTATAAACTGGAATGATTGAGCCTCACATCATAGCTTTAATAATGCTAAGAGCTGCACATCTAAATTGTGTGATAACAGTATGAACAAACTTACTTGCAAGAACACACATAAAATACGAAAGCTACATAAGGTGCAAGTTTAAAGCTGACCTTAGTCTTCTGTAAGAACTTTTAATATTATGCTCTTAAACCAGCATAAACAGTAGGCACATTGAAGGGAAAGGATTCACTGAAAGGGCTGTCAGGCACTGGAATAGATTGCCCAGGGAAGTGGTGGAGTCACCATCTCTGGATGCATTTAAACGGCATGTGGACCTGGTGCTTAGGGACATGGTGAGTGGCAAGCTTGTGCTGTTAGGTCTAGGGCTGGATGATCTTGGAGGTCTCTTCCAGCCAGGGACATTCTGTGATTCTGTGAAAAATGGAACTCTAGGGTTTTTTTAAACATTAACTGGTAGTAACTGAGGTAATAATAGAGTTGTTTTAGAAATGTTTTCTGCAGTACTAGTGAATAAGGTTCTATACAGTTTCAAATAGAGTATTTAAAGAAAGAGATTAAAAAGACAATTTTCTTTGTATACCGTGTGACAAGTTACAATCTCTCCAGTTTGCTTTGAGTTGCATTTCTGTACAATGCACCCACTGTTTGATTTGTCTCAATTTACAGCTTAGAAGCTATCCAATCAGTGTATACAACATCTGTAATGAAAACTGTAAATATAAGTATTAAGCATTTTTAGAGGTGCTTACATCATCAGTGTCTTTGACTCGAAGAATCTGTTCTCTTAGATCCTGTAAATCATTAAACGTGGACTGTGCTGTGATGGAATATACTAATGCAAAACCTTGTCCATTTTTCATGTATAGGTCTCTCATTGCTGTAAACTGTTCCTGTAATTAAAAAAAAAGATACAGATGTTGCATTCAGTTTGCACCTTCCTTGCACAAACTGCCATATATTTCAGCACACAAATGCATTTATGCCCTCCGCCCCTTTTTAAACTGATCAATATTTTACTGTTTGACTATAAGCATTACAGTAAAATTAACTGCCTTTAAATACATCTGGTTTGGAGCATTATCTAGGGTGGCTGAACAACATCTAAGTATTACCAAGGGCTATACCCTGGGTAAAAAAAAAATAAAAAAAAAATCACATAAACAAAAGTAATTTCAAAAGGAGATACAGTAGAAGGTAATCTGTAGATTACAGAAATTACATTCTTCCCGAATCCCTCCTTACATACCAACTTTTTCCCCATGTCCTGACCATTCTTTAGAACACACCGCGAAGTAAATGCACCCTTTTTCAGCCTCTATTTTGTAGTCTAGGCTCTATCCTATGTTAAATTCTACTTTAATTTTCAAGGAGATTGACTAGAGGATGGAGACAATAGACTAGTCACGTTTCCTAGACTTTGGTGACACATGCTGTTGCATATGAAGACTTGCTGGTTCTCTGCACAGCAGCATTAGGACTTCTCTCCATTTGAAAACTCACCAGTATGACTGTGGAACAGCATTTGCCTTTCTTGCACTGGTGACTCAGCTATCTTGTGCCTGATCAATCACCCACCAAGACCCTCACTGTACGTCAGGTGAAAAGTGCAATATATTTTGAGAAAACAGCCACACCATCTTTCTGTAGTTTTTCATGGCCTTACGCTCATACAAAATTTAAATAAATTATTAATGGACCAGATCAGTATTATAGCTCAGGGAACACATGTGACACTCCAAGAATCTTGAGCTTGTGCTCACTGGAATCAATGAAGGACATGACTGACTTCAGTAGCTTTTGGAACAATCAGAAAAACCTGACCAGTATTCAAAAGGTCAGCA
This sequence comes from Apus apus, assembly GCF_020740795.1. Classification (NCBI taxonomy): domain Eukaryota; kingdom Metazoa; phylum Chordata; class Aves; order Apodiformes; family Apodidae; genus Apus; species Apus apus. The sequence goes on from NC_067282.1 coordinate 169,515,537, forward strand.
TAAACACTGCACTCTGAGTTCACACAAGCTGACAAAATACTATTTTTATCCCAATCTCATGGAGTACCTCTCACACAAAATAAAAAAACCTTAAAACAGTGGCATGACCTCTTAAAATTCTCAGTCTTATGCTTCCCCTATTATAGAACACAAGCTCACAGGAAACTTGCAATTCATTTTCTGATGCAGTACTCAAGCTTTGTTTAGACACTAGTACGTTAAAGAACGTCCTTTAATCCAATGCACTGACTACAGTTACTCTTTAGAGAACAAGGATGGAAACACATCAACATTTACACCCCTACAGCTTTCAATGGTTTTAACAATGTTCATCAGTATTTGGGAAAGTTGGTTTTACATACCGTTCCTGCAGTATCTAAGATTTCAAGCATACACTGTTGTGCATCTACTTCAACTTGCTGTCAAGAGAAAAAGATGTGGTTAGTGTTTTTCCTCTTGCAATTCTCCCCTCCACAGATGCCAGGAATAGTGTGATTTTATAAGCAAATTCATAATGCATAAAGCAACATAATGGCTTAAGAGTTTATAGGGATACACACTTCGGAAACAGCAGGAAGAAGCCTTCCAAAGAGCCCTGACATTTTCAAAAGCAGCATCAGCAGCCAAGTACCACTTTGCAAAGTGATTAGGGATTTTTGATTATGAAAAACGAGGCTGCTACATTTGTAAAGATGGTTATCAGCAATTAGCAAAACTAATTTCTACTTTTTCAGGGATCATTCACAAATTGAAAGAAAAGTACAGGTGAAAGCCAGAAGGTCACATTGGCACACTAAGGCTCATTGAATAGTAATTATAGATCAACATGACAATAAGTAGTAAGCAAACAATCAACCAAGCAAGCCACTAAGAGTGGTGTCCCCAAAACAAGCCTCTAGTGATGATAATTAGGAGTGATCCAGCCAAGAAAAAATTGCAAAAAATAGAAAGGTTTAAGAAGCCAGATCAGTTTATCTATGGCAGAGTTCCTCTATCTAGTTTATACTTAAAAAAACCCAAAAATGACCTTGAGGGCAAAGGACATGGAAATGCCTCCAAGGTATTTCAAGCAGGCAACCAACTTTTTTTTTTTCTTTCAGGGTATTGGTATCAGAACAGTTCTCTTGTTTCCATTTGCAGGTAATACTCCTAGTTGGCACATCAGCCCTCAGAAAGAACTTAACGTCCCCTACTCCCAATATATATAAACACTAGTTTAATTTTGAGCTTTTCTTTTGTTACTAGATTTGAGCTTGAGGGGCTCAAATTTCCACTCCCCTCACATCTCCCCCATGTCTCCTAAAGATGTAAATTCCTTCAATGGCCACTGTGTCAGTGTGTATTGCTGACAAAGTTATTCAGCTACTTAAGCAGTATATACTCTCTTTATGAATAAATATTTAAGGAGTAAACCAAGGTGTCAAGTTTCATTACTTCATTCTCAAATGTAAAATACTTCAAGCCACATCCTCTGAACTTCAAATATTATAAAATGAGACTAAGGATTAATAGTACAGAATTGAAACTGCTAAACCAATACATTTTAAAGTCACCCAGCAAGTCAAGCAGCAAATTACAACTGTAACTAGCAGTAAGGAGAAGAAAGTGACTGCATAAAGTGTTGTCCAGACTTCAACAAAACTTCAGCAATCTAGCTGATTTGAATAGAATACACAGAGTTATTCCTAGTCATTTCAGGACTAAGCCTGAAAAGAACATTGTAAGATCTTTGCTAAAAAATTTAATTAGCAAAAGGCAAAATTTCCTGAGATGGCTTTACTTTTTCAGGCTCCATGGAAACAGTCTTTGGAAAAATTCACCCAGCAAACACAATGAATTTAGTATGATCTGAAGAATGTAAATATATAACAAAGGAAACATTTCACTTTAGTACAGCTTGTGAGTATTTTTGGGGTAATTTATTTGGCCTGACCCTGCAAAGGCCTGCACCAAGTATTGGCATAGGATCCAAAATTCCTGCTCCTCTAATATAGAAAAACTAAGTGGCTATATAGCATATTTTGCTCTCACCTCTTTAGTAAGAGTTCTAGCTTTGGCTGGAAGCCCACATGCTTAAGACAAGGACTTTTCTAGCATAGAGACTTTCTATGAGGTCAAAGAAAACAAGTGCGAAATTATAATTTTGCTCTCCCTAATTCCTCCTCTATTCAGAAGAGATTCTGGTAACTATAGGCTTCAACGGCTGTTGATGCAGCCTCTTTATTCCACTATAAATGTAGCCCAGTGCTGAAAGAGGAAGTTCAGCAGTTTCTGCCCATTCCCTAGAGTTTGTGCATCTTGCCTCCCTTGTATAGAAACTGGCATTTCTGTGGCCACATGGTGAGCAACATCAAGACTATCAATGCATCTGAAAAGTAATTCAGCTAAAAAAAGAAAGATTAAGAAATGGACACAGCCGAAAACCTGCTCCACCAAAGGGTTAAATCTTCTGGTACCAGTCCAGATGTAAACTATCTTAGCCTGGAATATTAATCATGGTCTCAGATGAAATTGAAGAGTGAGCAATATGGACATTAAAGATGATGCAAGCAGAGTCAGACCTTTCAGCCTGTCACACTGAAGATGGGAAGAGAGTAACAGGCCACCATAAGTCTATGTTCATTTATTACTGATTTGTGTTAATTTATTAATAAAACAAAAACTCATATAATGGAAGTGTATCAAGCTATCAGATAAATTGTCAGGAATACAGCATGTCACCTCCAGTGTTCCAAAGGTGAGCAATAAGTTTATTTTAGTTGTTTCCTAGTAGCAATGCAGCTTAGAACCTCCAACATACAAGTCAAAATCTGTCTGCAGATACTAACACATACACACACAAATAGTAAATATTATAAAAAAATAAGTGGTAGTGCATTTTACTTTTCCTTTTTAACAAAAAAAAAATAAAAAAATAAATCAATGTTCCCAATTCTGACAATCAAATTATCATTTTGAATGATTAGTAAGGTATTATGCTTAAACACTAAAAAGATACTGTTGAACTATTCCTTTTAGACAGACTTTAGGAGCACCTTTACATTTCAAACTTGTTAAGTTACCTGGTATTACACGGCATAGTCAGGCATACCCTTTTTCAAGCAATGACTCAAATACCTGACAGCACGTATTACAGTTGTAAGTTTCTGTAACACTAGAGAGGATTTTTGCACATACCTTTCTGTAGGAGTCTTCTATCGTAGGATCGTATTTTTCAACAAATATTCCTTGAACAAACTGTACAGTCTGCAACACAAAAATTATGTAAGATTCTTCCTGTACAGTGATATTTTGCAAACAAATTACTGTTCTATGTGTATAATCAAGTTATCCATTACATTTTTCAAGAAATATTAAGTGACTGACACAGCTATAAATTATAAGAAACAACAGGAAGTTAGATGTATATGCCCATTTAACTAAGTACTGTTAGATGAAGCAATGCTACACCTTCCTTTATGCACTCTCACTCAAGAGCATAAGAATTAAAGCATGCGTTGATTTAACGTTCGTCTAACCCTTGGAATCATTATTAGTTTTCAGTTGAATATGATACTGGCTTTTACATTTGCATTCAGGACTACTGCATCTTATGCTACTGATCTGCTAGCACAGGAATTAGTTAAAAAACGACTGCCAGCATTTACTAGTCTTAACTAGACTCAGTAGGAAATGCCTGTGTACCTAGCATGTAGGACGATTATAGCACAAGTGGAACTTTAAGACCCAATAGCCAAGTCAGAGCAGACAGGTTTAAATCCAAAAATGCTGCAGTAAGATAAAGAATTCAGAGGTGAAAGAAAAAGTTCTTTTACAATCTAAGATGATTTGTCATTCACGTTTTTCTTTAGGAACTGCCTTTTAAGAGAGTATTTCTTACCTGACAGAGTGGACCTCTAGACCTTACTTTATGACAAGATGCACAGTTAAACTGAAAAATGTACAGTTCTTAGGTGGGCTGAGAACATCCTATCCTGTGAACTTTTTCAGCTAGTCTACGCCAGACTAAACTTTTCTGAAACAGTTTATCTAAAATGCATGAGCTCTTCAGTTTACAATCATACACTGCTGCAGCTATACACCTACTTGCAGGGAAGGATGTAGAAAACATGCTAAACTTCCTACAAATGTGCAAATATATATTTGTATTTGCATTAAAAAATATTAGCACTTTATAAACTGTTCTCAAACATCAAGCTAACAGTACCCTGAAAACCTTTCTAGAAACTGGAGTTTCAAAGGCCAGACACAGGGAAACCAGTCATTTTGAGAGTTTTATAAAGCAGCTGCATTTCCCACAAACCGAGGGGTGGGTTTCCCCATGAAGCCAGTGACCTTCATAATGTTGTGGCTATGCACTTCACTGTGTTACGACAGGCAAAGATTTGACTAAGCATCAATTGATCCCGTCCAAAAATATTAGCACCCGAGAGCACACAAATGGATGTGGATATGCCAAATAAAGGATGCACCAACTCTAGGTCAAGAACTCTCAATGATCGGTCCTTACACTCACGCTTATTTGTGCACATTCACATAAAATAAATATGGATTATTAGAGTATCAGAGAAAAAGAGCCATGAGAAGGCTAAGAAAACATACGCAAACTGCTACAAGAGAGTACTTACCAGGGCAGACTTTCCAACACCTCCAGAACCAAGAACCACTAGCTTGTATTCACGCATGATGCAAGAGATGAATCACCCTCAATACCTAAAATTCACAATAAATTATTCACCACTTTGATCAATGGGACAACTATTTTATCATTACTACAGTCACTGTAAGATTGCATTTGTAACAAGATATGAACATTTAAATATTTTAACTGATAAATGAAGGAGATATACCAATATATTACTGTATTATAACCAGGAATAACACAAGCAGGACATCACTTCAATTATCACACAATATGGAAACTATAGACATTTATTTAAGACAAAGTAACTGACTGTGCTACTTCTTCAACTAGCACAAATAAAGTACCTGCAAGGTTTTCTTCTTAGCAGGATTTTAAAGAACCACCATTATTCATGTGTTATCTAGCCTAATTACACAGTTAAGAGAGTACAGATTTAGGAAGTTTTTTTAAATGGAGATTTTCATCTCTCATGAAACAGTAATTTAGAGAAAAGACAAGACCAGAGTAAGACTCTCTGTAATAAAGACTTCAGTATCACAATCTTACCAACATATCATAGGTGTTTCAAAGAAAGTGCACAAGTATCTGGAAGAATAGCTTAGACCTACGTGCACTTATCACTTTTTCAGAAGCCTCTGGATGGATTAATCTCCTTTATTCACAGCAAGGAGGAATCATGCATATAAACTAATTTACTCCAATTGATAGGCCAATTACTTGAATTACAGTATACCATCCAGTGAGGTGTGTTCATGTCATATTTTCCAGAAACCCACAAAATCTCTTCAATGTAAACAAGTCTGTAGCACCTCTCAGCTACAGTCACAGCAAGCATCAAGGTAGCTCACAGGTCACTTAGGATCTTTCATTTACTCACAAGAAGTTGTCTGCACTACGGATTTTGCAACACCAGACTAAACCAAATATTCCCAAGAGTCACACAGATTCCTGAAGAGCTTGCAGTTTTACTACTGCTACCTTCACAGTACTGAAGAGGCTTATTGGGTAAACAGCTGCTAATGTTTGTTACGTATGGTACTGATGGAATAATTCTAAAAACATGTCTCAAATTTTACAGCTGCTACAACCTCTCCTCATCTATCCCCTAAACTTATTTCATATTACACAATTTTTTTAACTTCCTATGTATACACACGTGTAAATTATTTCGCACATAAAAGCTGATGTGCATTAAATGTCTCTAGTCTTCTCTGAAGAACTGAAAGATCAGCATGCCGACAAAAAAAAACACAATTGGAAACTTCTTTGGGAAACAGCATCTCTATTTGTATTGTATTCTCATTTACTTGAAACAACAGCCAAAGTTTTTATCTACTGGTCCAAAGTTTGATCTCAATGCAGAAAGTATAACCACGACACCACAATCCAGTTCACTGAACAGGGCTTGATAAAAAGGCTTAATTTTTTTTAGTACAGTGGTCATTTTCCAACTATCAGCTCTTAACACAACTACAATAAAATGCTGCAAATCGCTGGATATTGTATTTCCTCTACCTCATTACTGTTCTCCCATAAATAAATACTGAACGAACCTTACTATATAAAGCTAACAGTTGCTATTGATAAGAAACAATTATCCAAGAGGAAACTGGATGCATTTTCTCCTTCTGAAACACTTGCACGCTAAACAAAGAATTACCGAGAGACTTATCAACCTCCTCCTAGCAAACAGGCTTTTCTCAAAAAGAAGAGAAGGATCCCTTAAGTCAGTTTTCAAAAAAAAAAAAATCCCTGCTTAAATCTGAAAGCTGATTAGTGTTTTACTAAATATTTAATCACAGTTACAATGATTGCACAGTTTCATTTGTAAGTGGAGGCAACTAAAATATTCTTGACACCACTCCTCTCTTACCAACAAGACCTGTTCCCCCCTTCCACCCTACCTAAGTGTGGCTGCCTGCAACAGCCTGCCAGAGCTGCTTGCTTATACTTGTTGAAAATTGACTGAGTAAAAACAAAACAAAAGACCACAAATTTTGAGACATGTCTTTGGGTCATACTGCTCAGGAAAACACTTCTCTGCAGTCCTGCTAGCAACTAAGCTAACTGCATTGTGACTGCTGCCCTGGGAGGAAGGTCTCAGTTCCTCTCCTGCAAGGGCTCTAGCACTCAGATTAAGTCACCCGTTTTCTCCCTTCTCTGCCTCCCTCAGAAAGATTAAACCCTCCCTAACTGATTAATAATTTTGGGCTTGGGGGAGAGGGGAACTGCAGGGACTCCAATACAGGTGCTTGTAAAAGGTAAGCAGTGAAAGCAAGGTAACAAAAAACACCTCAGCATCAGTAATCTCACAGCATCCCTGGGAGTCACACCATCTGTTAGGTGTTCAGCAAAAAAAAAAAAGCTAAGATTATTTACATAGAAATTAGACACTAACATGGAGGTGGCTCTATCTTTGATATCACTGATTAACTCCACATTGTCAGAAGTCTGGAGAAATCAACAGGCCAGGTCATACTTAATTTTCTTCTTGCAAACACAGAATGAGCCATCTCTCACTTACCTAAACTATTTCTTGAACCTTAAGTAAGCATTAGGAATTGAAGGAGAAAGCCATAAGCAAATAATATTGACTGATGCCTAGCAAACCAGGTATCTCCACAGGCTTCTGTTACCAATAAGTTTTGAGACTCTTCAGTGATTTTCACACCTAATAGAACATCTTTTCAGTCCTGACTTAAAAACTGTTTCCTTCCCTACAGAGATTTTTTGCACACACAGGCCACTAGAACTATACACATTGTGAGTTTATTCTGTATGGCACCACTGTAAACGTTCAGCTAGATCCACAAACCAGTAAGTTGTCCTGCCTTTCTGCAAACAGCAGGAAAAATACAATTATCTCTAACTGTACTGAAATGCACCTTTCAAACTCAGGACAAGTTAAGGCTGTAACTACTCTATCTGTTATTTCTTTAAAACAAACATTCAGTTATGCCTTTATTCTTGGAATGGTGTAACTAGAATAACATAAATGCAGTGGGTATAGGGGAAATCCCAGTACAGCAATCTGGGTGACTGCAGCAACTTCACTGTCTTGAAAAGAACAGTTTAAATTTAATTTTGTAGTCTTCAGTCTGAAGTTAGTAACTAAATGTGGAGGTGTCAATATCGAAGGGTGACAACAGTTTCGAAGTAAAAGAACTTAAGCACCAGCTATCAAATATCCATTTTACCTAGTGTTTTAAGTAATGTGTGACTTTTTCTTACTGAATTATCTACAATTCCTAAAGGAAAATAGCAAATTCTGAAATAAGAATCCAACAACTTGGTTTTAGTGAGAGACTGGCAATTCCATTTTGATTCTCCAACAGGGATTCAGGAATTTAACATGAGCCAAAGCTTCTTCCAGCATCCAGATTTGGAAGTTCAGACCTAAGTATCCATTTGCTGTACAATACTCTGGAGCTGATTTCACTACTTTAAGTGGTGGTATATAATTAAAGCATACACACACACACACACAATTGATTAGCAAACCTTCATCACCTCTGAAGACCTAAGCAAAAATATTCTGTAGGTTTGTTGAAGACATGACAAAGCCAGACTGCAGTACACTCAAACATTTCTCTGACCTTCCCTCCAAACTCATGCAGTAAGCAAAGTACTAACTTCCTCTTTCTCTGTGACCAACATTTTTGTCATTTGTACAATCACTCCTTAACTGCCTGAGAGCACACAGTAATCCTTTATATATAAACACACCTATACAGTATGGAGGTAGCCTGGCACCTTTGCACTGGTTTACCATCAGGTAGTTGGGCCACAACATCCTGGATCAAAACACAAGCCAAGGCGTGCTCCAAAATGCTTTAAGAAAGCTAACTTGGACATCTCTAACACAGCATGCAGCAGAAGCTCGATCTATCATCTGCTCCCACTTAGATCGACCATCCCACTGGCTTTGGGCAGCAGTCCTGATGTCACTTGACCTTCCTCTTACTGTTTTTGTAACAGAAAATAAAAACTAAAAACTAAATTCCTAGTTAAGAAATCTAAGAAAATTTTCCTCATTACAGGCAGAGGAGGAAGAATACGAAGTATAAAAGAGGAAGTTTAAGCCATAAGGCATCCTATCTTTCAGTTACCTGATAGCATTGAAACAACAGACACCATTAAGCTACAAGACATTAAAGTTCAACTGTTGAAAGAGATGCAAAATGTAAAACCTGAGATGGAACCTCAAACTTCTGGTGGATTTCCTTTTCTGCCTGAAAACAGTAACTCTTCTAGCCATTCTAAAACAGATACTGGACTTAGTACACACAATACCTCTTTATAACATCTGTGCCTTGCATTTCACATTGTCATCCCCTCCCACCTCCCAAAAAAAAGAAATTACTGGAAGAGCTTTGGAAGAATGTGTAATTATGAAACCATTTGTACAATCAAGACAAGAGTTCAGTGTAGCAACTTCACAATTATTTTCAGCAGTTTGCACTAATCAGTCATTTCAACAATACCCTTCAGTTTTGAAGCTATCAGAAATCAATTGTATTAACAGGAATGAAGAAAAAGGGATCCTTAGATAGCATTATTTGTTACTCAAAGGAGGAGATGGTTAGGTTTACATATTTCCTCATCTAAAACTCAGAATTCTAAAGGTGCAGCTATAAAACAGCATGGCCAGCATTTCAAGAATAGGACAGGGTTAAGTCCAAAACCAGTATTGTCTGCACTCCCCAGATCACCCAATCTCAGGGCTGTAAAATGGATATACTCAAATGGGCATAATAGAAACGAAGAGACTATTATAACTGAGTAACAGATAAGCAATGCCTCCCTAGATTACTGAACAGCTGATGAGAAGTATCCACCAAATCACCCAACAATTAGATATAAATAAGTTTAAACTCATTATTAATGAATAAACCAAGTAACCTGTTTGAATCCCTCTCTATTTAGTGGAGTCTACTTAAAGAGAAAAGTTTTGTTTTGAAGGCTGGCTGCCTTTAAGGTGACAGACCTGCAAGGAGTGAGAGCAATGCCAACTTCCTTTGCTTTTCATTTTTCTCCTCCTGTCTTTAGGTAGGAAAATACTTCCTACTGTGATCTCTTACAGACGCTACACAACAAGAAGATAGGAAGCATTCACAAAGCAAGGGTTTTTTCCCCTCTTAATTGGCACAGGTACTGCTTTTGAACAGCTGGGTCAAGTATTTCTAGACAAAGATATTCGACATAACAATGAACTCTGAGTATGTCTAATGCAAGATTTAGCTTAAAAGAGAAGAAACAAGGGAAGCTATGCTTCTTCAAGAAATAGGATTTTCAAATAAAACAGATTACAATCATGTCTCAAGTATACAATCTCTCTTAAGTACAGTTCAGTTTCAGATTGCCTCCATTAACTGAGGCATAGCTGCCTTGCATACTTCCTGAAACGTAACAGTCCAAAAAACCACCATGCCTGTGCAGCCTCTCTTGCTAGCCTGCTCATATTACTTTTTCTAATTAATGAATGTATTAATGCATCAGTGTATTAATGTAACTGCTTAATTCTACCTTTTCATAGCACACTTTTTAAAATTAAAGTACTTGATAAACTAGAGGAGCAAGAGCTTTATGTGCATAAGGATACTTTTTCCAATAAAGACTCTCTTTGAAGGATGAGCAGATATTTGAATAAACTCATTTGAACAGAAGGAAGAAAGATTAGTCACTTGAAATGAAGTATTTTACAAGCTTCATATCCAAGAAGGACTGTGAACATGGAATTGCTTTCCACTTCTGCCCATATCATATAAACTGGGAAAAAGTGCCTCCTAGACATTTTCTTGAAGCATGTCTCCAGAAGGTGGCAAACCAAAACCCTAAGTTGAAGAATAAGGAAACCTACTTCAGCAGTGAACGAAGAAACTGCATACTTACTACTTGTAAAGCTTTCCTGAAAAGTAACCAAGCAACGAAGAATTCAGGAAAGTTCAAATACCATTGGTAATTGGGCTCAATATATGATAGTTACAAAAGTTAGTTGGTTGGTTTGGGGTTTTTTGTAGAATTTAGTTTTCTTTAAACTCCTTCAGCTTCAAATTTTGGTTTCTGATTCAGCTTTGTTACCTGAGGAATGGGAAAGCTAATAATCCAGTCTTTCCAAGTGGTATTAAACCAAATGAAGCTGTTAACTACAGCTTAGCCCCAGGCCAAAGATGTAACTAAATACAGTCACTGCTTGAAGATATCCCTGAGACTTGCTTATGCAAACTAGTTGTTCAGGTATGGAATTAAACAGTCCCTCCCAGAAGCATTATCATTTTCAGAAGGGATCATGACTATTCAGCACTCAACAGACACCACGATTCTTGTTCAGACCCTGACATTCTGGTTGTATTGTGAAGTTGCAGTGTATTTACTAAAATTTTCATAATGCTTCTTACCTCTCTGGAAGAGACACTTCGTTCAAAACTCCTTGGGAATAGCACTCCTAAATTAATCTCAACTGTTTGCATGAGAAAAAAAAAGTTTCAAACATGAGTATGACACATGAAGCAAATTAACCAACTGGTTTACCTGCTTACAATAAGCAGTGTAGGGGAAAAAAGCCAAGAAAACCCCTGTTTCTCAGAGAAGGCATACTAGCCCTGAGATGGAACAAGATGACGACGGTCAGACATCTGGAAAAATAGCTCTAGTGCAGTCACATGACTGACCAAAGCCAGAGGATTAAATCTTCCCAGACAAGATGCTTCCCAACTACTGGAGCAGTCTCAGACGGCCAATCTTAAATCTTTCTTATTGTCTGTACCATCCAGATTCCACTAAGTTTTGAGTCTCTTGTTTCAGAACTCCTTCTTCAGGGAAGCAACTAATTGTAGAGGATGTATGCTGTTCTTAATATTCCCAAAATACTTACATGTAAGGAGAAGCCCTAAGTTCTTATCCCTCAAATCCAAGGAGTTTGGTTTTGTGTTGTTTTTGTTTGTTTGTTTGTTTTACTTTGTCTTTTTCAGAATAATTTCAGTGCCTAAGCAGCACCTTGACAACATACCCCAAGTGGAAGCCTGTTCAATTTCACGAACTTTTTGATGCTATGGGAATTAAAACAACTCAGATAATCCACTCAACAGGACAAGTGGTATCTTTTGTAAAAGAGAAATTAAAATATTCCAGAGCTGTCTTTCACACTTATTAAAAAAAAAACAACAACAAACATTTCAGAAATCAATTCTAAATACAAGATTCACTGAAAAGCTGATCACATCTAGTTAAAGACATTTATACTCAGACTCCTGGAAGTAAAGCTATTTTGTTACTAACGCAGACTCTTTGGAAATGAGTCAACTGTTCAGTAAACAAAGCTAGAAGTTATACTTATTTTTAGTTTTTACCTGTTTTTGACAGCTTCTTGTCTTGATAAACCATTATTTTGTCAGTTGGATGGCTAGTTCTTCTGGGCATAATATAGTAATTTTTCTTGGACAAAGATACTTCTTCAATTACATTCAAATATCTTAATTGATGACAAAGAATCTACAGAGGATTTTCAAAATGCTGTCTGGGTGATTAATCTAATCTAGTGGCATGAAACCAATACTAACCACCTGAGAAAAAGGCAGAGACCTGAAAACAAAACGTTACTGCAGCGCAAACAGGGCATCAAGGTTTAAGCTGCTCCTTGATCTGCCAACAGGGACACTTATCCCACCAGAGGTTAACAAAGCTTTCTTCCTTTCATTGAAAGGAGCTACCTTGATTAACACTGCACACAGCAACAATTTCTGCAGAGCAGCTAACACAAGCTTATCTTGTGAGACTAGTTCCACTGTCTATAATTAGTATAACTGAATATACTTTTTTTCCTGAAGTCAAAGTTAACTCCCACCTAGATCTTCTATCTGAACACTAACCTTAATATATGTTCTAAAGACAAAAACTAGCCTGCTTGAAGCCACTGATATCTCAAGATGAAAGCTTCCTAATGCGGGAGACTAACAAGCATGTGCAACTTGCAATAGTTTCCTATGAAGTATAAAAGGTCATTTCAATGCAAGTAATGTAATGAACATTCTTAAGCTACTAAAAATTAACACTTACTGAGTTCAAGTTTCAATTTTATACGAAAATTCAAATACGTTGATTCAAATGTAGAGTCCCTTCTAAAACCTAACCTATACAGCCTATGTAAGCTTCAATTTAACTTTGTAACATTTATCAAATTTATTCTTATTTTTGGTGAGTGATTGCCATTTTCTCCCCCATAAAAGCTTGTACATGTTCTACCAGTCAGACTTCCAGCAAAAAAACCCATCATCTCAGAATTCCCAAAGAAACTGAACTACAAATGTTTTTTATGCTGGCAAAGAAAACTCAGGCAGACAACAGAAAGAACACCCAGGCTTTTAAAAATTCTACAAATACAATAAATTCAGAGAATGCATAATTACCACATTATGGTATCCTGCTAGGCAGGAGCTAAATATTCAACCATACAGCAAGCTTTGAGAACTGAGGCAGCAATTTACTGCTGTGAACTTGGCTCTACTGCCATTGCAGAGAAGGATCAGTATTTGCTCTAAAATTTTATCAATTAATGGATTGCTATATCATGGTATATCCAACCAGCTTTGCCTGATATGCATCTTTCTTATTAAAAGCAGATACAAGCATTTGTTTGTCCCCATAATTGTTACAGTAAATTCTGTCTCAAGCTACAAAACCAATTAAAACCAGCAGGACTGTAAGTAAGGCATGGAAGTTTTCAGAGTCAAGATACTTCTCTTGTAAAAAATCATTCATGCAGTTTGAGAGTTACTTCAAGAATAAAGTTGCCAGTTGGCTTAAGATACTCTTATTTGGAAAAAGGCAGCTTAACTTCTGTTGCAGAAACAAGACACAGCCTTAAATTCCATGTGTTATCTGCTTAACATCTGGCAATCCTAGCTCTACTCTGATTGTGACACTGGATGCTGAAGCAGTAAAGGCCATATATCAGGTTTCCTTCTACCAACATAAGGCAATGCTCAGTTCAACTGGAATTCCAGCACCACCTGAATTTTTGTCCCTCCTGTCCACTGTTCTCTATAACTCACGTATTATACACATCTCTGGCAATGCCAGAGCTTGCATAGCAAGGTAACTTTACTTGCACTGTCTTAATTATTGAGTTTGATTTCAATCCAGGTTTGTTTAGATTACTAAGACACTGCCAAGGCACAAAAATACAGATTTACTTCATTAGAAGATCTTTTGGTACCTACCATGTAAGACTGGCTGGTGTAGGCCCTTCACATACAAAGTAACTTTCTACAGTATGATTTACAGTAATTCCATCACAAATCAGGTTGGTAGCCTGAGAGCAGTCTTACAAATTCCCACACATCATTTTAATTAAGAATAGAAGTTTTATCTGTTGAAAGGACACTGATTCTATGCAAATTGAGAATACTAGCTACTAGCATTCATTAACAGGAACAAAATTAGCTCTTCCATGATAAATGAACCATACCAGCCAAATCCCAAGTAATTGTGAGTCACGTCTGTTTTGACCTCTCAATCAATACTTCCCTAATAGAAACACAGTATTTGAATGTAAGTAGCAAACGCTACTCAAATTCACCCAAATTATACATAATTTGACACACAGTTCTTTTGTTAAAGCTTGAGACACCTGTCCTGAGGTTAAGTTGAAAAAAGCATACATCAACACCCAGTAATAACTACCATCTTCTGCCACATTGTTTTGCTACTTCTGCAATAATGGAGGTGCAACCTTAACAGCTTCTTTCCAGTTAACTTTAGTGGCTGATTCCACACGTGAAGGCGGGTTTGTGAAAGTCTGAAATGCTTAACTGAAGTGGAGGAAACCTAGGCAGAACATCCTGTTCCGTTTCTGGCAGTGAGGCAGTAACATCTTGAACCTAAGGATGGCAGCTCCTAAGGGAACAGCCAACTCACAAACATATCTTGATCAGAAGATAACGACTGAAGAAGCTGACCTCCACACCTTTGCCTATATGCAGATGCACATACAACTTAGTTGTTTTGTGAGGCAACTGCTAAGCTGTCACAAGCTTCAGATGAGGGTATTAAAAAAAAAAAAAAATCACTAAAACGAATGCTGGCTTATATGAACATGCCAAACTGTGACCTGCTGTAGTTCTACAGCTGCTTTGTGAGCAGCTGATGTATCTTCAACAAAAAAAAAAAAAAGAAGTATCATTTAATGGGTCAGGAACCTCTGAGGGGGGGGCGGAATCTGACAGCTAAGAGCAGGAACCCAAAGGTAAGCAATTCACACTTTCAAACCTGAGCTCATAGACACAATGACACCTACACAAAAAGCTGAATAATCTTAATCAAATTAATCTGAATCACACTCATCCCCACACCACTTTCTATTACATGGATTAGATCTTCAGTAGAGTTACCAAATTAATGAAGGTTAAACTTGTTTAATCACATCTCCACAAGAGCCTATTTGAATCTTCTAATGATCGTTCTAGTTCTTGTTTAGACAGTACTTTTTTGTTCCTCTGCATCTTCAAAGCTTGCTATTTTCTAGAGAAACCCGTCATATTTTAAGAGTCACTTTGCTGTTAAGTCAAATCAAGCACACACCTCGATAAGGTAGCAGATTATGTCCAATGTATACAAAAATTTAA
Organism: Apus apus; assembly: GCF_020740795.1. Taxonomy (NCBI): domain Eukaryota; kingdom Metazoa; phylum Chordata; class Aves; order Apodiformes; family Apodidae; genus Apus; species Apus apus. The sequence goes on from NC_067282.1 coordinate 169,530,804, forward strand.
AATCAGCTCCAGAGGTTTGGATGGGGAGACCTTTCTAAATACAAATCTGCATGTCTGGTCTCCTAAGAGTCATCTGTTATTTAGACTATGACAATCAATACAGCATTTGCACAAGTGTTACTACTATATCCTAAATTTTTTACTGAAGAAGAGCTTTATTTTCAGGAAGTTAAATATATGCATCTCAAAACAAGCTATATTTTGGGCAAAACCTGAGTGGAAGACTGACTTTTCAGTCTACCCTGACTAATCCAGTGAAGCTAGATCATTCTTCATGAAACCAGTCTTATATTTCTACATTGCTTAGGGTGCTCTCAGTTAACCCAGTGTGTCCTCTGTTTAGGTTCTTGGGTTCTACAACCTTCTGTAGATAAGGCTGTGAATGGTTCTTTATTTTGACTTCTACTATCACAGAAGATTCAGCATTCAGCTTGGAAAAGAAGCTTCAGCTTTCCTCTGTGAAGCTTACAGCACCAAATTTAAAAAGAAGTCCCCAATAACATCAAGTAATGGAAGAATTACATTACCTGAAAATACAAATATTTTCAAGTTGATATATTTGACTTGGGAAAAAAGTATTTGCAAACTGCATCTTAAGATCTTGCCTCTGGCTAGAAGCAGGATGTAGCCTCTCAGTCAGCAATACTGCACATTGCTCAAAATATTCGTTACTGTAGCTAAATTAAGTCCAAACTAATGTGCGCTTAATGTTGCTTCTTCATCAGTTTCCTGGCTAGATATGATTCAGATTACTAGCAGAAAAGGAAGAGGTAGCATCAAGACTTCTTTGTTTCTTTGTTTATCTTAAATAAAACTGCACAACCTACTCGATCTTTTCATTCTAGGCTTCATATGAAATATTCTTATCTTCTCACTCACACAGACACTTCATTTTTATGCCGAGGTTACCCTTAAGAGTTTGATGGAAAGCAACACACAGATCAAAAGGATGCCAAGCACCAACACATACAGTGGCCTAAAGCACTTAATTGTAAAATCTCGTTTTCAGCTACTCAGTTTTTGCACAGCTTCAGCTCTAACACAAGTTTTCCACGCAAAATCTCTGGCTGAACCTCAATTTAGCCTAGGGCGTTTCCTGAAATAAAACGTTCAGGGAGATCAGAAAAAAAAGAATAATTAAATAAAAACAACAGACTTGTTCAAATATAAAGAAAGTTGAAAAGGTAACAATAAACCACGAAAATATGCAGTAAGAAGAAACAGGTATTGTTCAGAAATGCTTTTTCTCTCTAGTATTCTGGTATAAGAAGCAAGTAGAAAACAGTACACCAGAAGAAGGAATATTTGAAGACGAAGCACCCAGTTAAAAAATGAGTTATGAATGCCTGTTTATTATAGTACCACAGACTTCTCTCTACTGGCCTCCAGGATTACTCAATGCCCAGAACAATCTATATCAAGTAACAGGGTGTCTCTTCCTTGGCGAAATCCCACCTAATCTGCTACGTAAGTCAAAAAAGATGTATCATAAAAATGAAAGTGACTCTCCAGCATGACAGTCAGCTATTCTTGCATCTTCCAGTGCTCCTTCTTGATGCCATAGGACTACTACACAGTCTCTTATGTTCCACTAAGTGCTAGATGATGAACTGACAAACTTCTAGAAGTGCGGCATATTCTGAAACAACTATTGTCAGCAGAAGTTCAATTTTGAACACAGCATTTCACAGCCCAGGAAGAACACAAGTTCAAGGCATCTCAAACTGTATACTTGAAGTCAGTAAATACTGTTGATATAAAACTATCTTGTTAATGAATCTATGGACTGGTACACTACGTGCAAGAACTCTGACAGTGAAGTCACGCTTGCCAAGAATTTCTGATGTTGCTCATCATAAAATCTATGAAAACACTAAGCATTTTCGGTATACTTTCACCAATATAAAGGGAGCTTTCCCTGAATGGGGATATAACCACCACCCATCAGTTCTCCATTTTGAACAAGTCAGAAGGGTCACAGAAAGACAGTATGATATAACCTTACATATACTATCTAAATATAATTTCAGAAGTGTATGAGTCAAGACTCAGTATTAATCAAGTCATGCAGTATTAATTAATATACTTTCCCAACCCTAAGAAAATCCTTCAACAATATTGTGTGCAAAAAGCAAGCACATGAAGCCAAGTAGGCTATGCTTATGGGTCATTTTGTACATCAAGCTTCCAGAATGCCATCTTGTAAGTAGCCGTGCAATGGAAGATCAGAGTTACTAACTGCATCTTACAATGCCTATAATTCACCTTAACCACTTCACATTCACAAGATTAATAAAAAAATATTCCTGCGCTATATATTGCTGGGCTGCCCCCACACAACTAACCACGTAAGCCTGGACATTCAGACATGCACAGCTGAGTTTCAACTGTAGATGTGACATTATAAAAAAATAACCTAGTCCTACATACTGTACTGCAGAGAGTAAGATTCTTAGAGAACATCCACTAATAGATGACTTCCATTTCATATTTATGTTTAGCCATCTCTGCATTCAGGCAAAAATAAGTTGAAATTTCCACTGTCTTCTAATGAATCCCTTCTGGGCAAGTATCAGATCAGATGTTATAGGAGTTTGATTAACTGCAAGCACAGACTGTATAACTGCACAACCTAACTATCAGCAGTGTCTGGCTCCTAATGCAGTCCAAGCACTGCTCAGTATAATAGCTTAATCTTAAATAAAAAATACTGACCATACAAAAAAACTTTAGAAAAAACACAAGTAGCTGGTCTGATCCTGCAAACTACTGAAAACACTTTGACTTAAGTAGTACTTAAGTGCCACAGCTAACAACAGACAGTTGTACCCCTCACCACTTGCACTCCACACAGGTAACTCACATATGTCTGCAGTTCATCTTTGACATAGATGTGGTGGAATTATTTTTGCTTCTTCCTGATGTATGAAGAATGTTTTTAAGAAACTTCTCTTCATTGCAGACATGAAAAAAAAAATGAAGGCACAAATGGTTAGGTTGCAGAAACAAGAGACTTTGAGTGGAAGAAACAGGACTACAAAAGCATAGACAACTAATACAGAGAAACAAAAAGAAGCGGTTGCAGAGACTGTGTTCACATGTTATTTTAGATTAACTAAAGAGGGGACTAACCAACCTACATTATTTGGGATATGATAGAAATTTCCTCTAAAAGCTTCCACCATCACATGAGATTACAAAATAAACCACACTAAAGAAAATATTGTTAAACTACATCTTTTCCTTTAATCCAGATTACTTATTGAAATCAAGACTTCATAATAATTATTATAATTAAAGCAAGTAAGAGCAACATTCACCCCAATGCCGATAAATTTTGATGCAAAGAGCACACATTCCTCAGAGGTTATATGAAGAGACAAGAATTATAAGGACAGATCCTTGCTTTGTCTTCAGTTATGAAAATAAACTGTTCTCCTGTTCCAGTTCTTCAATACTGTCCAAAAAATCTAATGATATAAAGTTTCTCGCAGCTCTAGGATGAAGAGTTATATTGAAATTATTTCATGAATTATTAACAGTTGCATAGAATATCTTTTTTGCAGAAGACCTGGTCAAGTCATTCTGATTTAGAACACCTTCCTGTGTTGCAACAGCTGCAGGAATGATACAAAGTGATCTAAGAAATTAAGGGTTCCCTAAAGAGAATCTCAGGCTGCAGAGAAACATGAGATGCTGCTTCCCTGCCACAGGATGCAAACACCATTCCATCAAAAGCGCTAGGCTGTCCCACCCCTGTACTATGGTCAGCCCTTCCTCCCTCGGTCAAGAATGAACTAACCATGTGTACTGTAATTTGCAGTCTCTTTTCATAGTTGCGTAACAGGGACTGACTTCAAGTCCTCAGATTAATAAATAGAAAGCTGAGTGGGATAGCATACAAGATATTGTCAAGTGCCTCCTCTTCTTCCTGGTTCAACTCTAAAAAGTTCATTTACCTCTACTACACACACTCCTGTAGGGTCTTACAGGAACTTTCACTCTACTGCTTCAGTAGTAAAAATAACTATTAAAACACTGCTCTTGAAAAAAGAACATCCTGAATAGCTAGAGGGCCCCCAAATCATTTTGTATTTCAGAAATTGCCTAATAGGCAGGTTTCCAATCTAGCCTTTACAATCTTCCTCCCTTTCCTTACTGCTAGAGGAGACGAACACGCAGTACATCAGGAGTTCACAACAGCATACATAAACAGGCACACAAAATAATTAAAAGCCCCTTTTTGCTTCTGTGTCCAGTGCTGCCTTAGGCATTCTAAAGCTCAAGAGATGAGAGATTCAAGCCAAAACCTACTGCTGCTTTTGAAGGTAGCCTCATTTAACTGCTCCATGAAGAAACAGTTTGTGCCAGCAGACAAGGTCTTTGACTTTCTGGAGAAAGTGCTTGCCTACTACAAACAAACTGCCACAGCTTCATCAGAATATTGCTTCTACTACATCTGTGCCACTGTGTTATCTCATGGCTGGCAGACCCTAAGGTGAAAGGGATACATTAGATGCTTCAAGTGAGGTACTAAAGATCTATTGCAGTCAATCGCTGAACAACTTTGAAAACAGGTTCTCTATTAACAGCATTCAAGTAACAAAAAAACCCTTCCTTTTTTCTCTGCTTTATGCAGGGTAGAATTGGACCATCTCAACTGCATCTGAGCGGGAAAACAAAGTTTGCCTTCAAATGTGAAGGTGTAGTTACTGTAGATACTCCTTCCATTTCTCCAAATAAGGAGGTTGTCTAAAATATCCCTTTACCTGACCTAGATGCAACAGAACACAGCAGACACCCGCCCCAACTCAGCAGGGATTCAACACAGTGCACTTCAGTCTGCTTCTGTACTTGTTCTGAGGCAAAAGAGTGGCAGTGCTTGCAACCACAAGCTAAACATGAACTTCTACGGCACAGGGTATGCTTAGTGATGTGTTTACTAAAAGAGCAATCTCGATTAAAACTCTCAATAACTTGAGCTTACTCTGAAGAACACTCAAGTGTCAGGTATCTGAAAGTCATCTAAGCATTACTTAGACGTGCCAATTAATAGAGGACCTGCCTACCCTCTTACTATACACCCAAGGACAACAGAGTGCCTGCTTTTACCTGTAACATTTTCTTATCCTTAAGAGCACCTCTCTAAACCCAACTCCAAGCAGCTAGCAGAGCTCTGTGGATGACAGGATTGGCTCTACAGCAGCAGGCATCAAGTACTCAACTACTTCTTTTGACTCTTGCACTTCCCACATTACAGATGATAGGTGGACAACGGCTTGTTTTAGTTCCCAGTCACATTTACTATCTGCTAGATCACAAGCTACGCTGCTGTCTTCAGTACATTTCCTTCCTCAGCCATACAAATAATCTCTTTCTCCTTTTGTAGGCCCTCACCTAGATTCCCATCTGTTTGCCTCTGCTCCAGAAAGGCTCTCAATTAAGACAGTCAGTTTTACTCTGCAAAACTGGCACAGCACAAAGAGAACTGTCACAGCTCAATTCAGATTTATTTTTGATGAACTGTCCTACAGCAGAGCTTTGGAACAGAATAGCACAATTTTATTTCCACTCAAAAAAACTTATCTGGTGCACATATGTAATATTAGAAGCAAGACCCACAGTTACAGACAGTAAAAAGACTGTGGTTCTTTTTTCCCCCATATACAAGTTCTGATTTCACACTTATAGTCTTTCAATTCTGTTTCGCAGATTATTTCACCCCCAGGCAGACAGGTGCTCCAAGTATGATCAGTTTTGCTGCAAAAAAGATACACGACATTTACGCAGCACAGTGCAACTCAAAACTCAGTTATGTAGCTACAGATGATCATAAAGCTTTACACTATGGTTCCAAGAACTTGAAGTAGTTCATACTACTACAAGAAGCATCCCTGAAAACATGCAGATACCAAGGAGTAAAACACTGTGTCTGACTAGTCAGAAAGTTTATCTGCAAAACCTTTGATGTGAACAGCCAAGGCGATCTCCACTATTCACTAAGCTAATTTTTAGATAGAATGAAGTCTACAGGACAGACTCTGAGCAAGAATAAAAAAAGATGTGATGAATGAAGAAAGTGAAAACACTTGACTGTACCAACTTTGCTCTTTCGTTGGGTTTTTTTTTCTAAAGCTTGCAATTTTAACACAGAGGCAAGCAATCCAAAAGATAATGATAATTTTTTCAAGTTTTCCATAGAGGAGAAAAGAGACTCTTTCCAAAGGGAAACTAATTTGGTTTTGAATGGTTACTGCATAGGACAACATGACTGCATTTTTGCCTTTTAATTATGAGTTATGAAAAATAAGAGTTTATTGTCTTCCTTTTTATAACAACAGTTTAGATGCGTGAAATAATACTGAACATCCGTTGTCATACACTGTCTACACATATCACACTGGGGTAAGATGTAGCTATTATACACTGGAAATAACAAATTACACTAATCAAAACACCTAAATGCATGAACACAGACAGGACACCTATGCGATTTGCAAGCTGGGCATCTCTGAAATACCCTCTCTCTTGGAACTGTATTACCTCACTATCATACTTCAAAGCAGTGTAGAGAAAGCTTTTTATATATATATATATATATATATAATTCCTGAAAAGGATAACTCCTCGCTTTAAGATGGAAAGGGGAGTAAAAGCCCACTGTTTTGGGTTTTTTTTGCAGGAAACCCCGATCTGTTACCCTCTTTCCATAATCCGAGGTCAGCTCGAAAACACTCAGATTTGGGTCTATTTTCCCCTCTGCAAACTTTGCTTTCCTTCCACCACTTCTTCACCAACACAACGCAGAAGTCTGCGAGGTATCTCAGGCTTATTTAGACGGGTCTGGCGCAGGAAATCGTAGTCAAATTCTTCCCTTTGCTCTGACACGGGTGTGTGTGTGCAGGGGGGCTGTTTAGACGAGGCGAGCATCCCTGTCATCCCCTTTTCCTGTTTTGTGACAGGCAGGACGGGAACTCGCTGACCACGACGCCGCTTGCTCGTCCCATTCCGTGGCTACCCCAGGCACAAGCACCAGCGACCGGTGGGTTCATCCCCCTCGCCTCCCCCCCCCCACACCGGCCGGAAAGAGCGAGCAGCTTTCCTCCGACGACCGGACTAGGTGGGGCTCCGGCTCGGACTTCCCGCTGACAACGACGGCGGCAGCCGGGGACCGGCCCCTTCCCCGCCCGCGGCGGGGCCGAGCCCGGGCGTCACCCGCCCCTCCCCGCAGCCGCCCGGGCCCCACGTCGCGGCCCCCGAGCCGCGGGGGTTACAACTTTCCGCTTCCGCTCCAACTTCTGCTCCGGGGACCGGCGGCAGGGGGGGTGGCGGCGGCGAAGGGCAGGGCCGGGCCCTCCGCCCGGTCAGCAGCGGCTGCCCCTCAGCGCCCCGCTGCCCCCCCGCCGTGTCCCCCCGCGCCTCAGGCCGGACGAGGCGGCGGCTCCCAGTTCCTCCTCCGCCATGTTTCAGGCTCCTGCCCCTTCCCTCACAGCGCGCCGCTCCCCGCCGCCTCTCCCCCCACCTCCCCGCCGCCGCCGCCGCCGCCGCCCCCACCGGCCCGTCCCCGCCCCGCCGCGCCACCTGTACCCGCCGCGCCGCTCCCCGCCCCGCCGCCACAGCGGCCCGGCCCGCGCTCCGCCAGCCACGACCTACCGGACAGCGCCGCCGCTCCCCGCCGCTCCCCGCCGCCTCGCCGGCCGAGCCCGCCGCGCTCCGCCCGCCGCGCTGCGCCGCCGCTCGCTGCCTGTGCCGGGCGCGGCTTGGGGCCGTCGCCGTGACGCCGCAGCCCAGCCTCGCTCTGGCGCGGCGGGGGCGGCGCGCGGGGAGGGGAGGGGGGACCGGCCGCCCCGCGCCCCTGCGCAGGCGCGCGCCCAGCCCCGCGGCGCCGCGCGGCCGCCCCCCCCCCCTCCCCCCTCCCCCCCCCCCCCCCCCCAACCGGGCCTGGCGCGCGCGGGGGCGCCCGGTGTGCGCGGGCAGCGGCGGCTCCGCGCGCCTGGCGGTCCCGGCGCGGCGGGGGGCGGCGGGCAGGGAGCGCCTGCCGAGGCGGGGGGGCGGCCTGTCCCGGGCGGCCGCCTCCGCTCGGGAGGCTGCCGGGCAGGCAGGGGGGGAGGGGGAGCCGCCCCTGGGCCCGGGGGTGCGGGGGTCGGGCGGGCGGGCGGGACGCGGGAGCTGTAGTTGTCCGAGCGCTCCTGCTCGGCCCTAGGGGGATCTCTGCCTGGGGCTGGAGCACAAGGGACACGAGCCGTTCCGGCGGCCCGGGGCTGGCAGAGCGCGTTGAGAGCTGGAGCCCGGCGCCCAGGGCCGCCCTGCCCCCCGCCGCAGGCCCGAGCGCCCGCCTGGAGGCCCCGGGTGCTGCGCGGCGGCGCGTCCTGCGGGCCAGGGCCGCCCTGCCCTGCTCTGCCCGAGCTCTGGGCGGGGAGCGCGGCCCTGCTCTCTTGGGCTTCTTGTTGGCCCTTCTTCTTGGGCTTCCGAGCAGGAGCCGTAGGGTAGTTACAGCTCAGAGGTGGGCCGAAAGCACGTTACGATGGCTTTAAGTTCATTTAGAACATCGAGAGCTGGAAGCGTAACTGCCGTTTATTTATTAAATTCCTAAAAGGGTTTTGAGATCCATTGCTTACAGGTGTTTTAGAAATACAGCGTATTACTGGTTTTATGTGGATTATTACACCTGTGGATGTGAACGCCCTGCTGATGCAAAGTAGGATGCCCATTCCCTCCAAATAATTAAAATATTTCTTAGCCTTTATCTTACTTTAAATACTGCAAGCCACTTTTCCCCCCATGTCACTAACATTTTCCAGTTGCAAAGGGTACAACTGATAAAGGTTAAAAATAAGCATTTATATTTCTAGGAAACACTTAGTAAGCAAATAGTTAACATGGTAGGTTCAGATAAAACTTCTGCTCAGAGGAAGTCCACAGCAGAGTGTAAAACTGACAGGAAGTTGCAGTGAGGCTTCTGGCAAGGAGAGTGGGTGTGGAGGAAGCAGAGGCTTTCTGTTTGTAGCACAGAGATAGAGAAGGGATACAAGAAAAAAGAGAGATTACATTTCTCCGAGTTGCATGATGGAGAGTTCCTCGCTATAAATGTTTGGAAACCACACAGCTTCAAATGAATGTGTGGGAGACGCTGGAGCTCAGATCAAGCACAAAGAATGACCAGAGAAATGAACTGCCCTTGGTAAGAGCAGCATCATCTAGATTCAAGACGTCCAGAAACTGATGCGTTTAAAAAAATATTTTTCTTTAGAGTGTTGCTCCCAAATCCCAAACATCATAAAATCTCTTCCAAAGTCCAGACAAATCTCTTGGTGTTTTACAGCTTAAACCCTTGTGCAGTGTGTTGATAATGAATCCCTGTAAATGACGGGTAATGCAAGAGACCTCAGGTTGTGAGAAATCAAGTACGTTAGAAACTAGCCCTTTCTTAGTGGAATGTCCCGTGCTGGGCAAAAAACATTAATGAGAGATGTCAACATACATAAAATACTGTCTCAAGTAAAAATCATAAGAGCATCTCATCCAATTATTAGCTGTATAGTATGTTTACTCACCAGATAGAAAAATGGTTCTGTTTCTTTAGTCTTTTTTTTTTTGTCAGTAGGCATTATTATCAGCTCCCAGAAATATTAGCTGTACAGAGGAAAAGAGCAAACAGAGATATATCCTCTGCCATCACAACTTTCTCCAGTGAACTAGATTAATCACAAATAACAAGCGGTGTTCCGGGAACAGATGTGTGCCATTACTGTAATAATATTTTACAGTGTGCCTTTAATTGCCCTGTGTTTTGTAGGCAGTGGGGCAAATGCAGCTGTACAAGCAGAAAACAGGAAGGGGCCTTGGGGAGTCTGAGTGAATCTCCCGTGAGCAGATCTTGGTGTTTTGAGTTTCATACAGGGGCATCTGAAACTCAGTATTTTAAAATAAGTGTCTATACATATATATACACACATGGTTTACTTAATATAGACATGACTGGAGATCGATCACTGCAACTAGAAGAAATAGGCAACTGGGATCCATTCTGGGCAAGAGATTGAGTGTTCCCTTTTCCCAGCTCTCTTTGACACATACTTTGAATGTGAATCAGGCCCTTAAGTTTGGATTTTCCTATGAATCATCTAGCTAATCTTCAGCGCAATTCTTAAACCAGCCTGACTTCTGTCAGTGTGACTGGTGAAGAGAAATCGGTGTGCTTGCTAAGCAGGCTCACCTGATACTCCACACAACTTTTTCTACTCAGCTTGTTAAGCATTTCACAGGTGACTGTGCTGCTCCTTGATGGTCACTCAAGCCGAGTAAGGAACTGTCCCTGTGATAGAACAACACCCCGAAGAACCAGGAATACGGAAGGAGTGGGGGAGGCAGGGCCACAGTGTTGTTGTGTTGAATAAAGAACAACAGAGCTGCATCAGCTTTCCTGCTCTGTGGGCCTGCCTGTGCCCAGCGTCAATCTGGAGTTTTTAAAAGAAGGAGGTCAAATACCCAGTCCCCTGCTCACGGAATGAAAAAAAAAACAGAAAATACCTTCTTAGCCCCATAAACCTTAGTGAGAAATGGACCTTTCCAAAGCACTGTACCGCTTGTCCTTTGGACTGTAAGTTCTGTTTCCCAATTTAGCAGTTGCCTGCCTGCACTTCAAAAACCTCTTATTTCAATGACCAGTGCTTTGCTGGAGCTAATATAGCCTGCTCATCACTAACACAGGGAACTGTCTGATGAAGTCATAGCTGTTGTGAGGAACAGCCATAATGCAACACAAAAGATACCCTCTGATAGAAAAAGAGGAGGAAAATACTGATAGATCTTGTTAAAAAGTTTTGTGGAATTAGTGGAGTGCGAGGGGGAGTTGGTAGATTATTTGGGGAAAACAAAGGAATATTTTAAAGTGATGCTTTGATAAAAGCTTGGCAGGGTGGCCTTTGGTCACCTCCGTATAATTTTTCTAACTTTGCCTGCATTGTTTTCACTGCAGCTGCATGGGTGTTGGAGCGAAGAATGTGGCTCTATGTGTACTGCAGTTTCATTACTGCTGAAGTACAGCCACGTCTGGGACAGAATGCAGAGCTGGCTTGTGCCAGCAAACTCTGAGGTTTAATGGGCACGCGGTGCCAGAGAATGCTGTGCTGGCTGCATGCCAACTAGCTGTGAACTTTTCTAGAAATTTGTCCTGAAGAAATGTCATTTGATTAAACTCAGAGGATGCTGTATTTCTAGAGAGAAAGCAAAGTTTTCGTCTTTTCTGGTGAATGGTCTGAAAAGGGCCGATGCTTAGATTGGAGACTCACTTGTTCCAGCAAAACAGAGTTTACTAGGTCAGAATGTGCTTTGGATTGTGAAAGCAACAAGGAGACAACTTCTTCAACACTAAAGAAAAATATATGTTATTTTTGTGACATAGATGCGTGTGATATCTTTGTCATTCTTTATCCTCCAACGTGATTTTCGTTTGGTATTTTTCCATACTCAGAAGATTTAGTCACATAAAATGGGAATACCTGCCTGCCTGAATAACTCCTTGAGAAATCTCAGAGATGTGTCTTCCCCTGCAAACTTGATGCAATTTCTCCATGTCTTCAGATCTGTTAATACGCTTCAACATGAGATTTTTACCCTGATAATTATTAGTTCTACCAGTTCACCATCTTCACATCTGACATAGGTTCCATGATGCAGTTCTGCATCTTAACCTCTCTTCATTGCATCCTCTTGATGTATTGCCATTTACTAATCAAAGTTATTTAAACAGGGCTTTAATCAGAAGCTTGACTGAAACTTAACTCCAAGATTTTTTTCCTGAAGTCTTTTTCATTTTCTGTATGCTTACCTCATTGTTGAGGAAAATCCTCAGTCGCCTCTCTGGACCTCTTCCTCCTCCAAACTATCTTGGATTAATGTTTTTTCCTATCTCTTAGGGATGTTCCATGACTCTTCCAAATTATCTGCCAATATCTCTTACTGGGCTAACCCTTTTCCCTGCCTGTTGGCCCCATTCCTACTATTTGTTCATATAGTATAGCCCTCCCTTTGTCTTGTGATTTGTCTCCCTCCCCGCCCTGTGATAACGGCTTTGAGGAGCAAAATTTGCCTTTGTTTTCCTAAGCTGGGAAAAAAAAGGCGATGGACACTACTACAATTCAAATTGTAAATATCAGCATATATTTACAGGGGTCTCATTTTTTTAATCTGTTTTCTCCTGTCTTTGAGAGACTACTTTTATATCACTGCAGTTACTTCAGATAAAGCAAGGAACAGCTGTTTCACAACAGGGCTGTTGGGAAAGCACAGTACTCTTGAATTGCAGAGAGAGTGAAGAAAATGCCTTGCGTGCTGGAATTTAAACTCTTTTAAAAAAATGATTGATTTAGTAAAAGGAAAAGCCTACTTTATTTTATCCTGTGTTGAAAAGATCTTTCAAATTGCATTGGACAACCAGCTGATGAGATAAGGAACAAGATTGTCACAGTAACACAAGTGTTTTAAAAGAGTAAATGAAGAATAATGTATCCAATTGGATCTAGAGAGGGAATGTAATTACCCGGAGCAGAATCTGGCCACGATGTGAGTGAACACTTCCCTCTCTCACAAAAAAAAAAAAAAAAAAAAGAAAAAAAAAGGTCACACATTTTAACAATTTTAAAGCTTCAGAAGTTTTACTTCCCTGCTTTTCCACGAGAACACCTTTAACAGCACATGATGCACAAAGAAGGTAATTGCCCTCTGAATCACCAGCCTCTGTGATACCTGGGTAGTTCCTCAAAGTCTTCCATAAAAGGCCTTAGGTGCGATGACAGTTAACTGATGATGACTGATACATTCACAAGTTAGATAACATGGTGGTATAAAGTTCTGAAGTAATGTTTAGTTTCCCCTATTTCTAATTCTGAGCATGTCCTTCTTCTCCTTGTTACCAGATATTTTAGAATAATGCACTGATTAGAACAGAATAGTCTGAGCAAAGGCAGCATGGGGACAGTAGTGGCAGTCCCAATCAAGTGTGTGGGAAATGGGTACTTTTAACTCTGCTTTACTGGAACATGAAAGTACAGAATTGTGACTTGGGAAAAGAGTGTTTATAACTGAAAGTCAGTACCAGCATCTTAACTATTGTACCTTTTTTTTTTCTTTTCTTTTCTTTTCTTTTTACTCTTTTCTAGAATACTTGTTTATATCCAGCTTCAGAGTCTGCTGGAGACAGAAAAAAGTTGCTGTTGTTTTTAATGAGCTTTATAACAGGACTTAAATTCAGCCCTTGAGGGATGTGCAAAATTTAGCAATACTTGCATTTAAAAGATATATTCACTTCTGGTTTATGTCAGTATTAAGACAGGAGCAAGTATATTTAATGATGCCAGGTCTAAAAATACAGTGTTTTTTGTCCTGCTTCCCCAGCAGCAGAATTGTATCCCAATGAACACAGCGATTTATACTGAAATATAGATACGGTTTTTCTTTGCTTCCCTTAGTTTCTGGGCACTTCAAAATCGAGCCTTAGTTAACACAGTAGGCCAAAAGCATTCACAGGGAAATTATTAGTTACATTAGGAGTTCATTAGTTTTGGTACTCAGTTTGGTTAGAAGAACAAAATGTACAGAACAGAAAGGAAAATTTATTTCATAACTTTGTTAGATTATTTTCTCCTTAGCTTTCTTTGTAGATATGGCCTTATTCTGCCATGTCTTTCCTCTGGCCATAGGAGCTGTTGCTGCACATAAAATCAGGAGAGGTGTCTTAATGAGAATTGTTGAAGTCTACACCAAGGAATTCACATATTCTTTGCCTCTTAAAGCTAGCCAAAAAGCAGGGTTGAGTCTTTCCCTTCCCTTCCCTTCCCTTCCCTTCCCTTCCCTTCCTTTCCCTTCCCTTCTTTTCCTTTTCCCTTTTGGTTCATTTTAGCCCATCTTTCAGGGTGGTTTATCAGCTAGTAGGCCCACAACCTGTTTGTGCCTTCCCGCTGTCACTTTCAGTAGTACTCAGGGGTCAAATCCCTTCTTGTTCCTTAACTGGCCTGAGGTTCTGAATACATTATTTGTGAAATAGATTTATTTTATGAATTCTTTCATTTTACTACTGCTATACTATGCAGTTCTGCTGAACTTCAAATTGAAGATTTCACAATATCTTATTCCCGTGAGATGTGTGTTGTTACATTCACTTTTTATCAATAAAAATAAGGATTTGAAATTAAAATGCTGTCCTCTCCAAACCTTTCTTAAGAATTCAGAGTTGCTTCAGGGTCCCAAGCCTTTCAACTACCTCTGCACTACACAGAATCTTGTTTTACAACCTCGAGCAGTATAAAATTTATTCTAATTTGAGCTCTAGACAGTATTTTAACATTCAGAGGAGAATGGATGATGAGGAGCCCTGTGAATGACTACCAAAGACAGGGACAGAATGGAAGCTGTTGCCCTAGTGTTGCATTTCCTTGGGTGAAGGTGATACTGTTGTTGCCCTGGTGCTGTGTTTCACCTCCTAAGGTGATGCTCCACTGGTTGTGCTAATTGTGTAGCCTGTTTGTGTGTGCCATGTGGAACTTCCAAATGCATTTCAGGTGAAAGAAGAAGTAGGGCCATTATTTTAATAATTAAATAATAAAATTTCTAGATTTCTTTGTTGTTTTGTTTTGTTGTGGGTTTTTTGTTTGTTTTTGTTTTTTGTTTTTTTAATGGTACTGCTGCTTGAGTTTAGTGTTGCTCCCTGCTTTTTCTAACTCTTTGTTATTTTCTACATTTTTTTCTTTTCTTTCCATTCTTCTTTTTCCTTAAAAAATGAACGTATTATTGGAGTTTGAGACTCCAGTGAGGACACAATGAATTGCAGTAATCAATTTCATGCTATCTGTAACTCATACAACTTTGCCTGAGCTTTATTATATATAATTCAATTATTTTACAAAACAGCAACTTTCCCCCTCCTCCTTCTCTCTTTTATCTTGTCTCCCTTTTTGCTTTAACACAGCAGTTTAAAGATTGCAAGTTAGTTCTGGGGTGGGGTTTTGTGATATAATCAGCTTTGAGATAGTATTTTCCTTTCATTGACTACAATACTGATATTTATTCTCAGAGATCAGCATTTACTCTTCATGCTCCTTTAATGATATAAAAAGGGGGGACTGTAGCTTTTTTTCCTGAAAATACTCTTAGATGGGCACCATGTTATTTAATGATTTTGGTACATAAGAGTGGATTCACAGAAAGAGCAGTGCCTTGGAGATAACAGTCATTTTTATAGCCAGTTCTTCAGAATAGCTTTTTTATCATTTAAGTGAATTTTTTGTCTGTCTTTGGGCATTCAGTAATGGAGGAAAAGCCCTCAGGAGGGAATCCTTCCTTTTAAAGAATAAGTTCTCAGGTGCTTTGGGCTTTCCCAGGCTGGCCCATGTCCTACTCTCCTTGTATCTGCCCTGTTCCAGGCATAACATCATATTTTAGTTCCCAGGAATATTCTGTGCATTGTTTAGGGTCTTTGTGAAGGCTGCACATGTGGAGAGTGCAGTGTACAGGCACATGGATTCCAGAAAGTGAACAGAGCTGCCCGTATTATTTAATGTACAGAGAACACCAAGTGTCATCAATTCACTGGGCCAGTAATTCTCAGCATTTTCCAGTTTGGGGGTTTCTGCTCATCTAGCTGGTGTGACTAGGTGGCTCCCCCAGATTGCAGCGCAGGGAGAACAGTCAGTCATGACTCCTTTCCACATACACACATTCATGACACCCATGTTGAAAAGCTGTGCATGTACTTGTCCACATTGCACTTTGGAGATGTATTTTTCAAATGCTCTGTAATAAGCTACCTATTCACAACAGGGTCATGAACCATTCTGTCATATAAATGCCTGTCAGCTCTTTACAGCTCATTTCAAGTTTGTTAGTATATTTCCAGAGCAGCTTGGCCTGTAATTAGGAATCCTAAACACTACTAATAAATCTCAACCCCATTTTCTTTTAGAGTAAATCAGTGGTGAAAAGCTTGCCAGCTGAACCTGTATGGAAACTGTCATTTCCCTAAAGAGCAGTTAAAAATATATTACATGCCCAGTGTCCTGTGGTTTGGTACCAGTATCACATAAAATAGATTCCAAGTAGTTACATGGAAATATTTACCATTCCTTTGTAAGATGGGCAGATCAGCCATCTTACATACACATCTTACATCAGCCACCCTCCCATATATACAATCACATAATATATAAACAAACAACAACATCAACAACATTCATAAAAGAATATTGTTAAATAGATTTCCGAAGTGAAATTGAACTAATTGGTTATTCGGTTATTCACACGCCACATAAACACATACACGAGGGCAAACAAACAAAAAGGAAATTTTTGAGACATCCATTCCTAATAATTTGTCCACGTTTCTAATAGGTTTTGAGTGACAGCAGTAATAGTATCTGGGAAAATGTACCGTATGTATATACATATAAACATACGGTTAGGGTTGCTCTGGGAATCCTAGTTTTGAATTTCCACACTTCTTTGCAATGAAATATTTGACCTTCATGATGTATTAACATACAGGATTTTTTTTTTTTTTAATTTAATACACCGATGAAATTGGGGCAGAGAACACAGATGACTGCCTCTGAGCCCTCAGGCTCCTGATTATCTCAGGATAACTGTGCTTTCCTGGAGTTGCTCAACTGCTGCATTAACAGTCTTTACTGTGAAGAAAGCAGCGTTAGATAAACATCATTCAGAAGGATATCTCTAATTGTATGAGTCTACAGAAATAATTTGCCCCAAGCATCAGCTGTAGATAGGTGTGGTTTTCAGATCATCAGGAAATATCTTTGGCTAGTATCAACTCTGTGCTGTGTCATCCTCTTGTTTTAATTGACAGTGAGTGTATCACTTACTCATTCTAATGTATTAACAAATCTTGATTAAATCACAATAGTTAAATGTCAACACATTCATAGCAGTTTTATAAGGGGGTTACCTTCTTTCTTTTATGTTTGAATACTGAGGCAGTAAGGGACATTTATTTATGCCTAGGCATTGGCTAGTGCCAGCAACAGCTGCCAGCAGCTGAGAGTGGCACTGGGAAAATGCAGCACTCAACAGAGGTGTCCCCGTTTTGTCCTTCTGCGTATATCACCCAAACCTTTGTATAAATGTCTTGCAATTTCCCCCCTCCTCAAGTGCAGAGGAGATAGATACACCCGGTGTCATTATGCCTTGCGTTCAGAGCTCATGTAACTGCCAGCACAGAAAATGGATATATGCCCTACAGGAAGCTTGGCAAAGTAGAACTATTGGGGTGCTTGGAAACTCCAACTAGAATGTCTGTCCCACATAAGTGAGACCACTAATCCAGTAAATCGTATCTATTTCTTCTGTGGAAAAATAGGGATAGACTGGTTTCCTGGAACCTTACCATATTTCCAGATCAATTGCAACCAAATGAAATAGGTGGTGTTGATATTATACCGGCAATATCAGATGTTCCTGTTCCATTTACTGAAAGACAAGTTCTATTTCCCCATGAATAACAAGTAGCTTGATGGCTGTTCCTGGATGTTGGGATCTATTTAAATACAGTAAAAATCCAACTTATTCTATGAGGAAAAGAAAAGATACTTTAGTTGTTGATTTTTTTTCTTTTGGGTCATTTTATGTTAATCTGTCCTCAGAAATAATTTATTGCTAGGAATGTGGATATTGATAGAATATCTATATTTCTGTCAGAGTCTATGTCTAGGCTATGTTTTGTACACTGCTTTTATTTAGATCTTCTGTCTGGCCAGGGAATTTAATTTGAACTAACAGCTCTTTTTTTTATTATTATTTCTCAAGTGTTTATTCATATGTGACTCAAAATGTCATAACCTATGTCGAAGTATCCCTCTCTCCCTTGTGCATGTATGTATAAAAGCACCTACATATACACTAACAGATGTAATTTATTTATACAACCACATTATTTTAACAACATAATGCATATGCTTACACATACCTGTGGCATATGTAATTACTATATAAGGCTATGTAATAGTAATCATTACAATTGTGTATAAATGTATGTGATGAGAAAGATTGTAAGAGGATGGTAACAACATGCTAGTTATTACTAGTGGTACTTATTTGCAGAGAGAAAATTAACCAAAATAACTGTAGTGGATTACATGTGCCTGAAAAAGCAGCTGTTCTGGAATTGTGTTTATAATTAAAATTCATACTTTAGTTTAATTTAGAGAAGCATTGCAAGGTACAGAAACCCTGTTATTATTACTGATAGATTGCCCACAAGTTGGAAGATGCATGTTGTGAGCATTCATCTGTAGGCAGAAGTTACTGTACTTGTAGAAGGACAAGGCATTGCCCCAGAAAGGTGTTAACGCCTCTGCTCTGACATTGTGGGTTGTGAGCACTGACGGCTTCTGAAGCCTCTCGTCCCGGAGCGAACACTCACAGATCTGCTGTAGCAAGAGATAAATAGCTAGACTTCAATCCCAGCCCTGCTTCCACTCCTCTGAACGGCTCATTGAGAAGCACTCGGCTTTACAGGCGTTTTATCCTGAGGCTTTTATCACTGAAAGGAGGTGAGGACACGACTTCCCTGTTGCCTCTGCCGGCTCCCCGAGTTGTGCACAGATCTGCAGCCACAATAGGCTGTAGTCGTGTTTCAGCAGCAAACACGAAATAGGCCATAGCTACAACAGACAGAGGGACAGGAATAATAGTCATTACCTCAGCTGTTCTCAAGCTGAGATAGACACAAGAAGTGCCACTGGTATTTTGATTGCAAGATGGTGATATGCAAACTTGTTTAAATGATACAAAGCAACCCATTATAATTATGCTGATTAAAATAAGAAGGATGGCAAAGCAAGCACTTTTGCATCATAGGTACTGGCTGTGAGGTTTCAAGATCTGAAAATAATTTGTTCGGCCTTTAATCAGTGCAAAGTTTAGCCATGTAAAAATACTTGCATTCTATGCAACACATATTCCTCCATCTAAACAAGTCAAGGGGCCTGATCTCATATTTACAACCAAGCTAAAACTTTCAGAGCTCTGAGTGCACAAGGAAATCATAATCAGGTTTTAAAAGACTCAGACCTTCAGCTCACAGCTGCCTTGAATATCCCTTAACAACATCTATTCCTAAGGCTTTCTCTCAGCTCAGAGAGAGAGGAAAAGACATTAATTAAGGGTGATAAGCCAGTTCATACCAGCCAGAGATCCAACCTAATAGTTAAAGTCCACAATAGAAAGAAGAGTCTTGATGGAGATCTCCAGGATACATATGCTAATTATCACAAGGATAATTACTGGGTGCAATGGTAGGAGATGTTGAGTACTCTTTACTCACACTAGAACCTGTGGGCCAAGAGTAAAATGATGCTGGCTCCTTTCCTACTGGCTGATAAAGTATTAACATGAGAATCAAAGATACTCAGTAATGCTAAGGAAAAAGCACTATGTGAAAACTGCATATATAGAACCAGCAGCTCTTTTGAGCAGAGCAGGAATTTTCAGGTTTATATTGATAGCCAAAAGGCATGCAAGAAACTGGCTGCTGGATTTCAAGGAATGAAAACTTTGTCCCTTTCTCCTGTTCTGTCACAGTAATCTAGTATTTCTTCTGGGTTTCTGCAATCCACATGTTCTATATTGTGTCCTTGAGGTTTTCCCCTGCAATCAGTCTGAGCTATCAGTGCTGGAAAGATTCCTTTGGACCAGAAGACAACTTGGCAATGTGGCCTGTTGTGGCCATCCCGCAAATCTCTTGCCCAGGTGTGACAGAGCCCTCCTGACTGCCCTCAGTACATTTATAGCACAGGACACTACAACAGAGAGTGGGGCTGTGAGCTTAAATTGAAGTTTATTCTGTCACCTAATATAACATTTCTGAAAGGATTTAAGAGCACAAGCAGGTAAGAAATGCCCTACGAGTTCAGACCAATGATCTGTCTGATCCTGTGTTCTGCCTTTGACACAGATGGGAGACACCGTGCAGGTAGAAGATCAAGTGAGCCCTGATGCTTTCTGTGGTCCTTTCCTTGGATATACCCCTAGCATCCAGAACTGTTGTACTGAGGGTGTTGGACAGTACCTAGTGCTTTTATGGACCTGTTGCCTGTGCCTGTGTTTGAAGTTATTCAACTGCTGTTCAGCTGAAATCTGACTACTTGTCTGAAAATACTTGAAAGCGTAAGGTAAGATTGACCACTAATGCTATGCACTAAATAGTTGCAGTTTATCAGCATCAGGACAAGTCATAGGAAAAGAGAAATCAGTTTCTCTTTCTTGCTTCATGGACTGTATATTTTTCCTTTAAATTCCTTGATTCCACCTCTTATTTGTAGCACTTCATCATATTAATTTTGTTGCTTGAGACCTGCAAGATTCCCAATCTACCTCTTTGTACACATTTCCTTCTTTCCAGTTCCTGAATGTTATTTGCAAATTAGATGTTCACTATTTCTTTTCTGTTCTTTTCTCATTCTTGTGCTCATGTTCCTTTCATACCACAAATACATCTTGTAAAGCAAGTGGCTTAATGTCATCTCCTTCATTGCTTTATACTGCGTTTATTTCACAAAGAATTTTCAAAGTTGTTCTCAGAAAAAAAACCTGTGACCATTCGTGTTTAAGCTTATTATCATATGTGGCTTCTCATGCGGTTTTCTCAACTGAAAGACGTGGGAAAGCGTTTGCAAACAAATAGTGTGGCTTCTAATATATGGGAGAGTTGAGATAGATTTGTGCCAGCCTGCATTTCTGTTAAAGTTGTCAGTAAAAACATCATGTAAGATCGGGAGTTATGTGGAAGGGCAAGGGCAAGACTGAGAGGCAATTTGTAGATCCTCATCTGGCACTGGAGTCTCTTTTGAACCTTTACATGTTAGTAAGTCTCAGTAGCCAGATGAGGAAGCACCAGATCAGTCTTGGGCCTGATCTGATGCCTGAAGTGGTCCCAGGATTTAGTGCCTCACTTCCACCCCTCCCTGGTACACAAACTGTGTTCACTTCCAGACCAGGCTGGTGAGACTGTTGCCCCTGCTGTCCTGCTACAGATCATACCAGGACCTCTCCAGGGAGGACCGGGGCACTGTGCAAGGTGTGTGTCTAGAGCTATTGCTGTGATGGCCAGGAGGCCATGGAGGTCCACCTGATTTCTTTCCACAGTGCTGGGTCCCCACAGCCAGGCATGAGCCAGCTGGGATAACCCAACCAGCTCAGAGCCGGCAGCTACACAGTGTGCTGTGCTACAGCACTTCCTTCTGCCCGGCCTTATGGTCCCTCCTGCTCTGCTGCTGAGATGCAGTCAGTAGTTTCAAAGCTGCTTTAAAGCTGGCTGTTAGTGATTGTGAGGAGTTGGTGACACAGAGCTCTTACTTCAGACCCCATCAGGTTTGCCACTAGGTAGAGTCTGGCCATAACCACAGCTTAACAGTGTTTATAACTAATGTCCCAGTAAATCACAACCTTAATTTATTAACTAAGCTGCAAAAAATACATCTCCTCTACCATGCACATTTAAGGAGTTCTGCCAATAAATGAATTAAAAATCCTCCAAAATACTTTTCATTTCCCAGGGATCATGCAGCACTTCCCAAGTCTGTTTTGGTGTCATTCTCCCAGCCTGTTTTGCACTTCTGCTGAACAGAGCTCATACCTAGCAGCCATTCTTCCATGTGAACTAGAAGCTCTCCTAGGCTTGGTGCCTATGCCTTTGTTTGTCCTGAGCTTAGTCCTCCAGTGACCTAAGCAGGTTTGTCATTAAGGAGTATATGGAGTATAAGGTGATATCAGTACAGCTGAAGGAAATTTTAAAAATAAATACACCTGCACTGTAAGACAAATCAAGCTCTTAATTATTCAGAAGTATCACCTAGCTTTGTAATTAATTAAAAATTCATTTAAAAAAAAATTATTTTCCCAACTTTGTACATTTATAGCAACTTTCTGTATACACCTTTCAAAACTACAGTCTGTAAGCAGCTCTGCCCTGCAGACAAAATTTTTGGGAAGGCCACGGTCCTTTTATAAGCTAAATATTATTGAAAGGTAAGGCTACACTTTAGGCACTATTCTTCCTTACCTTTGCTATGTGGAGGAAATATGCAGATTGCCTCATCTTCTCCGTATTTCTTCCATTGCAGAGGGACCTGATTCTGTTTCCTTCCCAGTAAGGGAGCAGACCCACTGCTTCATGCAGTAAAAAGGAATACAGTTGTCTCTACTCCCTGTACAAGACCTTCCTTTAAGCGTATCATGAGAAGGTCAGATGAAATCTGGCCCTAGAGCACTTAATCTGACTATTTCCCCCCCCCCCCCCCCTTTTTTTTTTTTTAAAAAAAACTTCTTTCATGTAAATAGTACAGTAAAGCACTTTGCAGAACAAAGGAGTATTTGAGAAGCCTGCTAAAGATGTTTGGTTCATTAGATTCACATAAGGCCAAATTCTGTCCTTCAGGACACACCTTTCATTAGGATCATGCATCCAGGGAATGGAAATTATTCTTTAATGCGGTCATATCAAAGAGATTCAACTTGACAGTTTTCTCATTTCTTTCTACAATTAGAAATGCTAGCAAAAGCCCTGGAACAATAGTTGGTTTTCCCTTTGATTTATTCCATGTCTCAGGCTTGTTGCTTAATTTTTTTTAAAATTCCATATATTCCATATGACCATAGGAGAGCCCTGTTTCTGTTGGCAAATTGCAAATGGCTCACTTTCTGCTCTTGCTTTTGCTCTCCCACAGAACCAGCTGTTCAGTTTCAAGCTATTTCTTGGCCTCTACAGAATGAGAAGGAAGACGTTCCAGGGAGGGACCCACTTGTTAGCATTCATGGCCCAAGATCTGTCTCTGTGTTGGCTGGGCCTTCCTTGCAAATATGGGGATGGAGGGTGGAAAGTCTTTGCTGTGTTAAAGAAGTGATACAGGAGGTTGGGGAGGCAGGTAATATCAACAGAACAAAAAGAGATGAGGCAAGTTTGCAGATAAAGTCACTAAATGTGTTAACAGCTCTAGGCAGCAAGGTATAACCGAACATCCCTGAAACAGAAATTCTGCTTGTTGGGAAACTAAGAGGAATGGACTGCAGAAAGTGTCTAGACTCACCTGCTGTCCATGAACAATGTCTTCCACTGCCAGGATTGAAGACAGAATCTGGATGAGATGGCTCATTAGTTCGACTTAGTGGGACTTTTTTTGCTGCTCTTAATTAGGGCCTGATATTTGAAATTATGATTGTTTTCCAGTGAACATTTCATAGCACTCAGATAGTAATAGCACTCATAGATCAAGTTAATTCAGCAGAAGTCACGTTTGTCCTAGTTTTTAGTGCCATAGGATGCTTTTCTATATTGTAGGTGTTCTTCGCCACCGTCCATTTGCAGCACATCATGTACCTATTAGTGTCTCAGTCTGTATTTCCGAAGGGTTGCATCTAAAAGCCACTGCCTGAAGGGAGAAAAAGGGAGAGACAGAGAGATGGAAACAGATAATATACCATATGTGGTCTCCTTCTTTTAAAATCCAAAATTTCTGTTCTAATTTTTAAAAAAATCTAGGTTTTATTCTAGTTAGAAGGGTGATCAAGTCCGACATAGTGAATATTTTCAGACTCATATTCTGTTATCAATCTGATTTACCTCACTTAATCCCTTTGGAAATTGCATGTGACCTAATTTTTTCAGCAGTGACTCTTACAGCAAGAACAAATAACAGGGGTGACCCTTTGCATTCCTGCCATATCTCTTTATTTGTAACGTGGATTATTCTAGTTTCAGCTCACATTTGTCTGTGAAGAGACAAAGTCAAAGATGAATTCAAAACAGCCAATATATTCCTGCAAATTCACATTTGGCAGCACTGTAAGTAGGTAAATATTACCAATGTGTATTGATTATTTTTTCTGCTTCAGCCAACAGGCCCAAAGTTATCTGCCGAATACTCATTTTTTGTAAATGACACCTCATATTGCCTGATGTTGCATGAGTTGTAGCAATTCACTGTGACCCTCACCTGTTCTGAGAGCGTTATTGTCTCTATAGGGAATTCTGCACTTCTCAACAACAGATTTTGTGATTCCCCCTTTAATCCAAATCTAGCAGAGAAACAGATTGCTAATAGTGAGACTTGCAGTTATGGCCATTTACCACGGTATAGGGAGCTGTCTGTCTCCTAACTTGCTGTGGCACTCCAAGGTGGAAACCTTATAAATTGCTTTTATTTCTCTGTGAGTGCATGTGTGTACTTGTGTGTTTGTGTAACCTGATAAGATGCCTGATGGTATATTCTGTTAATAGCCCTTCTGTGTTGCTTCTGCTGCAGCCAGCAGCCAAGCTGCCCTCACCACTTGTGGTGGGTGATGGAGAATGATCAGAATTCAACAAGTGTTTGCTGGCTCAGCTGCTTTTTTATCCCCTACAAAGGCAGGCCTGCAGTGTGGAGGAAAGCATGCTCTGCTCCCACTATTCTGGGTTTCTGGTGCTCTTGAGGGAGAGGCTGTGTCGGACTCAATGACAGGAGAAAAAAACCCCAATGTGTCTTTGAGCAACCCGATCTAGCGGGAGGTGTCCCTGCCCATGCAGGGGGGTTGGAACTAGATGGTCCCTTCCAACCCGAACCATTTTATGATTCTATGATTCATTCCCTTTGCCAGAAACAGACTTGTTTTATGAAAGAACTATGGAGCTGGATGCTGTAGTCTAGATATGGAAGCTGAGAGAAGGATTTTTTATTGAGTTATATTGTTCTTACAAGAATTATAAAATAATCACTCCTCGTATGATGAGGTCTAACAGGTTCAATATCAATGTTCCAGGCATTACAGAAATGTTATAGAGACATACCCTGCTTTAAGAAAGGCATAGGCAATTTCAAGATGTGGAAATCCATTACTACTGCTTTTGACATGACATTGGTGGTTATGGTGAAGACCTGTATGAATAAACAAAATCAATAGCGCAAGATGAATGCCTCCCTTTAACAGCAATCACTGCATGAAGTAGTTTGTTTAAGAATCCCTTGCTGGACTGGAAGGTATACAGTGACTTACAAATGCTTTCACTATTGGTTCTTTTTCTGCCATGGTCATTAATCAAGTCAAACTTTCATTTAGCTTACTGTTATGAAGAAAATCATGCCTCATGTATTGAATAGCTGCAATGTGATGTGGTAACTTCAGACCCTTCCTCCTCTCACCTAACTCTTCCTCAGTGCAGCTGTCTAGTGGCAGTAAAAAGAAATTATCTTGCTAGCTCCCAGCTAGTATTATCTTAATACTCCCAGTGAGTATTACCTACATTAGCTGTTGGTGCTGAGAATAGTCCATCTGGAAGAGCAGCTGGAAAAGACCTGAACACCATCCCTTCACCTCACCTCAGCAGTTTCTCTGTTCCTCATCCCCAAGACCAGGCTTGAGCCGCAAGTGATTTAACTCCATAATGAGATTCCCATTGATTGACAGTACCTCAAATAGAAGAAATTATAATCTATGCTATAGTTTATATTATAGTTATATAATACTGTATTATAATCTAAACTCTAGTTTCAAAGTATTTGTGGTACTAAAAGTCTCTGGGTTTTTGGTGGTTTGGTTTGGTTTTGGTTTGTTTGGCTTGGGGTTTTGGTTTCTTGGTGTTGTTTTTTTTTTTAGATGAAGGGAAACAGACAGAAAGGAATGGCAGCATGAGGGTCAGAACTTCAGTGCTTCACCAGATGGTCTTACTCCCTTTCTATGCAGGGGAATATGGAGGTCCTCATGTGGGGTCCTTGTGATAGGATGGATGGTGCAAACTGCTGATTAACTATTTTGAATGAGCTTACAGCTCTGCAGTTGGAGGGCTAATGGGTAAGGAATTATTACCTGCTCTTGGATCTCAATTATGCAATCTTTGACTCTGGTCTTCTGTGAAGCAAGAAAATTGAAGCAGAAATTAAATTTATTAGCAGGACAAGCTGCATTATGAATGTGGTAAATGCTGATGTCTTATTGCAAATGAGGTATTTGCTAAATAGAAATGCTTTTAAAACAGTATAATCCTTCACTGTCCCTCCAGGACAAACAACTGGAGAGCAGTGATTGCAGAAATCATTTAGGCCATGCAAATCAGGCTCCAGCAGCAGTGTTTCATGCAGTGAGAAGGGAAGGCTAGACTGTCCTATTAAGAAGCCTTGTAATGATAAAACATGATAAAAATGACTTAGAAGAAATTAGCAAGTGAGGGTCAAGAAGGGCTAAGAAGGGCAAGCTGATCATGGAAATGTGTTTTTAAATGGACTAATTCCAAGGGAGTATGTTTATCATAGTCACACATAAATGGCTGAACAATAATCAAAGCAAAATTAAGTGAAAATTATAGCCCTCAGAGGGTTTGAGTGTAGTTTAGTAACTTTTTATACACAGAGCTGATTTGCATCAAGTGACACAGTGGTCTAAGATTCTCACATAATGTTTTCACAAAAGATGATGATCAATCAACTTTCTTCTGGACTGGAATTTAAATGTCACTTGGAGAAATATCAAGTTACTCAACATTGTACCGTGTAAGCAGAATGTAACAAAAGGTACTGCAGCT
The DNA here is from genome assembly GCF_020740795.1 of Apus apus. Taxonomy (NCBI): domain Eukaryota; kingdom Metazoa; phylum Chordata; class Aves; order Apodiformes; family Apodidae; genus Apus; species Apus apus. The sequence continues at coordinate 169,557,361 of NC_067282.1, forward strand.
AATGGTGCTGCAGTAAGCTTTATTGTTCAGGGGAGCCAGCTCTGTCATTTGCAGATACTGGAGATGAATTTCCCTTACAGTGGCGCTGGCCTGCTGGTCCAACTGAACAAAGCCAGTGTAATTGCTTTCTTTAATGGAACTAAACAATCTGGGATATTTTTTTATGTGTGGCAGTACCTGGAGGAAACGTATCAAATGCAGTGTTTGGTTACCACAGGCTGTGCATAGGCACTTCACAAGTTGGAGAGCATTGACTCTTCAGTGTTATTGCACAGCAGAGCTGAGAAGTACCTCTATACAAGCTAATGGTTATAAACCAGATTGAACAACAAGCTGTCTCTTGGCACACATGCCTGTTCGTCCCCCCCTTCTTTCCCAGCCACCCCTTGCTTCAATTCTCAGAATTATTTCTATTTCCATCTTTTGGAGGTTTTGGTGCTGAGAGCCCAAGGGTGGTGCTGGCACATGCAACTCCCCAAAGTCAGTGACACCAGCCTGAAATCATGAGCTCACCCGAGCGCTGACACTTGGCTTGGGACTTGCCAGCTCCAAATTAGGTTTTGAGGAATACAGATTTTTGATGAGCTACCAAAGTGTGGAGCTGGCAGGCTCTGGGGGTACATCAGCATGAAGGAGAAGGGACAACCAAGGCTGTCTTTGGCCTGGCCATGGAGTTGTAGCGGGGAAACCGAGAGGCCAATTAGATCTCTACCCAACCGAATGATAAAGACCACAGGAGCTAATTATGTACGAGGTGTTACTGTGACAACCCATGAGGCAGCGCTCACTGAAAACAAACGGAAATGTAAAGCTGAAACCAGAGGAGAAAAAGAAAAAAGATAAAAAAAAAAACTTGAAAGAGAAGGGAAAAGAAGTACAACAGAAGCAAGAGCAAATGAAAAGGTCAGAATACAGTTTGAAAGGATGGGGAGAAAAAAAGAGTAGGTAGCGAGGAGGTACCCAGGTAGATGCGTGATCACAAATTGTCTGATACCCTGAAAAAGGGCTTGCAAACCAGGTATCAGGAGGTGGTGTTTTCACACCAAAGACCCACAGATGTTTTGGGCTGGGTTTTTAATCTGACTATAACCACCTCAAAGTTAGGTGTTCAGCCTGAGAAGGTCTCCTAGGCTCTGTCTGTAGTTAGTAGAGAGAGAGACAAGTAGCAGGGGAGGCTCAGTCCTTCTGCAACCAGTCTGGATGTGGTGGCTCCACAGATGTTTCCTTTGCTGTCAGCAATGGCTTTAATTAAAGTGTAGCTTTTAGTCTCCTTGTCCTCTCACTCCTGTGTGCTGCTGTATGACTGGTGCTGGTGAAGCTGTTGTTGGAGGGGTGCAGTGAATTCTGTTGGGAAATCCAAGAGAATTCTTGTTAGTCCACCCTGGTCATCTGAACAGGTGGTCACAGAGCAGCCACAGAGTTTTGCTGAAGGAGTCTTGTGGGGACAGAAATGAGTGGCTAAAAGAAATGTTGAGACCTGGTTAAGCTGTCAGTGCCAGTGAAAAGCTGCTCACTTGCTGTGCTGGCAGGTGGTGAGCAACTTGTCCGTTGGAGGTGTCAGGGCAGAGAGGGCACTGATGACTAGTCTAGCCTGGCTGCCTCGCTTCTTCCTGGTCTTGCTCTTTGCGACGAACATTTTGTGTCAGCTACTCATTGCAGCCTATGGTGTATCTGCTAAATGCATGGCAGCAGTGTTAACTTCGTGACAGGGGGTCCAGGAGAGGATAAGGGAACTGCTCCCAAGGAGCACTGGTTGGTTATAGAGGGCCATGGCTTTACACAGCTGCAGGGATTGTTGCACGCTGTGTGATTGCTGCATGGCTCTGGGGCCTTTCACTCCATCAAAAGATGTGCACATTGCAGGAATTCAATTCTGTAAGGTCCCCCATATTCTCTCTGCTGCACTCATTTTCCCACTGGTCTAATCACGTTGACAGTGCAAACAGCACCTTTCATATTTAAAAACTGTTCATGTATACAAATTTGCTATAACTTAATTACAGAAAGGAAATTCTGATGCAGCAGCTGTCAGAGGGCAGTGAAAGTTAACAGAAACCAGTTCAATGAAAACAGTCTTCATCTGAAACAGCTAAAATGCATGGTTGATTTAAGTATCTGGCCAGCTTGGATTAAGTAATCTACGCTGGGCACTGACCTCTAGCAGTCATTGCACTGCTAATGAGTGAAACAATTCTCTTATTATAAAACCATTATCAGTCAATAACATGAGCTCAAACTGCAAAAAAGGAGCAAAGTTCAGGAATCCAAGAATTTATAGTTTAGCCCCATCACTGAAAATGTCAGCAAATTAAAAGAAGCTCTATGTAAGTCACTGCACAGTGGAACCCAACACATAAAAACAATCCCCAAGTACCATGGCAACACTCATGGGCTCTTCTGAAACAAAATGCTGTTTCTAAGGTGAAAGAATGAAGCCTTAATCTTTGCTCCCAGCTCTCCCTGCCCACCTTCATCGTGTAAGTATGGTTCACACAGCTGCTAATTATCTAAGCAAAATACAGGCACGGAGGACAGAGGTGACCACTTGACTGGAATAATAATAAAAAAAAGAGCAATACAAAATGTATCTATATTAGGCTATGAAGACATACAATAAAAAAAAGCAGTGAGCCAGCATTAGCAAGTACAGTTCCCTGTGAAGGGCCCATACTGTTTCTAGACCTGACCTGGGCTTGCACAGAGCTGTCTTAGGAGTTATTATGAGCAGGGTGGATAATCAGTGATGACTAATTGAGAGCTGACTGTTGCTGAAGTTGACAGTGAAATAACAGGTGTTTTTTCTCAATAAAGGTTATATTCAGACTTTATTAAGTTACACCTCTCATTTTCCTAGGCTCTGCTCCCCAGGTCTTGGCTTAGCTGACGTTTATTTAGCACTTTTTTCCCCTTCCATTTGTTCAAAGGAAAGCTTCAGCAGCTCCACACTGGAACTTGGCTGGCCCCAGCTCCCCAGCTGGCCCTTGGGCTCCCTGGTTCTGCCTCATTCTTGCACAGCTTTCTGCCTGAAGAGCTGCAATCAGGACCTCTAACACCCTACTTCCTTCTGTGGTGGTTGAAGGAAGAATCATATAATCCAATTAATTTGCTCCTGGAGGGTTGAAAAAAGGGCAGAGAGGTCATGGTAGAATAGAAAGAGGAAACAGTGTTGGAGAGAAGAGGATGGAGAAGGTGAAATATTTTATGTAAAAAGGCACAGCCTGTTTTTTCTTAAACAAATTTTATACCCTAGCCACAGAACCACAGCTTACACATGGTCACCTGTAATATGAATAGGCAATTTATTGTGCTAAATTCAGATTGTTGGTAGTCTTAGGGAGACATTGCTGCAGTGGTTGAAGGTGCTGTCAAAGTTTCAAGGTTACCTTTGCAACCATACAGGAGAGGAGAAGATAGCACAGAAATTCAGGTTCTAGACCAGAGTCCTGAGGAAAGTGAATCCTTGCAAGTTATAGAAAATTGCATCAGAAAATACTGAAAATCATTTAAAAAACCCCAAAACTGTATAAACTACTACTAAAAAGAGATCAAGTCTATGAATCAGAGAATATAGATATTTCAATTTAAGACACAGCAGTAGAGTTGCTTAGGATAATAGGACTTAGCTCTTTTATACAACTCTCTTATTTGTAGATCCTAAAATTCTTTACAGAAATGAAGGAAATATACTTTTGTTTTACATATTGCAGATATGAAGAGGATCGAATCACAAGAAAATCTAACTAACCATGGAGAAACACTGGGTCATTGTCCATCTGGGTCTAGGCTGGACCTTTCTGTATGCCAAAATATGTCTTAATCTGTAAGTTTTGTTGGAAACTGATGCACATCTCCTGTAAGAAATCTGTGGGTCTCTGGCACATTGCCAAGGCTATAGTTTCAGGCCTAACATATTCAGGATACCTTGCTAAATATGTAATATATGCTTGCAAGCTCTGTAGCCAGGTAACTAAAAAAAAGAAAAAGCCCCCTGTGGTGGCTATCAAATTTGTGTTAGGAAACACTTGTCCTGCTGTGCAACTTAAACCAAGAGATGGTGTTGCAATAGAATTATGTTTTCTCTTAAATTATTTTGTCTCATTAACTTACGTAACTGTATGATCCATTTTTTTTTCTCTGAACCACCAGTTTGCATAATATCTTCCACATTAGAGAGGCAAAATGCTAATTTTCATAGGATTTTACCTTTTGTTGTTAAATAACTCTGTTATCTAAATAGTAAAGCATTCTGGTCTAAGTCCACACATTTTATTTCACTGCATCTGTCTTCTCCATTAATGAATGAAAACTAAAGGAGGAAGCATAGCTCTGGGCTTTTCCTGTTCCTCTTTATCTATTCCAGTCTGTAGATCCCAAGAGCCATTTGGACTTGCTGCTTTGAATATCCATGGAAATACACAGAACACTTGTGACTTGCAATGCTTGTCAGAAAGGTTCTGAGGATAAACCTTTGCTTGGCTCCACCAGCCAAGCTAACCCCTCATTCCTGCTCACTATGCTGAGTCCCAGTGAACTTGAGAGAGCTTACATGAAGCAGATGTTGTGATGTGATGCAGTGGATGAGCTTTTGCAGCAGAGTCAAGACATCCAAAGCCAGATTTCTTACAGATCTTTATAAACAGGCACAGCAAGACACAAAGTAGTAAAGTATCCTAATTAACACTGTGTATGCCAATATTAAGAAAAAATAACTTATTTGAGGAGGTGGCTGCACGTTGCTGTCAGAACAATGATTTTGATGATTGTACAGAAAAGTGATTTGTATCCGAAGTGTCATTAAATACTCTGAGCAGAAGGTGATAACGGCTTTAAAAAAACATGATTATCTGGCAATAGTAGATCATCAATTTATATGATACCTAGAAAGCCTCTTTAAAAAAAAAAAAAGCAAAAAAAAGCCAAATATAGGGTAAAAACACCCTTCCCAAATATTGTGAGGAAATGCGGCAGCTTTTACACAGATTCATCTGTTTCTATAGAGGATTCAAATGCTTCCTTGGGGAACAGCAATTCCTAGGCAGAAGTGCCAGTGTGAAATGCTCTGTGTGACTGGAGCCAGGAAGAAAAATCAGGCCGTTCATTCTGCATGTGTCTGAAGTAATCTGTGAGCAGTTCAGGAATCTATATATCTTTCCAGAAGGAGATTAATGATTGCTCATTTTCCAATCATCTGTTCACAGCAGCCAGGTTGTGTGAAACAGCTCTTGTGCACCACATCCTGAAAAGTTTGCTATTTGCAAAACATTTTACCCTTTTCCATTTCAGAAGCATCTAAATTTAGTTATGGTACATAGCTCTGCCTCCCCAGGGGCCTCCAGTTCAAAAGTCCAGCTCTGTTTTGAATGTAAGTTTACAGCAAACAGCACAGCATGACATAGTAGTGGCTGATGAACAACCTACCTCTGTTCCTCAGGGCAAAATCTTTATCTACTTAGTCTTGGAAAGCAGGAGCCCAGGTGGGATGCCTGGGATTGCGGGAGTTGAAGGCATTTTGTCTCCTTTTTGTGTGGACTTCACAGAGACAGGGGATGTTCTGGTTCTCCCTCTGGATGGTTGCAGCCCTGTGGCTGCTTGCAACTCCCACCTTGCATTGCCTTGCTGAGCAGCAGTCACAGTCTGCTGAACGATAGCCCTCTGGTCTGGGTGCCCACTCATCCTCAGCACAGTCCTGCTTGCCGGACCATAGTAACCCATAGAGCCATTCTGTCCACTCTCCTGCTTGCACCACGGCTGTTCACTATCCAGCTGCTTCTGGACCCTTGGCGTCCTCAGAGGAAAGCAGAAAGCAGATCCTGCCCGCCCTGAACTGCAAAAGCAGAATTTATTCACCACAGCAGCAAACAGCAATACACTGAAAGGCAGACTTTTGTGTAGGGAAGATACTTGCATATACTAGAGTCAAAAGTATGAGTCTTCGACGCTTTCTTACTGTATTTCTCAACTCGCATCTTCAAATAAGTCATTTTGGAGTTTAGAAAGGATTTTGGATTCTTTTCCCACAACTTTCTGCTCCCATGGCAGGTCATATCATACTGAATGTCTCCTTTCATACTAATTTCTCTTTCTGCTCCTCCCAGCTCCTCTTTCAGCATTTTTTGTTGAAGCTCTTCCTTTCCCTTTTTCAGGTTTCTGTACAGATCCTATGGGCAAATTTGCCCCGGTCTTTCCTTCGCCCTGGCCACCTTCGGCCCAACATAGTCTTACCCACCCACACAAAAACAGGTGACATATCCCTGTGGGTATCTGGAACTTCCACCTCTCTGCCAGAGCTTTCTGTCCAAATCCCAGCACCTTGCTCTGTAGCAATTCCCAGCTGAGGACAGGTCAAACTGAGCACACCAGCAGGGTGCAGTGGCTGCTGTCAGCCAGGCTGTCCAAAGTCATCTCACTGCTTTTGCGTTTCCCCTCCTTCTCCCTGTATGAATATATTACAGAATCCCAAATGCTTTAGTAAATTATTTTTTTTCTTCTTCTTCTCATTAGCACTAGTAACAACAAGAAAACAATTTGCCTAGGAACAAATTCTTAAGTTATGAACTCTAGATTTGAACAAGGAACACTTATATTGGGCGGAAAAGAGAAGGCCTTTGTTTGAACACAACAACCAGGCATGAAGAAAATACAGAAGTATGCTTGGCCAAATTTTTCAGCTTCATTTGCTGTCAATAAGCTAGTGGTAACAGAACAGAATTTTTCTTGCTGAGCTTAATGCTTGAGCTGAATTATTTTAGATATGCTCCATTACCTTATGGCACAAAGGATCTGTTTTTTCTCAGTATACAATAGAATTCACACTTCTGTTGTGAATTCCTTTGAACATTATGAGGAATTGCACAGGGAACTGTCTCCTTTGGCAGGAAGGAATGGAGGAAAATTGAAGATGCTGCTTATGAAACTCCATGGGAGTTAATCTGTCTAGCCACACTGCAGCATAAATTCAGTTCAATACTTATCAAAAAGCAATGCATCTGCACACCTCCACTATGCAGCCAAGTTCAGATGACTTATTGAGAACTTTTCTAATGGATTCAACTGTGCATGACAAAAGGCTTGCACCTGAATCCAGATTCAAGTATTTTCACTGTGTAAAAACATATGCTACTGTTGTGCCCAGTTGGGTTTTTTTTGTTTGTTTAAAGGTGGAGGTACATTTGTCTCATCTTCTGAAGGAGCATCACGTCTCCTCTCTTCACCTCAAGGTCAAAGATCAGTTCTAGTTTTGTCAGTTCTTGCCATATTTCCTGAAATAATCCCTTCAAATGTCAAAACCAGGAATCTTAAGCAACAACGTGGATGACAAGAATGCTGATGATGTGATCTCCCCCCCTCAACACAAAATGTTGTAGATGAGTAAAATTAGCATGGGTTCCAAAGTGACCAGACAACTACATGAAAGATGAATCCATAGGGAACTATTACATGCAAAATCACCATGTCTGGTTCTAGAATACTCTGAACCACAAATTGCTGTGTGCTCAATAGATATTCTGGAAACATCATCATGCACTTGCAGTGTTTTTAAATTCTCTTCTAGGCCTTTGCTGCTGCCCACTGTTAGAGACAGGATATGAGGCTGTGCTGATGTTCCCTGACTTGATGTCATTGTTTCTATGCTTTAAAAGATTTATGTGAATTACTTCACATTTCTTCATAGGAAAATATGGAGGAAGAGAGTAATTAAATGATAACTCATAGAGGGATGCAAATAGAGGTCATCAAGAGGAAAACTGAAAGAGAGGAAAGTTCCAAATATTGTAATTTCTCTATGTATTTTTTCACTCCTCTTCCATAACATATTTATAATGTGAGGAGAGGCTAATCCACTTTTGGATGCCCTGTATATAACCTGATGAATCTTAAAAGAATAAAAAGCTTGTTGCAAGTTCTGATCCTCTTCCAGTCCAAACAGGCTGCCTCAGAGTCAAAAGAGAACAATGTGGTCAGTCTCTCTCGCTCTTCTCACATCCCTAGTGCTGCTAAATAGGTAATTTTAAAAGGCACACGTAATTGTAGTCAGCCATGCCTTAACTAATGCATTTGGGTATAGAATACCTGTCCCCTGCTCTCCAACTTGCAAATGGCTTTGTTTCCTTAATTGCTATTGTAGTACCCCTGTGTGGTGATGAGAGCTGAATATTCCAGTCCCCTTTAACTCAGTCCTGTTATTTTCACTTTCCATCTGCCGAATGGTCAGTTTTGCAGTTTCTATTTCACAAGTTAGGAGTTCCTCACCCTGCCTTTCCCTGTGGTTGGGGAAGGTAAGGTAAGGACAGGGACTCCAGCCTTGTTCTCATAAAGTAGCCTGGACTAAGACCTAAAGTTTGGGAAATGGTTGATACAGCTAGCAGCTGTCGACTTATTACTGACATGCAGCAAGTCTTTGCATAAATCTTTTATCTTTTGCATGTCTTAGATGATCTGTCTTTAAAGCAGTCTGTTCTCAGTGATCTGTGGTCCCAGGCTAAATTATATTATGATTACAGAGGCAGTTTGGATCTGGCCAGACTCAGTAGTTTAGGCAGTGTTGCATAGACAGCCATACCATACGTAGAGTAAGTTTGTCTCTGAGGAAGCTCAGCCAATTTTGTACATTTTGTACACTGAACTATTTAATCCTGCCAGACTGAAGCTTGGTCTGCACAGAGGCAACTTGGGTGTCCAAGCACCCCATGGCTCAAGGTGGCTTCGCACGAGGCTAGCCTCAGTTTAGCAGCTCTGGCACTAAGCTTGAGGTATTAAGTCCAGCTGGACCTAAGCTAACTCCTGCAGAGCCCTGAGTACAACTGCACCATGCTCCTCAGCCAGCTCTGAGCATCCCTGCATCGTGGAGCCTGGACAAAAGGTCACATTTGTGTGGTCCTGAAGGAATCAACATGCTTCAGAAGGGCATATTAGCACTGCTGTGGCACCAACCATCCTGGCTTCCTTCACAGCATACCATTCAAATATCTTGGCACCAGGTTGCTCAGTACCATATTGCCTGCAATTTTCCATTAGCCAGGTTATTTCAGGCTTTTATTCCTCTTCTCTCCTGTAGCTCTGGATAATGGCAAGCTGGCCACAACATGAAAGCAATGATTTTGCCATAACTGTATGTATTATCAGACCCTGTAACTTTTATGGTTATTTAATGCAGCCTTTCAGTTTTTGTCCACCCTTTTTCTTTTGGCTAGGCAGCCTGCATTTCAGGATCCTAGCCACAGAGCACAATAAAATTACCAGTTAACTTGTCTCCGTAATAAGCTGCACTTAGGAGTCCTGTCTGTGGGATATGCGGAAGGGATGGGCCAGAGAACTGGAAATAGGACTTGATTGCATGCAAAGAACCACAATAACAAGTGCAATGTCACTGCTTAGACAGTTAAACTGGCAGCATGCAGACAAAAGAAAAACACAAGTCACCAGTCTTGATAAAGCTGGTTCCTACCAAAACATGCAGCGAATTATCTGGGTTTATTTTTTTTTCCAAAAGGGAATACCAAGGCTAAACATGAAAGTGTTTTCAGATTAAAGACGTAGTTGTGAAGTATTACATTAAAATAAAATCAGTGAAAAGAGTAAAAGGGATTTGGAAAATTTGTCTTCCTTTGTCTATTCTCAATCAGATCTGAAAAGTTTCCAGCACTGTGTTCTTCCTCGTAGATGTTGCAGTACCTTGGCAGCATTTCCTAGAGGCTTTTCACAACCTGCTACTGTAATTGCTTCGAAACCTTCAGCAATCTCTGCAGAGTCTTCTTAAAAGAATTTTACAAAAGTTAGTAATACAACTATTTTTCCATACACTTAAAATGGAAGAATCATGTTTGCTGATGTGTTTCAGTGTCATAGGTCTGCTTCTTTAGATTTACCATCATTTCTCTCGTCTCTGCTTTTTTTTTTTTTTTTTTAAATTCTTGCTTAAAAATATAATAGGTGCACCAAATTACACAACTATATCAATATTTCAAAAGCCACCAAATCTTACACATGAAAAAAAAAAAAAAAGAAGAAGCTTAACAATCTTTGCTAATCTCTAATGCAAGATGTATCCATTATTTATGAAGGCGGCAGACAAAGGGGAACTGCTCTTGAATGGAATTCTAAATACTACACAGGAGAAGCCCTGGGCAGCTGCACAGCACAAGGTTTCTTGTTATTAAAGCTACTGACCAGTCTCTCAGGAGATTAGCTCTGAAAGTTAGTTTCCAGCAAACTTTATACTGATTGAGTGTGAACTGGATTGAGTTTTGTAAAAGAAGGAAAGAATGAAGATACGATCCTGCTATTCAAGTGTCATTTCATACCAATGCTGATCGAGTTACAGCAGGGAGGTGCTTCCTCCCTCTCATTACAGATTTTCTGCATCTCTTTTTTTCCTGTATGAGGGAGGCAAATGACCTTTAGGAGTGGGATGCTGTGATGGAGGCCCTTACATGGCAGTTAGGGGAGCTCCACATCTGGATCCATCAGCATCTGTATCTCTCCTTTTCTCTGGATGTGTATTCACTTATATTAGTGTATGTGGTACTTGCCTTAATGCCTGTTAGTGCTTGCAAATGACACAATGAGGCCAAATTGCAATTTCCTGAAAGCTGAGCTTAATAGACCCTTAAATACTATCTGTTTCTGCTGTGGCTGATGTAGCTTTTCCATATTGATATTCCATACTGAGTTGGAGAGGCAGGGTCTGACAAGAGTGGGATCTCTTTCTCATCCATACAGAATCCATTTTTTTTTATATCCTAATTCAGAAGAGGGGGGGACTAATGGCAGAGTTGCATGAGAAAAGCAGCAAGAATGATCAGAGCTCAAGAGATAATCAGGGGTGCACAGACTCTGAGGAAAGACAGGAGGAACTGAGGTTATTTTCTGCGGAGAAATGAAGAGAGAGGAGTGACATGATGTCAGCCTTCAGAAATGTTTTTTTAGACACATCGAGGCCTGCCAGGGAGAGGATGGGAAATGGTCTGACCTCTGTGTTGATATTGGATAAGACCAGAAAAAATGTGCTAAGGGGGATAATGCAAGTGCAACATGCAATTTGGGTATCAGTGAAGATTAGTAGTGGTAAAGATAGTGAAGAACTAGAATATATATCCCAGGAAGCAGGTGTCTTAAGTTCTAGAGACCTTTAAGAGGAAGCTGGAGATGAGGCATAGGTATGGTTCATCCTGCTGCCAGTAATGTGATGGACTAGAGGACCTCCTGAAGTCCCTTCCTGCCTGCTTTTTGTGAGTTTATTGCTATACATAAAGATTTTCAAGGTATTTCAGATGGAAAGATATTTTTAAACATCTAGGGCATAACTGAAACTACTCTTATTAGCTCTTTTTTTTTTTTTTTGTGCTGAATTTTCTTCCAGGCATAAAACACCTACAAAACCCTGAAAAAGCTGAATGAGGGCCCAATGTGAGCAGAGCAAAAGGTACTATGCCACACCACTGAAAATGGTGGGAAACCTTTCAAAATGCTGTGAGAAGGAAGAGGCTGGTGTCAGCCAAAGCAAGAGCTGGGTTATGGATCTGAATGATCTCTTCCTTTCTTTCTTGCCATGCTACAGTCTGTAAAAATAATTTTAAAAAATAATAAGAAAGAAAACAACAAAGAAGAAAAGCACAAATGTAATGGAAAATACTTTAATCTCCCTAAGGTTTCAGTATATTCAAACTTTTTAAGAACTGGGGAATAGATTTCCTCGGGGAAACTGCTTTCACAATTTCCCCCTCCTCTCATTTACTAAAAAAACCCAGTGCTTTGAACTTAAAAGAAATCACACAGAAAGGATAGTTTTATGAACATGACAAGGAGAATGGTGTCCAACTTTTTTTTTTTTTTGTGTTTGAAGTATGTTCAGGTTTTCTCATTCTGAATTTGGGCATGCTAAATTCTCCATGTTTCAATCACATACACAAAATGCTGCCTTTACAGTTTACACTAACATAAAATAGAAGCCTGTTCCTTGTGATCCATGCAGAATGATTCTATATTACAGAATCACAGAATATTAGGCGTTGGAAGGGACCTCTGAAGATCATCGAGTCCAACCCCTGTGCCGGAGCAGGTAAAAACAAAAAGAAACAAAAAAACCCCACCAAACAAACAACTAGGGCAGATCACTCAGAAGGGCATCCAGACAGGTCTTGAGAGTCTCCAGAGAAGGAGATTCCACAACCTCTCTGGGCAGCCTGTTCCAGTGCTCTGTAACCCTCACAGTAAAGAAGTTCTTTGTCATGTTGAGGTGGAACTTCCTGTGCTCGGATTTGAGTCCATTGCCCCTTGTCTGGTGGCAATCACAGAGACATGGTGGGACAGCTCACATGACTGGAATGTGGTCATGGATGGCTGTGTCCTTTTTAGGAAAGAGAAGTCCGTGAAGCGAGGCGGTGAAGTTGCTCTTTATGTCAGAGAGCAACTAGAATGTATTGAGCTTTGTCCAAGGGCCAATGAGGAGCAAGTGGAAAGTCTGTGTGTATGAATTAAGGGGCAGGCTGGCATGAGTGATACAGATAGTTGGTCAATATTCAAGGACCACTTCTTGCAAGCTCAGGATCAGGGCGTCCCAATGGGTAGGAAATCAAGTAAGGGAGCCAGGAGACCTGCATGGTTAAACAAGGAGCTGCTGGGCAGACTCAAGTGGAAAAAGAGAATCTATGGGTCATGGAAGGAGGGGCTGGTTACTTGGGAGGAATATAGGACTGTTAGAGGATGTAGGGAGGCAATTAGGAAAGCTAAGGCCTCCTTGGAACTAAACCTTGCTAGTGAGGTCAAAGACAATAGGAAGGGCTTCTTCAAATACATTGCAGATAGAACTAACACTAGAGGCAATGTAGGCCTCAAGGAGGCCTATATATCCTCTCAAGGGTGAGGGGGTCATTAAGAGCAGTCAACATGGTTTTACCAAGGGGAAGTCATGTTTGACCAAGCGTTCTATGAAGAAGTAACTAGGTGGATAGATGATGGTAGTGCAGTGGATGTGGTTTATTTTGATTTCTGCAAATCATTTGACACTGTATTCCACAGCATCCTTGTAAATAAACTGAGGAAGTGTGGTCTTGATGATCAGGTAGTGAGGTCGATCATGAACTGGTTGAAAGGAAGAAGTCAGAGAGTTGTGGGCAATGGGACAGAATCTACTTGGAGGTCTGTGACTAGTGGAATCCTTCAGGGGTCATTTCTGGGACCAGTACTGTTTAGTATTTTCATCAACGACTTGGATGAGGGAACAGAGTGTGCCCTCAGCAAGTTTACTGATGACACTAAACTGGAAGGAGTGGCTGACACACCAGAAGGCTGTGCTGACATTCAGAGAGACCCGGACAGGCTGGAGAGTTGGGCAGGGACAAACTTGATGAAATCCAACAAGGGCAAGTGTAGAGTCTTGCATCTGGGGAAGAACAACCCCCTGTACCAGTACAGGTTGGGGGCTGACCTGCTGGAGAGCAGTGTAGGAGAAAGGGACCTGGGGGTCCTGGTGGACAGGAGGCTGACCATGAGCCAGCAATGTGCCCTTGTAGCCAAGAAGGCCAATGGCATCCTGGGGTGTATTAGAAAGGGTGTGGTTAGTAGGTCAAGGGAGGTTCTCCTCCCCTTCTATTCTGCCTTGGTGAGGCTGCATCTGGAATATTGTGTCCAGTTCTGGGCCCCTCAGTTCAAGAAGGACAGGAAACTGCTGGAAAGAGTCCAGCGCAGAGCCACAAAGATGGTGAAGGGAGTGGAACATCTCCCTTATGAGGAAAGGCTGAGGCAGCTGGGTCTCTTGAGCTTGGAGAAGAGGAGGCTGAGGGGGGACCTCATTAATGTTTACAAATACGTTAAGGGCGAGTGTCAGGAGGACAGAGCCAGGCTTTTTTCAATGATGTCTAGTGATAGGACAAGGGACAATGGGTGCAAACTGGAACACTGGAGGTTCCCTGTAAACATCAGAAAAAACTTCTTTCCTGTGAGAGTGACAGAGCACTGGAACAGGCTGCCCAGAGAGGTTGTGGAGTCTTCTTCTCTGGAGACATTCAAAACCCGCCTGGACACGTTCCTGTGTGATGTGCTCTAGGTGATCCTGCTCTGGCAGGGGGGTTGGACTAGATGATCTTTTGAGGTCCCTTCCAACCCTTAGGATTCTGTGATTCTGTCCTATCACAGGTAACAAGTGAAAGAGCTTGTCTCTGCCTTCTTGATGCCCAGCCCTCATGTATTTATAGACATTAATTAGATCCCACCTCAGTCTTCTCTAGACTGAAAAGCCCCAGGTCTCTCAGCCTTTCCTCATAAGGCAGCTGTTCCAGCCCTCTGTCGGACTCTCTCAAGTAGATCCCTGTCCCTCTTGAACTGGGAAGCCCAGAACTGGACACAATACTCCAAGCGAGGTCTCACCTGGGCCGATATATGTCAGAGCTTTACAAGGAGGTTAACTTCAGGAGGGCAAGGACTTAAAGGTGAACTACAAAACACAGATTAATTACCCTTCTGTGCCCTATGGTGACATAAAAGGGGAGCAGTGGAATCTAGCCTGTATTCTGGAGGGATACCTAAGAAGCTGTGGGATAATTCTGTAAGCCTTTGTTTCCTCCTTCCTCCATCCTCTACTTTTTTCTCCTCCTTCTCCCTGTTCTGTAACTCCCATGAAGGGTGTAACGCTGGCTCTGTGCAAGCACTGCATGGTTGGGTTGGGGTTTTTACCCTGATAGAGCATTTCACCGTCAAACAATTTTTGAAAGTGAGTTTCAAATGGCCTTGGGCATTTTGGCTTGACATTTAGAATACCTTTTGAAAAAAAGTGAGTATATTATCTTCATTGCTAAACTCAATTATGTTTTCAAATACACTGGACTTTCCTTCAGCTTTACTTCTGTTGTTGTGTGTAATTTGCATATCTTTGTCCTTCCCTTTAGATAGAAGACCAAAAATGCCATGAAGGCTTAGGATCATAAAGCAACTGAAGATGTTTTGTGTGTTCCCTTTTTTTCTTTTTTTCACCTTAGGTTGATAGCGCTACATCGACTTGGTGTCTTATTTATTATTGTGTGAAAAATTCAATTTAAAGAAATCAGACAGTTGTAAATTGCTGGTACATGTAGTAGTAAATTAAAGAGCAGGCATCAACAGAAATAAAAGCCTGAAATGAATTGGCATTCTGAAAATGCACTAGAGAAACTGAAGAAAGACATCAAAGCCAGGAGAAAAAAAAATTAACAACTTAGGGAGGAAAACTGGCTTTTAAGAAAAAGACACTGGATTCAGCAAAGTGGTACATGGCCCATAGAGGATAAAAATAATGAAGAAGAACAGCAGGAACCACGATAGAAAAGGATGGAAATGAATATGCCATGGAAAATAGTTGGTACAGTCTTTGCTAACAAAACTTATAGCAATTGAGCAGTAATAAATACTCAGGAATTGTCTGAAGATGAGATGATTTGCTGTTTAATGTTGTTATAATGTCATTTACACATCAGGGAACAACCAGCCTTTTAAGCTAGTCAGATCACAAGATTCATGAACCAGCTTTTAGAGCTAAATTGCAAGGAAACCCCCAGTAGTTTTTAATACTTAGTTATATGACAGCCTAGAGGGTTGGAAAAGAAATTTGTGTAAGGGATTAGTAAAATTATGTCAGGGATTATCTTGTAACCCTTACTTATGCTTTTAGTCCCATTACACTTATGGGATGCAAGTATCATCAAGTGTGTGTTTGAGAGAGTCTCATATATCATATGTTAAACCAAAACTTGTTTCCCAGGCTGTAGATAATTTTGCTGTGTACTCTTTCTGTGGATTTGGGTTCCTGTTCAATTCCCACAACCATTATTTTCACTGTGATATTGATGAATTAGGTGAAGGTTAACTCCAAAACATGTGTATCTCCAGTAGCACCTATGACACTCTTGCACATGTTCATGAGCCTGATTCTGATCCCACCTATCCTAGTTTTATTCCAGTGAACTTCAGCAGAGTGACTCCTGTTTTGCTGCCATATAAGGGAGATCAAACCCAACATGACTCAGCCTGTGGCTTGCCAGTCTATTCTAAGTAAGACTATAATAAGAACTTCCACAAAGGAAGCTTATTTTCCTAATATGCAAAAAAGAAAGAAGTGTAGGAAAAGTGCATCTTTATAGACATTTGTTCCAGTTTTTTTGGCTTTTGAACTGGTTACATCTACACAGACTATAAATACTTGCTCAAGGCAGATGTGACATGCCTATGAGCTACCTGTGTTAATTTTAGTGTACTTCATGCTGGTAACAGCAGCAGTAAAGGTATGACAGCACAGGCTGTCAACTGGAGTACAGGCAGCCTGGGCACGCATACTAGTTGCTTGCCCATGCCACCACTTTTTGTCACGCTTGCTAACGAGCTTAATGCTAGTCTGGATGTGCTTACTCATTGTAAAATCATCTTGCCTGAAGAGGAACACAGGAAAAAAGAAATGCACCTGAAGAGTATGTTCTGGTACAAAGGATGCAATTGTCTGGTTCTTGGAGTCATTGAAAACCAGTCATTTTTGAATGGGCCCCAAATCAGGAGAAAGAATAACTTTGTGCTTGAGGAAAGCTTTCCCAGCACATTATTATCCTCACATTGTACCTCAGAGAAGCATTATTTTGTTACCCTAAATTTGATAGCAAAGACGCAGTGCTTGTAGTATTTTATTCTTGGAACAGCTTATTGATTCTGTAGGAAAGACAGGCTATAAAACAACTTTCAGAGTGGCTGCAGTTATGGGGCTATACCCAGCCACTGCCTTAGGCACACAGCTTTACCCATATGGGACAGGTTTGCGCACGTGAATGTTGATATTATGTGCATTTCACAGCAGTACTCCCAGTAACTGGATTGTGCTCTACAAGGTCATGCTACTTGCCTTGTACACAGCTTTTAGCATGAAACTACTTTGAATGTTAGAGGATGCTCAGCTATTCACGTAAGAAGTTGCTTTAAAAGTAATACATTATGCTGCAGAATATTAATCAAGTCATAGGCATGTGTATTTTCTCTTCTGAGAAGATTATTGCTGCTATTGCCTTAAGGAGTCACTAAGGCCACTGTTCCCTTCGCTCAAATTCCTCATTGAAATGTATATCTTTTAGGAGGCAAATAAGAAGACAGTCTATTCATAATAGGGAAGGAAAAGAGACTTGAGGAATACATAGAGGACCAGCCATCTACATAAACCATAAGCTCATACTTCTTTGCTCTTCCTCTACTGCTTCTCTTTTTTTGAACTATGGGACTATGAGCAAAATCTTGGCTTCACTGAATAAAGGATTAAAAACTATTTTAAAAACATGTGGGCAGTTTTAACTGGATTTTTTGTCAGCCATAGGAAAAAAGGCAAATGCACCATGAGGATTATTTATACTTGGGCAAGAATGCCATGCTCTTCAAGATGCAGGTTGCCTAAACTCTGAGCCATGGGTCAAATGAAGGGTACAGGTTTAAAGTGTTGCCTTTAGAGACCTCATTGTGCTGTGCTTTTCTATCTTTTTTAATATGCTTTGTGGACAAGCAAAAATTTCAGAATAATTTCCTCCTCATTGACCATTTTCAGTCTCTGGCCGGTTTTTGCTTAAGTTCCTCTTTTAGGCATTTCACCACAGGGTCCCAGAGTCAGATTCCTGGGGTGAAAGTGTAAAAGCTTACTCTGTTCTTAATTCCTTTTCCAGGACTTTACATTTATCCCTAGAAAAAAATGTAGGACTGAGAACTTGCCTGAGTTCCCCCATCTGGTGCTGTAGGGTCTTCTGCATGTGGCTCCACTACCTAAGAGGAGCTCCTCAGAGCAGCACTGGCAATAACTATCCTCCTGTTGTGATGACTCCAGCAGGGCTTTGATGGTTGGTAAGAAGTATGGGAAGCAGCAAAAATGTGACAAGTTTGTGAGGAATAGGGAGTGACCCTGAAGGCTTGCAAGGAGTCTTTACTTGAGTCACCTCCCTGGACTGGCTGTGAAGTTATTTGGGACCCTGAATGTGGTTCATGACATGATTAGCCAGATTTATTATCTCACCATGTCAAGAAAGTGGTAGTCAATAGTTCACCAACAGACTGTACAGAGGTATGCAGTAGGGTTGGACAGGGGCCTCTCTGGGTCTGGTACAATATGATGTCTTCATTAACAACTCAGATGATGAAGCAGCTTAGTAAATTTGAAGACAACACCATTTAAAGATGGATTATTAGTACTCTGAAGAAGAGGATGAACATTTAAAAAGACTTTTGAAATATTTGACACACAGGAGAAAAAAGAAATCCCTTTTAGAATGTAAGTGTAAAGTATGTCAGTTAGACAAGAAGAAACGGGAAGGATTTTTTTCTTGGACAGATATATGAAAACACTCCTAATGGAGACATCCTTTCACATATGGCACAAGGGCTTTTGCTGGCCAAAGGCCTAAAGAAACAGAGAGAAGACTTGAGGAGCAGCATTCAAGTAGCTGGCTTAGCCCTCTCATTTCTCAGGCTCTTCCTCTTTGCTCTGTGCTGCTTTAGGGGATGCAGCCAGGCAGTGTCACAGCTGGTGTTAGTCATCAACACCTCAGAAAGCCCTGCCCTGAGGCACCTCAGCTTTGCCACATCCTAGAGGAAGGATGAAAGAGGGAGAGAGAAACTCTTCTCTGTAATCCCTGGTATGAATTTGCCAAACATAAGACATTTTGACATCTAAGCAAAATCTGGGAACTATACTTCTTCTTCCTGTCCTTGAGTTTAGTGGGTTTGGGAGTGACCGAGCTATAGCTGATCATGTTCAGAACAGGCATTCCTGTAAGGAAGATCTTTGCAGACCTCCTTGGGCTATCTCCAAGGCCAGCTACCCAACAGACGCAGTTCTGTGAGTGTGCTGGAGGCTGGGCACAGACTTGTAGGCCATGAGAAGTGGTTCTGGTTTCTTTTTCCTCTAGTTTTCCCATTAAAAGCTGGATTGTCGTGCATTACACTAACCAAGTCTGCTGTCTCAGTAGCCTAAGCAAGTGGCCCTACATCTTTAGGGATTTACCTGAAAAGGAGTGGGGTTGTGTTTTCTGTGATGACGATCAATAGTTTTAAGAGTGAAGAGAATAAAATAGGAACAATAGGGTTTTTTTACTCTTCATGTCTGTGACATGAGACATTTGATGACATGGTTCCCTGGTAAAAACCTTGCTCGCAGATTCCTTTTCTTGAATATTGCCACACATGTATACACAAACACATGCACACACAGAGTCAAGTGCAAGAAAGGTCTCTCTCGTCCTGTCTGGCTTATACCATGTCCTTGGGTGCCCTGACCCTCTTGTTCCTGGTTTAGCCCTAAGCACAAACTGGAGGGAAGATGGGGAGGACTGCTCTAACCCCTGGCAGACCTTGAGGAGGGAAGGTATCACCTTCCAGGTGGGGTATTGACAACCCTATGCAGGAGGAGGTAAGGAGTCAGTGGAAAAGCAGGACGGATGTGCCCTGATGGGCTTTAGTGAATGAGCTGAAGGGCTGCCAGGAGAGGTGAGGTTCCTGAGGCTGTAAAGTGACCTGGAAGTGTGAGAGCCTATGAAGTGGATTTGGGGCCAGAGCTGACTGCAGCAGCCTACCAGAGCACTGCCCTGTGTCCTGTGCATTTGTCTCTAGCTATTTCTGAGCAAAGTAAAAATAGCATGTGTGTCATCTAACATCCTGGTATTTATATTATAGGAGGGAGAACTTAATTTCATCACTAACTTGAGTAAATAATTAAAATTATCCCCAATACTTTAAGGGAAAAAGCATGAAAAATTTTACTTAGTATATGGGAGTAAGATTAAGTAGCAAAATATGAAGCTGCTTATGTGCATCACTGTTCTTTGCTGTTGATGTCTTGTCTGTCGCTTGTTAACTGAAAGAAACGTTTTCCCTACTTCTAAGTCTATATTATGTTTATTACATCTTGTCATCTTGTGGCACATCCAGCTAGATTTGCTAGAATTGGATGTTGATATTAATAATTACTTGTCTGAGCTAAATGAAAGTGCTAATGAAGTCAAGGCCCCTCTGGGAGTAGGGTCTGGGCTTCCATTTCTAGGCAGGCATAGCTGAATTTTTGGGAAAAAAGCTAACACTATCTCCACAAAAAACACTTCTCTGGAGTGATAATACACCATATCATCTCCCTTAGCAAATAGTAACAAGTGCTATAGAGCAGCAAGCAATTTGTGAAACGTTGAGGAAGAAAAATAAAATTGCTGCAAACTACCCAAAGGCTACGGAGCTTAACTCAGCATGTGGCTGAACTGAAGACAGAGCTATTTTAAATAATTGATAGTGCTGTAAGTGTACATGATGCGGTACAGGAAGAGTTCAGCACCTAACACGTAATAAGCCCTTGCCCTGAAGGGCTTATGGTCTGGTAGTGCTGATGGAGGAAAGCCCTAGTACCTCATCAGTGGAAGGGGCTGCAGGTAGTCGCACAGCCTTTGGAGCTCAGATGTCTCAAGGAGCGTGGGGGTGCAAATTCAGAGATAAGACCAGCACAATAAGCAAGAGGGTTTGGCAGAAGGTCCGATGCTGTCTGGAGGAGGCAACCAGACAATTCAGAACTGTGCCATTTTAAGCAGGCTGACTAAGACATGCTGGTGATTCAGAGGCACTGCTGGCATGCCAGCAGAGCTTTGGGAGCTCGTGTGAAACAAGATTGGGTACTCTGAAAGCAAGGTCTGGTGTGGTCGGTGCAGACAGAGAATCCTGCGACTGAGACTTCCTCAGCTCAGATGTAGGGAGGTTAAGGCAGTGGGTGGAAGGCTCTGAAGATGACACTAGTTATATGAAGTATTAGGATGTAGGCAGTATTACTCCACAGGAACAGGCAGCTTTGTTGATGTTTCCTACCACGTTAACCCCTGGATGTGGTTCAGTGTGACCTGTGTGACCTAGTTCAGAGGGACACGGCGACACTCCAAAAGCATCTGTAAAATACCCTCACCCTTTTGGAGCTGTGTTGACACCGTCCCCGTTATTGCCATTGCCCTACACATGGATTGCACTTGGGTAGCACCACAGGTCTGGAGATCCACTTTCCTTACCTTCAGGGCAAGAATCTGGCCCAAAGCATGCTGAATCTGAACCAGAGGGACATTTTTCCTGCTGATTCTCTTTCCTGCCTCCCATCCCTCTTCCGCTGGCTCTGACAGCGGGGGACACATCCTGGCTGTATCAACACCTCAGGGGGCAGGGAGATTGGTGCCAGTGAGACAGCTGGTTGCCATTACATTATTTACTCCTTACCCTGGAACACAAAAATAATAATTACATGAATGTTACTTGAAAGATGTAGAAAACAGCAAGCAAAGAAGATTTTTTTAGGCCTGACAGGTTCAGCTGGAAGGTATTTCCATCTTAAACATCTGTTTGTGTATAAAGAATTTTCATGCATTTGGATACACAGAATCAAATCCTCAGGGCAATACTCAACAACTGCCATAACCGTTTTCTGATACAACTAACTCATAGTAAATTAAGTAATTTATCTATATTTTAGGAAGAGTTACTTTTGGTAAAAAACCCAAAAAAACCAGCCTTCACTTTTTCCCCATTTAGCAGATATTTTTTGAGGATAGCTCTTAACAGCAGTTTTTAAACAGAATTCCCCATTGCTCTCCATAGCATCCTAGCTCTGAAAAGTGGTGCAATATTGCCATATGTTAGCTTCTTAAAAATGTTGCATTTAACCAAGCAACAAAAAGTCAATTTTGTGATACAGAACAAATGTAAAGACATATGGTGAGTAGACCTGCCTGGGGGACACAAACTTTCTGGTTTATGGAACAAAAATGCATCAGTATTTTCGCTGCCTACTCCAGAGTCTGCTTCCAAGAGAGCCTGTAAAATCTAGGAGATACATGGGGCAGAATTCGTCTCACCTAACTTGAGTCATCTACAATTCAAACATCTACATCTGAGCTAGGCTCCTTGGGCTATCTTTACCTTCAACAGATAGAAAGACACTTTAAAATGGCTTGATTTATTAGGTCTATTTTAGAAGTCTAGTCTGGAATAAGATTAACTGCTTTTTTAGAGGGGTCTGTTTCTCCCATTGGGATTGGCCATGCAGAAAGCTTAGATGACTAATGCAGATGAAAACATCCTCAATGTAGACATGAATGTTCAGAAGAACTCCACCTACGAGTGAGATTTCTGGACCTAGAGGATGCTGAGAATGTTCAAAAGTGCAGAGGCATGGTAAGAATTCCACAGAGAGTTTGGATGTTTCACTCTTGTAGAAAAAAATGCACTAATCATTCAAAGTATTTTCTGAAAACCTTATTTTTATTGAAATATTTGATTGAATTTTTGTTTTATCACAGTGTCCTTTCAAAAAATAAACAAGAAATAGACAAAGTTGATGCAGTTTTGCAGTGTTAGGTAGAACTTGGTCCTCTGATGGAATGCAGTCCCCTGCAGGTTTCTCTAACACTCTGTACTTTCCCATGTCAGGCCTTACTTTTTCAGAAACATTCATACTCCTCCTTGAATTTTACAAGATACCCTAGTGACAAGGTTAGGTATGTGTAGCAACAGCTGACTTTGGGAAAGCTTGGAAAATGTATTTACAAAGTGTGTTGTATCTTTGCCAGTATCGCATTTTATGACATAAAAGCAGTTGCTGAATTAAAAACGCTTTTTATTCTGTTAAATGTCACAACAGTCTCTATCCTTGAGCTTCATTCTTTGGAGCACACCCAGACATGCACATTGTTTTGCTGCTGTTGTTCTTCTTATGTTGGTGACGGAAGTCTAGTATTCTTGGTAAAGAGGAATGAAGGACTCGTCTGGAGCCAAAAATAACTAACAAGGAAGCAAGAAGGAGGCTGATAATACCTTCCCCTGTGGGGAACCAGCACAGGCACAACCATGGCTTAAGCTGATGTCCTTTGCTTTATAAAACTGCTTAGCTCTACCAGCTCCCCTTGGCCTCTCTTCTTTAAGGTCCACCAGCTTAGATGTTACTTTCCCAGCCAGCGAGGGAACGTGAGGTGCTCTGTGCCTTCCTCCCCTTGAGCAGCGGCGAGCTCTGCATTTCTGAAATTGTATTTCAGCAGATCAGGGAGGAAGAAGCCACAATATTGATTTGGAAAACTGCATTACATTAATGGCAGCTCCTCTCCTTTTGGTTTAATTACAAATAGCAGCCATGAATGCAGATCTGGTCTTGTGTCTGTTGAAAACTGAAACTTCTCTGAAAGCAGAATGAAAGCTCTGATTGTTTAGGTGGTCAATGGAATATCCATTTAAAATTCTGTTCCTTGTACCAAGAGTAAGGAATTTTAGAAGATAGATGCAAATACAAAATGTTACACTTTCAAACAGGAAATGTATCAACAAATAATAGTAGTAGTAGCTCAACAGAAAAATTTCAGGGAGGCAGAAGCCTCTGCAACGGGGAAAACAGAGTTGATGTACTGAAGGCACTAAGGTAAGACCCATACCTGCTAGATTTCTCTGCACAGGAGTTTCCTGCTGCCTCAGCAGGATCTTGGCATAAGAACAGTGGGTGAGGTGTCTAGACTGTGTGTGTGTGTTCCCTGAACTGTACTTTCTTGTAGCTAACTCTGTATAAATGGATGATGCACTTTTCTGCTTTCATGGGATCACTGTGACCACCAAGAAACTCACAACATTAAGAGTGGCTCATCTAATGATTTCTGCATTCACTTGGAGTCAGCAGCATGAAAGCCCATACTGTTCAGTATCAGTAGTTTCTCTTTCTCATTTAAAGCAACTTTAGTATTCCCTTTTATATTCTAGGTGAAACTTCAGAGTTTTGAAGTCAGGAAAACAATCCATAATCTATCTACATGCTGCATATACTAACATATAAACTAAACAAACATAAGGAAATGACAAAGCAGCAGCCCTTCAACATATGGACAGAACAATTATCTCGGAGGTTATTTTTAAGTATAAAAAACCATTTATCTGTCCTGAAAGTTCACAGTTGTTTGGAAGAATGTTTTCTGATGCTGCTGGCTTTCTTCTGATGCTGTTTGTGCTTTCTTCCGGATGATCCATGTGACATTATGAAATGTATGCTCATGACTAATTAAGTTGCCTGCTGACTACTTCTGACAGACATGTTTCTTCAACATAACAAATTCAGCAATAAAAATATAGCAAAGCAAGTGAAAATCGCACAGTGAAGTCTTTAGCCTAAAATATGAATCATTCAGATGTAGTTGGAAAGAGAACCCATTTAATTGTTCCCCATAGAATGAACCACATACGTAACACAAATGTAAATATTTATTTGAAAAGCAGTGGCTCTGCTAGCAGCCAAGACAAGGCATCCCCAAATACAGAGCAAATTTTGATCTCCGCTTGCAGTGAGATTATTGCTGATGTTGGTGGGAATACTGCAAGGGAAAAAAAAGGCTTTTCACTCTATTGAACAAACATTGTGTGTAAGGCTGCACCTCACTGAAGCTGGAGAGTTTAAAAAAACAGGCATTTCTAAAAATGAAAAAAAAGTCAGGAGATCATCACCTACAAGAAAGGTCCAGATAAAGCCAATGTGCACCTAGTGGATAATGTTTTTGGAAGATAAATATGTTTGACAGATAGAAGTAATGACAGCCCTCTTGCAGACCAGCAACAAAGTGATAGAGACAGAGATTAAATAAAAGCAAGGACAATGCTTGAACAAGCCCTGAGAAGAGCCTAGTACAGAGATCTATTCTCTTACCCACAGGCAGCAAAATGGTGACTTATTCTTTGGTAAACCTCTAGTCAGGAAAATGGGTCTTTTTGAGGTCTTTGGAAGGAAGAGAGACCTGGGATCCTCTCCAAGACTTCTTGTCAAATCATCAAAGAAGACATCTGACTCTGGGTTATGGCTCAGTTCCAGAAGTCATAAGAACAATCAATCAGATCATTGCTTAATATTTCAGTGAAGATAGCCTCAGACCACATGGGCCAGTACTAATGCAATGCATGCGCACAGCTCCTGTCAGCCAAGTATCCAAATGATTTTCTTAGAAATTATATAAGCTTCTCAGCAGAAAAGCATTATTATTTAGAAGATGGACATGACAATGTGCATATATCTTAAAAGAATTATACAATTAAACAGCTGTTTTAAAGACAGAGCCAGGACATAACTCAGCCATCCTGACTCCCAGTCCCAT
The DNA here is from genome assembly GCF_020740795.1 of Apus apus. Classification (NCBI taxonomy): domain Eukaryota; kingdom Metazoa; phylum Chordata; class Aves; order Apodiformes; family Apodidae; genus Apus; species Apus apus. The sequence continues at coordinate 169,582,479 of NC_067282.1, forward strand.
GTTGATAACAGCTGGATCATTTTCTCCCTCATCCTTTGTAACAAATAATTCAGCTGCTCATCAATATTGTATAGCAGTGGTTTCCAAAATGTGGAGGTAAAATTCTGTGCTTGCATCTCCAGGAGATATGATATACATGACATACTGATTGTACACCATCAGTGGCATGTACCGGACTTTTCAAAGGTGTTGTAGCTTAAACCCAATTACCACAACACAATCAAGAGCCACCCTTGCCCCTGGTGCTTTTGTCTCCTCTCCAGTCCCCTTCATGGCATTCCCCTATGGCTGTATTTACATAAGTGTCCAGGTTTTACTATTGTCTTCAGCTGTGCATTAACCAAAGGAGTATTTGCTGCTGCCAATTTTGTGGGCCTCTTTAGTTGTGCTGTCAATCCTGTGTTGGGCATGAGGGGAGTTAAGGTGGTTAAGGATCTTGCTGTCACCTACTTTTGAACCCTGAGTTTTCTCCTACTGCATATTTGTAGGTTATACATAAAGTACAATCAATAGGTCAAAAAAACATGAAGTGACTAAGCCATTTTTAAATACTACCCCTTGAAATCTGTACTCCGTAGTTAAAGCAATGTTAGCTAAATATAAGTACCCAAACACAGAATGGTCGGAGTGGGCTCTTTTTTGATGTACATTTCCCACGGAGTTCCATTTATGGTCAACTAATGGGATAGAGCTTGTAGCAGTCAACCTCCTGACCTACTGCACTGTCCCTGACATCTGATGGTCACATCACCATAATTATAGAACAGGAAATAAAACAAAAAGAGGGAACTCTGGTACTTTAATTGACATAATACAATTTTTAGTAGGGGACAAATACACTGTTGATATAGGTGACTTATTACAAATACTCATATTCCATGGGGTTGACCCCAAATGGCACAATTTCAGATTCTGATTGAAATGTACTAAGCTGCATTTTTCTGGCCCATCACTGTAGTTTACAACTGCTAAAAATATCTGTGCACTTCACAGATGGTAGACATCAGTTAGTCCAAAAGAGTCACAAAGGAACAAGTTTTAATTATAATTTGGGATTTTTTTGCTTGCACATTCCAACAGTATTTTAAGGTGGCTATAATAAACAGAAGAGCAAAGAGAAAAAAGGGCCAGCAATCTTTGTGTGGAAGGTAACAACGCTGTAGTCAGGACAGCCTGAACTCCGAAACAACTTTTTTCAGGATAGCCTGAGTCTCACCCCTACAGAACAAGCACAGAACTTGGTAGTGTCAGGTAGAAAATTGCTTCTGTTTCTGTAAGAGGGGTGGAAATACTTACTGAACGTGGTGTGCCTAACATAACAAGCTAACGTTGCAACTCTCATTCCCTCCTCATTGCACTTCTAATGATCCAGGCTGTGCTCTAACCTGGAGACCTGGCAAAGATGCCAGTCACAAAAGATGCCAATACCCAGGCTTGCAGAGTTAAATCCAGGCATCTGTTGGGCCTGGCTTTAGGGCTGCTTCTAGAGCTGGAAGAATGCAGAGTAGCGATGACTCTGGAACAGGCTGCCCAGAGAGGTTGTGGAGTCTCCTTCTCTGGAGACATTCAAAACCTGCCTGGACACGTTCCTGTGTGATGTGCTCTGGGTGATCCTGCTCTGGCAGGGGGGTTGGACTAGATGATCTTTCAAGGTCCCTTCCAACCCCTAAGATTCTGTGATTCTGTGACTCTGGCACAAGTTTTCCTTTATAAGGGACAATAGAGATAATAATCGGAACAATTACATAAACTTTCAGGAATCTACAAGTAGGTACTGGTATGTATTCAAGTAGCAATTGGTGGGATTGCAAGTGTAAGTCCTTTTTTTCTTAATCCAAACAAAGCAGAGAAAAAACACCAAAAGAGCATGAGAAAAGTGGTTACACTGATATAAAAAAGTGCAGCTGAAGCAAGAAGTGGTTGCTGAATGTTAGCAAATACAAACAGTGTGGCAAGGAAGATCTATAAAAATAAGTACAAACAAGCCAAAGCCTAAGTGGGGGAATAAGACTTTACTCTCATATGGTAGATAACTCTTTACTAACATCAGAAAGTGTCTCCAGTATCTTCTTCTTGAATTGTAACCCAGAAAAAAACTTTGAAAAGCACTAAAAAGGATTGCATGCATGTTTTACTGCTTTTATGAAGTCCTTTTCCTCAGCAGCTATCCATCTACTTGATTTAATTTCAGCTTTATAGTTATATTTGACTCATGGCAGCTCAAAAAGCAGGGGGGCTTTCTGATTGTTGACAGACAGTGTAATGCTCCAAGGGAGTGCCTCTGCAGGTGCCTTCCCCCCATGCCTGACTGGGGATAGAGGGAGAAGCATGGCTTATCTTCATCCTATCTACCATTTCCTTCAGAGCTGAGAAGCCAGCTCCTGTCTTTGGCCAGCCCACTGTATCAATGCCCATTGCCTCCTCCTAGCTTTTTGAACACACGCCTCCATGCTCTGTCTCATGCTGTCCCCAACACTCAGAAGAAGCTCTGTGTAAACATCTGCAGAGCTGCCTCATAATCTTTCTACAGTCCTCACTTAAAACTCTCCTTTTGCCACATTGCCTCCGTGAGTTTACATGAGATGTACTAGATCAACAAATATTTCTTTCATCACTTCCTTAGGCTTATTTTCTTCTCTGCTCTTCTGCCTATTTGTTGCATCTTTTCCTAACCTTAAACTGTAAGTTTTTGGAGGCCAGAATGGTCTTCTTATGTAGTATTTAAACAAGGCCTCATACAAAGACTGCCATTCCTGGCATAGATATGGCTTGGCTTGCCAGAAAAAGACAATTACTCTGTCTCAGTTTTTAATCTATTACATTAAGTTTTTGCTATATTGAGATCTATACTTAGAAACATTCATACAATCAAGACCAATGTCTTAATAAGGCCTACTAAGGTCCAGAGAAGATAAGAACCATCATTTGATGTCCTCATAATAGCCTGAATGATGCAGGAAACAGGTATGTCTTGCACAGAATCCTGCTCATCACCTGTGTATCAATAAAGTTTCAGGATCAATTAATTTAGTGGCAAACCCATGCATCCCTGTGGGCGGGCCATCATCTAAGAAGAAGGTTGAGGACTAGACCCTAAATAGCAGTTAAGTTCCCTTAAGCAGTTCCCTTCTGAGTTATGCCAGTAGTAGCAAACAGCTTCAGACATTTTTAATAATAAAAGTTTTGAATCTCTGCCCTAGCAATTTATCTATGAACAAGGATGTAACTGGCCCATGAAACTACTCAATTAAAATATATCAGCCATAGTTACTGACCCGCCTGATCAGGTCTTGGGGAGTGGCTTGAAAGGCCCTGCACACAGTCCTGTGACAGCAGCAGCACCTGAAGCCCAGCCCTGCCAGGTATGAAGCTGGGGGGGTCAGATTTCCCAGGTAAAAACTAAGATGTTCCAGATTACCAGACCCCTTGCAGAGCTAATGTCCTTCTTTTGTGTGCACAAATTCACAACTGAAACCTGACCCTTGAAATGTTACTGTTTATTAGTACTTGACGAGCTTGGTGTTAAAGCAAATAGAATTAAGACTACCTGAAGACTGCCTGGTCCCTGCTAATATATATATTTTTTAATTGGGTTAAACTTTGTGACTACATCAACTGCTTTCCCTTCAGGATAAATATAAAAAAGCCAGCAACTCATCTGGAACGGGAGGGACCCCTACCCCTATAGAAGTCATAGTAGAGCTGGAGTGGAACTGCTCAAGGGGATGCCAGTGCAGGAGGACAGTGCAGGAGAGAACCTCAGTAGTGCCTCCGCATGCACTCAGGGAATGCAGCAAGAAAGACCACAGAAAAAGTGCAAAGACAGGAAAGACATGAAGGCTACAGGAAAATCCTCAGATCCTTGAAATCAGCTGAGTAAGCAAGTTTTCTGAGTGGGTCTTGGGTGCACTAAAAGCCTCACTGGCCCTGCCCAGCCCCACCAGGGATCAAACCTCTGCCCATGGACCCCATTTTGGCTTAGGCCTTTAGACCCCATTTCAGCTGTGATGTTGGGGTGCCAGTCTCTAGCATGGAGTCATGGATCTCCTTGATCTTGGCCTGTGGACTGGCTTTCTGGCTTGATCTTGGACCCACCTCACCACCACAGAGGTGCCCAATGATTTGGACTCTTGGTTGAATTTGGCTGTCCTACCTGCCCTGCTTCATTCTTGGCATGAGGAACTGCCCTGCCTGTTTGTCTGGGGAACCCCCACACCTCTGGCCCCCAGGGAGGTGCTGGCCCATGCAGCACCCTGGTGAAGTCCTGGCCAGAAGCATGGGACTAGGACACCCCTGCTTGATTGCAGCTACCCTCAGGGAAGCATTGCTGGGCAGGATCTTTGTCAACAGGGAGCTCTTGCATCTGCAGAGGTCTGGTTGTGCCACTAATTTCTCAGACAACGCACAGGACCCTGAATTGTGTGTAATTCAGAGTTGAGAACACAATGCAGAAACCACCTGGCTCTGGTTTCACTGAGGTGCTGTATGTGCATGCTGACAAGAACGTGAGAGGTGCCGGTTTCGATGGGAGCCTTTATTCTCTGTCTCACAATGCCCTTGCTTTGCACAGGCTCTCTCCCCAAAGGGATTTTCTCTTTTGCAACCTGATCCTTAGCTTGGCATTGAAACCTCTCCATCACACAACACAGAACTACAAGGCACCAGCACAATGAAGCTTTGTTATTGGTCTGTCCTCACTGAAGAAACAGAGACCCCCAGCTCTTCTGCCTAGCATGGCTAATAGCTGGTTAACAGCTCCTGACATAATGAAGTGGCTCCTGTTGCTCAGTAGCCTTACAGAGTAGGAAGCACAGGCAGTGGCTGATCTTGAGGCTAGTCCTTCATCACTCCCTTCACAGTTTGGTTAAATTAGCCTGAAGTCCTACCTCCTTTTCTTCATGTGTTTTCCTATGGAAGTTAATGATATTTTGCCAAGCTCTGGCAATTTTATGTATTACTTTGTAGAAAAAGGTAGGGTTTTTTTGACAAATCAGCTTCTCTTTTTCTTTTGTTCCAGTTGGAGGTGACCTTTAGATTTCATGTTCATTACAAGCTCCCACCGTACCTAAGTTATTCTCAGCAGGACTTGCTGGTGCTGATACTTATAGGTACCAATTGCCATGTTTCCTTGATGTCTTCTCCTAGGGCTTTATGTTTAGTAAATTAACTTTTTACAGATCATGTTGTGGGTGTTTTTAATAGATTCTTGGAGCTGGGAAAAAAAGAGTGGATCAGCAGTAAGGAGAAGTGGTGGACAGGACAATGCTTACCCATTGCCTTGTCAGGTAATTCTCAGACACAGCCCAGAAGATGTTAACAGCTGTCCCTAGGGTACTTGGAGCCAAAGAAGGTGAGAGGAGAGACAAGCAGGTAGAGGGTAAAAGAGATGGTCACAGCTGCTCAGTCATTCCATAACAGAACAGTAAAAGTGGATGTTACCACCTCACTGCTGGCATTTAGAGCATTTCATACCCCCTATCACAGAGGGTACAAGCATGAGGGAGCCTGCTGGACAATTGTCCAGCTGCTGCTGGGCAATTCCCAGCAATTATTTAGAGCACAATGTGCTGGCTGGATTAAGGCACTTCGATAGAGGTTGGTATAGTGCAGTGTGTCAGAAGGCCTTTTGGAAAATGGTTTGAAATATGTTGATACTAACTCTAGAGGAACTGGTTTCTGCAATCTTTGTCAGGGCAAATGGCCATAACTCTAAGTGGGAATTTTGCTTATTGCCTTAGGCCAGGTTTTGAAATGTATTTAGGTGCTGAAATATAGAGTTAGACTTCTAGTAAGACTTTCAGAAATATTGTCTGCTTCATAAAATTTTACTTGGCACATGTCTGATTTGTTTGACACTTAAATATCTTGGAAAACTGGCACTATGTGGGTAGTAAATATAGGAATATAATGGGAGTTGAGACTAAAAAACAGCAACGTTTTTTTCACAAAAAAGGCAAGAAAAACATATTCCTAAGAGCATGTAATGATAGGACAAGGAGTAATGGTTTTAAGCTAGAGAAAGGTAGATTTATGTTGGATATTAGGAAAAGGTTCTTTAATACAAAGGTGGTGGATCACTGGAATGAGTTGCCTAGAGAGGTGGTGAAGGCCCCATCCCTGGAGACACTCAAGTTCCAGCTTGATGGGGCTCTGAGCAATCTGTTCTAGTTGGAAATGTCCCTATTATTGCGGGGGGGTTGGACTAGATGACCTTTGGAGGTCCCTTCCAACCCAAGATATTCTGTGATTTCCACCCAAAAAAAAAATAATTAGGAAAATACAAAAAGTCTACTTTATAAAGCCCGTGTCACGCAGATTCAAATTATTTCCTTTAGGCTTGCTTTTTTTTTTCATTTTGTTTTTTTTTTTGTTTTGTTTTGTTTCTTTTAAAAGCTTCTCTCTAGAGAATTATTAGACAAATGTAGAATTGTAAATGGAGTATATAGATCTTTCTACACATTTGCAGAATGATACATCTGAAATAACGTAACCATCATTCTTAAAACTGTTAAGGACAGTCACTCTTTCAGGAAGGTTAAATATATCCTGCAACACAGAGCAAATCAAACTGCACAAAGAGGGGTGTCAGGAGATTGTTGCATGTCCTGATCATGAAGATGAGCTTCCACGTGTTTTTTTTTTTCTTTTTTCTTTTTTTTTTTTCCAAGGGTGAGAAATAGAATGGTTCTTGAATATGTAGATCAGTATAATTTAATTAGCTTTTATGACCAGGACTCCTCAGAGATAACCATAAAAGTCAATTAGGCTGTATTAAAATGCAGCCATTTCCCTGAAGCTTCTGTGAAACAGCACTTACTTCTTCAGGAAAATGGTAAAAATCTAGGTAGTTAATCTCATAAAAAGAATAGCCACATAGAAAGCAAGTTGTTGTCTTTTTTAATAGAATGGATTTCTTTCTGCACTTTCCCAGAGCCTGGAATGCATTGTAACATACAGGTCATACCTTGAGTTTGTGCATTTATATGCTGTACTGGCCACTCAGTGTTACAGTATGATCTCGCACTCCATTTAAAATTGGATTGGAAGAAGAGGGTTAGCAAAGTGTAGTGCCTCAGGGCAAAAGCTGATTATCTGCAGAAACCAGGAAAGGACTGTGTCCCAGCTGTACTCCCCCTCCTAGCTCCAGATGTTTCACACACACAGCTGGCTGAGCACACAGGAAGATGTGTGCTCACACAGCCAGATGATCACATCTTAATTGATGCCTTCTTTCCTCACTCTTGTCTCTCTGTATTGTGATCAGACCTTCATCAGCTCTATGTTGAAGAGGAGTTCTGAGGCAACACTTGGTGACCACCTAGCTTTTAACTGTTTGGTCTGACTCTGACTACCCAACCACATGGCCATGGTCAGCCCATGCATGATGGCTCTCTGCCTTGGGATGGGGTTGCCTGTTACTCCTGCGGGCTTGGTCTCTAGTGCACCCTGAACTTCAGGTTACTCTGAGGCAGAAGCTTTTGAGGGCAGGAATCACAATTACATTTTTGGTATCCCTTATGAACGTTACAGACATACAGCTATATTACAGAATATTCAACATTCAATTTTAATTTCAATTTAATTTAATTTTTTTTTTTTTTTCTGAACAACATGTTCTAGCCATTACAAAGAGCAAGATTCTACTTTTAATTGGCCTGATCAAATATGCACTTTCTTAAATATCAGTATGCTTATTAATGCCAGGAATGGCTTTTATTGATCCTGCAGGTATGCATTTCCCAGAGCAGAGGTGGGGAAGGGTCAGCTGCCTAAAGCTATAGTATCTCGCCCACCAGCAGTTTGGTCTTGAGAGAAGGAGTGGCAGAGCAGCTGGGCAGCTTCCCCATCACTGCCACACACATCCGGCCCTGAATTCCAGCAGAGCCTTATTTATTTCAATTAGCTCATTAGACCTTTCAAACTTCTGAGCTTATCTCAAAAATAAATATTTGCTGTACAGCACGTCACACTGCCTGGTATTATGTTCTCTGCATAAAGAAAGTCCTTGCAAAACATGCCACAAAGAGCTTGTTGTAAATTTTTTGTGAGAATCTTCACTCTGGCTTCACCTGATTTCTGCAGAAGTGAAGTCTCAGAGTTGATGCTGCATTAGTGTGGAAATTATTGCATTTCATAATAACGTACTCAAATTCTAAAGGAGAGACACAAGCATGAAGCAAACAGAACTCATATCAAACTTGCAGCAGATAAGAAAAAGCATTGTCCTGAAATCTCAAGTTTTAATCTTCTTTTTTTTAGGGAGTAAGGAGAAATATTTGAGAGGTATCAACCATGGCACTGAAGTGATGTCCCTTGCATCAATGTAGCTAATCTATCAGCAATTCTATCAGCAAGCCTGTTTTTCAGACCTGTTAACTGTGGTCTGAAAATCAATTCCAGACTTAATCATGGACAAAGAGGTGTATTCCACTGTTTTGCATGCAGGTGATACACATATATCGTTGGAAGAATAGATTCTGAGGTCTCAGACCATGAGAAATTTTATGCTTACAATATTTATAATAGAATATCAGTGTTGTTGTATAGAGTGTGGGAAACTAGACAGAATAGGTGATTGAAATGCTAAATAGGTTGGTTCTCTGATGAAAATTCCTGGGCCTTTGGCCTTATCATACAATCCAAGGCATGTAAAAATTGTGCTGGAATTTGCCTCTCGTCATATCTCATTGACTAATTATTAAATATGTTTGGTATGGTACAGTTGTTCTGTAATGAAGTCTGTCATTACTTAAGCAAACAAAATTCCTTTTGCTGTTGTCCTCCTAGATAGTCAATACCTGATAAGGGCCAGGGCTGCAGCTCCTGGCTGAGGCACAGCCACAGGGCTCTGCAAGGTGAAACGCTGTATCATGGGGCCATGCAGGCACTCAGGAGCTGCATTTTCGACTCTATTTATTTTTTCACGGAGGGACAAATCGTGCACCTTCCTTTCCAGCTGGATGGGCCAGGGGAAGAGGACAGGATCTGTGACCCTTTGGCACAGGCAAATGCCAAAGCCTTTGGGGCAAGGGGGTGGAAATAAAACTGCCAGTGGTATCAGGTCAGGGTGCCAAAATTACAGAGGTTGCTGTATTTTTCAGTACACAAATGAGAGGCAGACAGAAGAGCATAGGTCAGAGAACACACTGGAGCAACAGAGAAAGAACACAGTTCTTCCTCTGCCCCTGCCAGCTCAAACCCAGTTTTTCAGGATGGGCCTGAGAAAAGACATCTGTCTGAGGCATACATGTGAAACCAAGGATCCCAAAAACAGCATTAGTGAGACAGACAATGAGAAAAGTTTTCATCTCTGTAACCTTCAGTGCAAAGCACCGGGCTTAGCATCAATGCAGCCCTCAGCATAGAGAGCCTCCTTCAGTTTTACTATCACCACTGGCTTTGGGTGCCCCTACTTTTTGGTCCTCCATTTGAATGGTTTGCCTTTCTTTTCCAGATAGGGTTTGTGAGATGACGCCGTTCCCATGATGCTCATTAGGATGGTGCCGGCTTCCACCTGGGAATATCAGGCACAGCTCAGAATCTCCACTTAGGTACCCAAAAAACTGAGATGTAATAATCCAAATCAATGGCTTTTCACTCTGTCGGTTTTATTCTAGTTTTCTGAACAAGATTGAAACAGTCCCTTGAGTCAGAAAGGGAGTGAAAGAGGTGTGAGACTCAAATACTGATAAGATAGACACACATTCTCTGTCCACCACCTGAGTCCCACTCCCAAGGTCTGACCCTCCCTCATGTGAATGTGTAGCCCAGGGCAGGGCCAGATGGTGATACTGGCAGCGGCTCTGAAGCAGCACAAGGAAACCCCATGAATTCATAGTGAAGGTCCTTGCAGCACCTTTGCTGAGACGCCTTGAGCTGCAGGGATTAACAAGCCTGTGTGAGCTCTGCTGTGATGCAGTGAAGGGCTTGACTTGGAGGGAGATGCTGAGCCCCTGGCAGCATGACTGAGCTGTTTATCAAATGCAGGGTCTGCCCAAAAAGAAAATTGTAATTGGGGGCTGCTAGGAATATCTGTAGAGTGGTTAGTTTTTGTTTTGCTGCTCCAGATCTGCAGCTGCTTGGACTCAGCTCGACCCAGGGTGATCCTGAGGAGCCAAGCAGCCTGGGAAGGGCAGCAAAATGTGCCGGTGCTGCAGGTACTTTTCTGGATGTGATGCTGCTAATTTATCTTCATCCACGGCTTGTGCTGCACGCCAGCCTGCAAACTGGGGCAGCTGAGACACCGGCAGACCCTCTGCAGCAACGCAAGCAGTTGCCTCTGGTGCAGAGCTGATGCTGGGGGGGACACACAGGACCCTGCTCCCCCCTCCTGTCTCCATCCCCTCGGGGCTGCTCCTGCTCCCCCTGCCATCGTGGGCCCCTTGGGACTGCTGTCGGCTGCCGTCAGCATGGAGCGGGTCTCCCTCCCCGCTGCTTCAGCTCCCAGCACCTGGGGCAGCTGCTCGCGGAGGAGCTGGAGGGGGCACTTGTGGTCTGGGACTTTTTCAAGAGTGGCAGTTTTTCCAAGGCCGTTAAAAACCTTATATGGGTCTTCCAAGACTCACATCTCATCTGTAGCGCACGTCATGCACAGTGACACTATAGCTTTTTAGACATAAAATCTAGCTATATTTTCTAAAAAAACCAGACTGAGGCTATTAAAAAAAACACAAAACACAACAAAAAACCCTAGAAGGTAATTGCTTTTGAAGCCAATTAACTCAGCACTTGCAAGCCTAACTTTTTATAAAGAGCTGTATGCTGAACCATGGACCATCCCACTCCACAAAGCTTTTCAATGAATTGGAAATGATTTCTCTTTAATGTCTTGACCTCAGGGCTCAAAGGGGGATCTGGCAGCAGCCGCATACAAATGCCCTGGTGGGAAACATTTGATTTCCCAAGATGTTACTCCTACGGTATACATAAAGAGGAATTGCTTCAGACAGTGCAAGGTAAGTTTTATGGATCATGAAATTGCCAAAGTAGAGGTGAAATACAAAAAAATAACTAAGTAAATAGGTGTCCTCTTTCTCCTTTATCATGCACAAGCTGGAAGATAGTGTGGACATAAACAAAGATCCTACAGAAAAATGCTGATGCAAAACCCTAGTTGAGAAGATCGTTTAATTTTATCGCAGAATATCTTGTCCAAAATGTAGAGGTGTGTGGAAGGTCTGGCTGTGCTTGCTGTGTACAGGAGCCCTCTGTTTGCAGGGGGAGGAAAGGCTCTCATCTGTATAAACCCAGAGTGGGAGCAGACACGCTGCTGCAGTCTGCAGCCCGACACTCTCTTCTGCTTTTCTGTGCAAATATATTATTTCTTGGATTCATGTGACCTCTCAAGATATTCTGTCTTTACCATTTAGGCTTTCCCCATCCCTATCTCAGGAGGGAATCAGGAGTTTTTCCCATTGCCAATTAAATTAATGATAAAAGAATCTAGGAAAAAGCTGGCTATTCTTTGGCTGATTACCTTTAGTTATCCTACTAGCAGTGTTGGGGTTCAGCATTACTGAAAGAATGAACAATAATCTAATTAATATGCTTACTGTACTAGAATAGAATCTCTAGACATATTCAGCTTGTCACAGCATGCACTTTTACATTTTTTACTCGGCAGTAACATTAAAACAGCCAGACTTTCAGCCCTGCAAACTGTGGATAATGAATTTCTTTCATCCCAAACTATTTACTCCCATGTGTATTAAAACACTTAACCAGATCAGTTGTATGTGTACCAATGCTTGCTCTGACGTGCACAGCAATGGAAAAAATGAGCAATCAGCGTGCAGTAATGATTATTTTCTTGGTAAATGCTTTTTCTAAGAATTATAGAAATAAAGCCACATATTTCTCTGTCAGAAGTGAGTGCTGTTTACACAACCAACATGAATAATGAAAACAAGTATATTCCCTCCTGCCCTTGCTCTCTTTGGATATCATCCAGCATTGACTGAAGTCAGGGGGAGCTTTGCTGTTGACTTCTCTGGAGCAAGATGGGATCTGCTGCCTGCAGTCAGCATTCCCCTCTGGAAACGCCATGCAGATGTAAAAATCCCACAGAGAAGGCAGAGCTCATCGTGCTCAGGGTTAGAAGGATCATCATTCTGGACCTCAAAACAAGGTCAAAGTTGGGAGGGGAAAAAATAAGAGGTTTAAAATAAAGTTTTGGATGCATTTCTTTCCTGCCATTCTAATTTCTGAAGCATTTAACTATATTTGGTTATATTTTTAGGCTCCATTCCAGGAGCAGATTGAAGAACAAAAAACTTTGTGAAATGAAAGTTAGGATTGCTGCGTGATCACCTCACTTCCAAAAGTGATGTTCTGAAAGAAATACCTCACTGTGCAACACCTGTTAAAATACAGACATTTTGTAGAAAGACAATGATAGACTAGCCACTTGAATTAGGTTGCAAAGAATATAATTCTCTACTTTTAAAAGTTGGTAAGACAGCACCGAAATGATGCCGTAAGGAGCCTGTCCTTTCATCATGCGTGTTTTGGGGTTGATTTCCATGTTATTTTAAAAATTTGTGTGGGATTGGGCTTTTCAGTTACAAAGCAGATGAACGTTTTTCAGAACAACTCCCAGCAATGCAGTTAATAATTCCAGTAAAATGGAATTTAGGGAAAAGCTTTCTGCACTTCAGAGAACCAAAAAGGAGCAGGGTTTGGCCTGCGGGGGTGGGATTCACCCTGAGTGAGGGGTGACGTGGACTTGAAACAGTCCCAGGTTGTCAGCCAGTGACTTTAGCAGCAGTTTTGCCTGAGCAAATGAGGGCTCACATGAACTTTTCATTTGTGCATCCGTAAGGGAAGAGATTTGGCTTCCAGCACAAGCCTCTTCAATTTTTCTGGCTCTCTGGGGTGGTTCCTCTGGATTTCAAAGCCTACAGCTGGGGCTGCTCATGCAGTTGTAAAAACAATGTGGATGAATGAGAGTCACTCCCTACTAGGTGACCTCTGGAAAACCTACTCACAGTCACTGAATGGCAAGGATTTTTATTCCATTTTGACTGGAGAGAGATTAAATGGTCAGACTTTTTCCCATCATCAGCATCCTTTTTGTGGAAACACGGTGGTCAATTTTTACTGTGGTTCAGCAAGGCTGTCCTCAGAGCTGTACATTTCCTGCTCCACATCCACCTTCCTTGCTTTTAAAATTCATTATGGGTAATCTGCTGCAAAAGAGAATATCGAGCCTCTGTGTCTGGACCACCCAGATCTATAGACTCCTATTGTCAGATCTACAGCTTCTGCTGTAAGAAAAGCGCCGGAGAGCAGAGCACATGAGAAAGTGCTCCTGAGGAGATCACTGAATCTTAATCTGTGCCTTACACCCTGTTTAGCACCATTTCTTCCGAAGCTGCACACATATCTGTGCAGCTGTGTGTTTTCAGCATATGTCACTGCAAAATAAATTATTCAGGATTGTTAGATTACTTATAAATGACACCAATCAATTAACACCACAGCCGGCAGTGTTTGGGGCTTTTGTCACAGGCCAGGATGGTTAGGCTTTCAGCTCCACATTTCCCAGTATGAAGGATTATGGTAATGACAGCTTATTTTTATAGAATTTTTAATTTATGAGTAATATCTCTGGACTTGCTGTGCTAACATTAGGCCTAGGGAGAACTAATCTCTTGAAGGAGAACATGATACAAGCAGAGCTGCCCTTCTCCAGACAAAAAAAATTTGAGTGTGACACCAAGCAATCACAGGAGTTTGCTGCTGTCAGTTTTCAGGGGGTTACACCAGCCTTTGCACTAAAGCTTTGTGGCTCTTCCTTACACAAGGCTGCACAGGCCTTAGAGGACACCATCCATTAACATGCACTTCAGTGCTGTCCTGAAATAAGGTGACAAAAGTGGAGTGGCTCCAGGTCACGTGAAACAAAGCAGGCAGCAACCTGTATTGATTCCTGGGCTGAAGATGCTACATTTCTGTTTGCAGGGTGGAAAATCCTCAGGTCTCTGTCATCTGCACTGCTGCCATTTCCAGCATTTCCATGGGTGTTACCAGCAAGGCCTCTGGATAGCAGGTTCTGTGCCCATCTTATGAGGAACAAATTACCGTTGGATAGAAAGCCAGAAATAAAATATTCATTTCCCTTTCTTGATTGAAGGACAAAAGCTGTGATCCTCTCCTCCTTCCAAAATACCCAGCCCCCAGGAAAATTGTGCAGGTTTCTGCTTGTGTTGTGCCCAGGGTAAGCCGTGTAGAGAGCTGGTCTTCAATACTGGCAAAGAATAACACAGCTGATTCAGTGCATTCCATGTTGCTTTAAGGAGCAGTAAAGTTCCATGATGATGGATAAACACTATTATCATGCATTAAACATGTGTGGTTTAAGGGCAGACAGTAGCCTATTACTAAGTTTTTCAATACAGATTTAACATGTCGTCCAATTACTTGAGTGTTTTATATTTAAATCTTCCTTGTAGCCCCATGAACTAAAATCAGGCTGTTCAGGGTCCAGCTGAATTAACTTCATATAGTCACTAAGAATAGTTAAAAATATATGCATTGTATGCTGACATGGATTGATTCATTAAGGATGGTGGTAAAGTCTGAATTGGAAGGTGAGGTGAAGACAATGATGAATTTTAATGTGGCCCGTGGCTACTGTTCAGCAGATATGAAATTGGAAATCAATGTTAGCTATTAAATACAAATGGATGCTACCTTTACATCTGAAGCAGTCTTCCATTCCCAGTCTTTCAGCAAGCCAGGGGAATGCTGGCTTGAAGGAAGAAAGCCCAGCCTTGCAGGGATCTGCCAGTGCTGCTGTCTGTACTTTGTATTCACAGCTGGAGTATGTCTCACCCTGTGAGAAACAGGTCCACAGCAAATGGCCCCAGCTCCTTCCGCGCGAGATGTGGTGCTAGAAGCTGTACTTTAAGTCTCAGCCTTGGTTTCTGTGCCTGTGATTGCATCTGAACATAAGCTCATACATGTTTCTAGATCAAGTGGTCAGGTGGAAACTCTTTGAAGGGTGATGAACGTGTAATAGGTTCAGTGATGCCTGAGCCTGCTGGCACCTGGAAGACTGGCCCAAGGCAAATTAGAGTGCAAACCGTAAAAGGCAAGAGTGACTGCACCTCAGCTGGAAGGTGTGGCTGGAGAAGTGTGACATCTCAGGCCACCCCACCCATGCATCAGAAATGCTGTCAGATGTCCTCCTGGCTTCTAGCATGGTGCCAGGAGTGGCTGGAGGGCAAGTCTCTGCCTGTCAGAGAAGCAAACTCTCCTGTCAATGCTGCTCCATGTAGTTGTAAGACACAGCATGTCCTTGGGGGAGCGGAGAAAGCCTTGGGGAGCTCCGTGTCGTATTTTGCCTAGGGCATCAGTTTGCCATGATCCAGCTGTGTTCCTCTATAATGCAGAGACAAGGTGTTTTAGCCTCCTAAGCAGTGTCTGTTGCCTTGCTTACTACCCCTCCTCTTTTCAACACACAGTTTTTGGATGAGGCAAAACAACGAAGAAATTAGGATCCAAATCTCATTTAAATATTTGCTGGCTCTGTTGACACTGAAACATAGAGCTAAGTCCCTAATTAAATGAGAAAACAATAAACATAGCTACTAAACTATTGGTTTTCATTAATCCTCATCTAGAATGTTTTCAGACAGTGTCTAACAAAATGAGCACCATATTTTAAATACTCACTCTCTAGATCTCTCCAATGTAATCAGTGATGTTTATCATGTCCTTTATGAAAATTCTGTTTCTCTCTCCCCTTTTCCACTGCAGGAGCAGAAGGAGGAAGGAAAGCTACTCCTAGGATATGGCCAAAATGCAAATGGGATTTGTAGCACTGAAAAAACCATAAATTCTTCTGTGTGAGCATGATAGTGATGTTGGTATAATGAGCTCTTCTTGGGTAAGTAAAAACAATAAACTGATCTAATTCCTAGTGATGGGTCTGGGTGATGTGCCTACCCAACACAGGGAAGTCAGGGGAGTGGAAACAGGACTATGGGATCCTCCAGCCCAGACCTTGGCTTTAGCACCAGCCAACACAGCTTTTTGCATTAAGTCAACACAGCTGGTCTAACAAGCTTGCATGGGGCCCTTCACAAGACACCAGCTCTAGTCAGGAAGCATAAAAATGCATTATCTCAGCTATCTTATGTTTTTCTCTGTGTCAAAACTTGCTTAACTGCTGAGAAGCATCTCCTACTCTGTATTGTAATTTGACCTTGCAGTGGCTCCCATATGATAGCACTATTTTTTCTCATTTCCAGGTTGTCCTTGACATCCACTGGCAACCTACCTCTCCCTGGCTAATGTGTATGAATTTAGCTGGTAACATTGAAATATTAATAATTTCCAGCCATTGTGGCCAACATTTGGACACTATCAGAGGAAGATTCCTGTTTGGAGTTTATTTGAGCTAGTGAATCAAAAGCAGCAGGCATAAAGTGTTGCTAAAACATCTCCACAAAGCATCCATTTTTAAAAATTGATATTTGACATTTCAAACAAGTGTGAAACCACCAGGATCTAATTGTAGTGAAATCAATGGTACACCAGAAGTAATGAGGTGTATCTGAATTATCCTGAAATAGATATAATTGCTATATAACTCCTCCAGCAGGTCCCAGTTTCCCCAGCCACAGTCAGTATCTCATTGTTTGCCAAGAGTAAAGATGTCAGCAGTCTGTGGGACAAAGCATAATTAGCCAGGGTGCTCTTGTTGGCTGTTTTGGTTTTGAATCACATGTAGTGAACAGTATCTGAAAAGGGTGCTGGAAGATGTTTTCTTGTCAGCATCCTGAGGGTGCTTCACACTCTAGCAGTCGGGAAGACAAGCATGAAAGTATGATGTCAGGGTGGAGCAAGCACTGTTGCAGAGGCTTTGTTCATCTGGGAGGTCTGGGTAGAAATTAATGGTGTTGTCATTAAAACTGAGTTTTGACTTTCACTACAATATGGAAAAATTCTTGCTATTGGCCAAGATGAAATGCTCTTTAGATTATCAGCTGTCACCTATTAGAGCCACAGCTCTGAGCCATGGCACTGCATGGAGCTAGGGGACAATAAGGTCCTAGCCAGGGGAGCTATAAAAGCCACTGTGGCTAGGGAGTCTGTCCTTTTAAGGGACTGAGAAGCACAAATGCACAAAGCTACCACTCAGGATTTATTGCTGCATCATCTCTGCTGCCTCCATTTGTCCTGGAGAGAAACATGCCTAAGATGTGGTGAATGCAGGCTGGACATCTTCCACTGCCTGAGGATGTTTAACTCTACACCTCCTCTGCTGGAGACCAGCAAGTCACCAGGTTTCAACATAATTCACTGCACTGCCCCCTCTACAAAGAGCACCTATGCTGGAGGGGGTGCAGGATATGCAGTCTGAAGGTGGAATTTGATGTGGGTCTTCCTGCTGCTGGAAACACTAAGCTATAGAGGCAGCCCCTGTGGCCACACAGAGTTGTGCTGGATTGTGGATGAAAACCTGTTTCTTAAAGAAAGATAACTTGACAAGTGTATGTACTAAGCCTTTTTTTTTTTTTTTTGACAAATGGATCATTTGCAAGCCTAGGGAAATGTAACAGGGATACAGAGTCATCCGGACTTTTTCTAAAAATAATACAAGATAAATTTAGCTAATGAGTTCAGCATGTATATGTTCAATAGCTTTCCCCTGATACAGTCTCATACTGGCTCCTACTGTACATCAAAGCTTCTTTCAACACATGTAAATAACACACAGGGCAGGATTCAAATTCCCACAGAAAGCATCTTGCTTTTAGTTACAAACAGAAATAAATGCAGTAGCAATTGCATAGATCCATTCAGATGGTATATAAAATATTGGGCCAAATTCTGCACCTTTTGCTGACAAAAATAGTCCTTACTGACTTCCTAACCTATTGTGATACACAGGGCTAGATTTTCTGAAATAACTTTATGTTGCAATATATTTCATATTAGCTCCTAATGCCACAGGCACTTTTAAAACCTTCCATATGTCTAGCTAAAGTATAGTGGATGAGCTTCCTACATTAATAGAGAACATAACCAATCAATTAGTATAAAGACTCTCTCCATAATCACCTGATTTAGTTATACATCATCTGACTCCAGTGCTACTAATGCAAGACGTTTTTAATAGCAGATATTTGTCAACGAGGCCAAGATTTAATGCAAGTCCTTGTATCTCTCAGTGTAGCTCGCAAGAGCAGCTTGTCTAAAGTGCTCAACACTGACTAAAAAATTTAAATGCAACTTTAAACATGCTATATGCCTCTGAGTGGTGAGCTGGGCCTGCTCTTTGGACTTAGGCTGGCCATGCCTATGATGCTTAAAGAAGCAGAGCACAGTGTGTTACATGCAGCTGTGTGCAATGTTTGCTCCCTACAGGGGCCACCTTCATTCACGAGAGGGACTGAGCACCATCACAGAATCACAGAATCACAGAATTGCTGGAGTTGGAAGGGACCTCTAGAGATCATGTAGTCTAACTCTTCCACTGAAGTAGGATAACCTAGAGCACTTCACACAAGACTGTATCTAGGCAGATTTTTAATATCTCCAGAGATGGAGACTCCACAACCTCCCTGGGCAGCCTGTTCCAGTGCTCTGTCACTCTCCCAGTAAAGAAGTTTTCCCCCATATTTAAATGGAACTTCACATGTTCCAACTTGTACCTGTTGCCCCTTGTTCTGACACTAGGAACTACTGAGAAGAGCCTATCTCCATCTTACTTGCACCCACCCTTTAGATACTTTAGATATATACATTGATAAGGTCTCCACTCAGCCTTCTCATCTCCAGGCTAAAAAGTCACAGCTCTTTCAGCTTTTCCTCATAAGACAGATGTTCCAATCCTGCCATCATCTTTGTCATCCTCCTCTGGACTCTCTTCAGTAGCTCCCTGTCTCTCTAACACAGTGGAGCCCATCACGTAACAACAGTGTCCACTCCACAAAAGATATTGCTAATTTAAACTTCAACTTGTTCTGTGGTCATGTATTTCCTTGCACTGGCAAGTTGCACTTGCGAAAATGTGAGAAGAGAATAATTTTCAGGCAGGCCTTTTTGAATATTAGTGGCCAAGATGATGAGGGTACCAATAATAGCATAACCCTTTGCTTCTGCTTGGGATCTGTGGTTGGGCTATGCACATCTCCTTTTTTTCTCACAGGACCATTATTTCATTTCATTTCATTGTGTTGTCTTTTTCTATGATGATGTCCCACTTCCTGATCTGGGAATCAGTTAAGAATAAGCGGGTAGGGTTAATGGGTGAAGGGCTGATGTTTGCTGACTGATCCTTTGCAACAGCATGGCTTCTTCCAAAGTGTTTTATCTGGACAAAGCACTAGATACAGTTTACTAGCAGAAAGGGGCTTTTACAGTGTGAAATGATGAAGCAGAAGTAGTGCATGCCTCTCTCCTTCATCTTGGTCTTAATCTACACCTTCAAGGTTTGATCTTGTCCACATGAAGATGGCTGCTGTTGGGTTCAGTGGGATTAGGTGGTAGAAACATGCAGAGGGGGTGATACAAGAAAGTGTTTTACAGCCAGTCTGCACAGAAAGAATTGGAAATACCAGGTGCAAGTTCAGGGAGAAGAAAGATGCAGATGTTGCATTTTCTCTGTTTAGAAATAGGCATCCAAAAATCAATATTCTTTATACATAGCTCTGAAATATGCTGCCTAAGGTGACTTGGATGCTATAATGATGTGTGTCCTAGAAATCTAATCAATACAACATCTGCTCCAAAGGTCTACCTTAGTTAAAACAGGTGTAACTCCTGACTCCTCAGAACATGGGTAGCTCCTGCAGAAAGTGAGCACAGACAACCTCTCCAATCAGGCATGCTTATTGAGAATAACATTCCAGGTACAGTTTGCCTGCTAACCAACTTACTGTAGTAAGTTCTGTCGTTTTATGCCAATTTTATTCATTTTCATCCAATCACCAGCTTTCCTAGGAAACCTGTGCTTAACACTTGGGAATAGATCTACTAGACCTGTAGAAATCATGGAGACTAAACCTGTAGGAGGACACTCATGCGTGAAGCCTTTCTGGCCCCTTGTGTTTTGAGTGAGGTAGACTAATACAGATATTCTCATCTTCCTATGCCAAAAAAAGAAAAATATGCTAGAAATTCACATACTTCACACAATCATCAGAGAGAAATAGAAGAGGAATTTACCACCCAACTGGAAGTAGACAAACCCCAATTATTTCTACAGTACAGCTTCCTTTTTAAAAAACATTTACATCTGAACTCAATTTAAACCAAATCTGATTGAAACAATCAGTTCAAAGGCAGGATTGCTTTGCCATCAGTCGTATTTATGGACACTGGTTAAAATGTTCTGTGTATGCTTGAGATCTCCTTTCAGGTAAATATCTACTTTCTTCAATTCAGACCTTTAGTGTAAGATCTTAGCACTACCAGCATACTGTGTAGTGACAATCCCACATCAGCAAACCCCAAGCCTTGGAACTGGGGGAAATGTCTGGTAAAAAGGAGAGCATTTTATGTTAAAAAATAGGTTTTTAAATGTTTCTTTTTGAGGGGTGAAGAAACTGCCTGTCCAAACCCACCATTCAAATGCAGCATGGTGCCACTTAGTACTTTTATATAATAGATCAGTGAGATGCTTTAGTTTGAAAGCAGTATCTGTGACTTTAGAGAGCCATTCCGCACTCAGAAGCAAAGGCATATGCATCTGTGTTTTTTTAAGAAAGGTTACTCTTAATGAGCCTGCAGAGAAGCTATTTCTGAGAGGGGCATATTTGAGTGCAGAGCTATTATTCCTAACAAATTACTCATATTGCATCATCAACATGAAACAATGAAACTAATTTGCTCTCACGCATACTGGTGTAACTCCACTGGGCCTGGTTTGCTGGCATGCCTGCGCCTGGAAGAGATACCTCGGAAAAGCCAGTCATAGCCCAAGCCGCTCTATTCTCCAAACTGGACAGCAGCTGGGGATGAGACAGGATGGGATGGGAGCACTGCAGGATCAGCCACCTCCGTCCCCGCCTTTCCTCTTCCCATGCGCCGAGGGGTACGTGGCAGCTTGGTGCCGGGCAGGAGCTCCCCTGGGAGAGGGCAGTCAGCTCAGGAGACCAGCTGTTTCCCACCTCCCTTTGTACTACTGGGATGATGCAAAGGAGGGAAGCAAGTATTGAATCAGATGGAATCACTCCCCTTTCCAAGCATAAAAGAGTTGCAGAAGCCTATTGGTTCTTATGCCTGCAGAAAAGTAAAAAAGAGATGAAAACATTTTGGTAGAGTTTGGAGAAAGATGCTTTTCTACTCTGTTCAAATCACACATTGGTCTATGTCCTGATTGACTTTTGCAGTATTAACATTTTAAAATCATATTTTTTAATTGAAATGGGCTGGAACAAACTTCTGTTCTCGGTCCTGGATTGCGCCAGAGTTCACAAGTGGGTTTCTTTTGCAACCCAAATCAAAACACTGAAGACAAAACACACACATTTTAATTCAAACAGTGCTCTCAATGAGGTTTCCAACAAAACACCACACTTGACAAAGTGTGGTTCTACTTCACATTTCCATGCAGAGAGTTAAAATCAAAATCTGGCCTTGGCATTCGAGCCTGCCTCCAGTTTAGATCAGGAGTTTTGACACTGATCCATGTCTAAGACTAGAATTTCTTTCTGTTTCTTCTATCAAGAAAACCTCATCATCTCATCATCTTTGCAATGTTATGCTCATGTATAAACTGTAGAGTGAAAAAGTAAAACTAATAATTAAATTAGCATAAATGTGATCTACTAAGCATCATTATCTGAGCAGTTCTTTCCCCTTCCCCCACGTGCCAGCTCATTCCCAAGTATTGTAGGGCAACACAGAGGCTGGTCTACAAAACAGCACCTGAGGAAAGCAGCTGTAGTACACTAGGGCCAGTTTAATCTTTACATGTGTGTTCATAGCTGGGGTGGATGAGGATGAGAAAGCTATGTGGGCAGAGAAGTAATTGGAAGTAATCACAAAACAGACTTACAGAAGTGAAACGATGCATGCAAGTAGGCTCTGGAGATTAAAGATATTTGGGTTGGGAGAAAAGCTTTAATTGGAATTGACCTTGTAAAACATACTCCCTTATGTTCAGGCTTATAAACATGGGTGGGCCGGCTGATCTATTTAAAAATGCCTGGTTCACATTAACCACCCAGTTTTTAGAGTCAGTTTTTAGATGCCTGGTGGTATCACCGAGAACAAATGACGGTGTTTGAATATCGATCCAGCGCACTGGCAGTTAGTGGAAATGAGCACAGATGTTGTGCGTAGCACCTCAGACAGCACTATCAGGCAGTGTTTTGACATAAGAGAACACTTTCCTTCAGGAAAATAGAATACCAATAATTCAACTGCTGCTACAAGGACAACAGATTTCTGGTTGCTGGTCTCTAGATACATGTTTAGAAAGTACAGACGTTACAGAGAAAGATGCAATAGCTGCGAGATTCTCCCAGGTAGATCTGGTCAAAATTAATTCCTTTGATGTAACACAGATGCAAATGCAACAGGCCCATCACTACCAAACCAGCTGTTCTGCTCAGGAAAGCTGTGCAGAAAAGAAACACTGTTATCTTTTTGCACTCTGGGTGGGGGCATGCCCATGGCTGGGCAAAGCAGATTTTTATGAGGAAGTCCAGGGATGACCTTGTTGGGCTCCAGCTGCAATGATGAGTTCCTCTCCCTGACTTCTTCGGCCTCTGAAGTAGCACACACCAATCGTCTGTGAAATAGACCAAATTCCAGCCTCTCTTCAGAAAGGAGGAGCATGAATATGCTGGAGTACCTCTTCCAGGAGGACTACCTGAGAGAGCTGGGGCTGTTCAGCCTGGAGAAGGCTCTGGGGAGACCTTCTAGCAGCCTTCCAGTACCTGAAAGGGACCTACAGGAAAGCTGGGGAGTGACTTTTTACAAGGGCATGTAATGATAGGATGAGGGGGGAAGAGTTTTAAACTGAAAGAAGGTAGTTAGATTAGATATTAGGAAGAAATTATTTACTGTGAGGGTGGTGAGACGCTGGCACTGGTTGCCCAGGGAAGTTGTGGTTGCCTCATCCCTGAAAGTGTTCAAGTCCAGCCTGGATCTGAGCAACTTGGTCTAGTGGATAGTGTCCCTGCCCTTCACAGGAGGGTTGGAACTAGATGATCTTTAAGGTTCCTTCCAAGCTAAACCATTCAACGATTCTGTGATTCTATGAATACTGTATGTTTTGAAGTTGCAGAGTTTTGATCATACGTCCCTGCTGTGCGCTGGTAGGCCCATTCTGGTTTGATTTGGCAAATACTGAGTCCCGTTATTCACTCTCTGCCTTTCCAGGTGCTGTTTCAAGGTTTGCTTCCTGGGCTGTTCCCCTGCATTGGCTGTGCCCCTGCAACTGCCGTGGGGCCACGTCAGCCCGATGCCTCACAAGGGCTGGGAGCTGCCAGTGGGAAACAGGGTCAGAACAAGCTCTGGCTCCACAAAGCAGGAGAAAAGGATGGCAAAGCACCTCGGACTGAGCAGAAAGCCTGCTCCAAGCAAAGACCCTTGAACAAGATCCTGCCCGTGTGCAAGCTTTTAGCTCCCGGGCTTCTGTGGCTATTAGCATGTGTTTCTAAGTGCCATACCATGGTTAAATTGCATATAATTGACAAGTCCAAGTCAACTGCAGTCCTTCTCAGGCAAGGGACTTACAGTGTGGGAATTCTCATATGTGCTTTAGAAAAGTTTGAGAACTGTTGACTGAAACTCGTGCTGATGACAAATCAAGTTTTGGCAAAAGAAAGATTTTCTCAGAAATAGTTTGCTTTCTTCTATGTTATATAAAAAAGAACACTTCCCCCTTTTTGAACTCATTGGCCAAAATTGAGAACTTTCTTTGTTTTCTGCCAAAAATCAAGTTTCCTGTAAGGAAACTCTTTCTTAACATAGCAAGCAGTTTCTGACTGGCTTCATGTGTATAACCTCTGTCACCATAGTGTAGCATCACACTTCCAGGAAACCAAACCAAATTCACATTTGACATGAATGACTCAGGAACTTACCTAAGAGCGACGTATTAAAACATGTTGTCTATGTAAGAAATGGGAATTGTTAAAAGTATTTTTAAAAAAGTAGTCACTGATCTTTCACTCCCTTCAACTTCAGACTCCCTTAAAATCCTTTGACAAGCCTCAATTATTTTTCAGCCAATCTTTTATTGCTAATCTCTGTGCAGGCTTTCAAAGTGGATGCTGTCCAGAAATCCTATTACAATAAATTTACTGTATTAGAAAAATCTGAGGAGGAAACAAGATACGGTCATATAATTAAGTCTGACTGTTCTCCATTGCCAGCCTTTCATCCAGACCTTTGTTTATTGTCATCTTATCCTGCACTTAATCTTATTTAAAGCATAGGTGCTTTAGTACAAGGACCTTCCATTTTCTTTATTTTGAGTGCTTCTGCATATATGATACCACATTTCAAACACATATCCTCTCTCTTTCCACATCTGTGATGCTGTACAAATAAAAACTTGTTCCAAAAGCTTAACCAAGATTTATAAGCCTAACCAGAACACATTTCTGTAGCTCTCAGTCTCCTTTGCTGTGAACAGCAAGGCCAGCTTTTCCATATTTTAACAGAGATCAATATAATAATTATCTTAAAATACTGCTTAAAGTAATGGATTATAAATTAGCATATCTGAATTAAAAATCCACAGTATATTAGAGTGCATATCGCTACAGAAATCTTGAGGATCACTTGCGTTAATTGTAAGTATCTTGGGATCTCTAATACCTACTTGGAGAGCCATTGGAGGCTTCCAGATGGACATCACGCTCAGAGGACACTGTGAGAGCAGCTCCTCCCAGACCTGCAGTGCAGTGTCAGTGCTGGCCTGGAGGCAGAGCAGTGCTGAGACGCTTCGGTTTACAACCTTGAGGTTTAAAAGCAAGGTTGCACCAAGTGAGCTGTGTAGCCGTGGCCAGAGGGAATGGGACAGCAGTGGCAGCCAGCTAGCCACATTTTTATGGTGCGGTCCTGGCTGTCCACATCAGTAACTCCAAGTGAGAAAAAAAAATTGGCTTTAAATACCTGGCTGCAGAAATACAGAGGAAAAAAAAAACAAAACAACTAGTTGTAATGGATTTTCATTTTTCCCAGAGAGAGGAGGCAAGGCAGCAGCAGTTCTGTTTAAAAAACATCCCCCTTCCCTTGTTATCTACAAGACTTGTGCAAACCAGCATGAAGTGGGCTTTCCAGAAGACTCCTGTGCTGATGGCTAGCGTGGTGGTGACAGCTTTTTCGCTTCCTGGATGGCAGCTATTCAGCAAAGCATTGAATGTTTCAGCCCTTTTCCTGACATGTTCTCTGCTGCATCAGGTTCGTGCCACCTAGTGGTGACAGTCCCACCGGCAAGGCAGATGGTGGTTTTCACATCTCTTCACGAAAAACCGTAATAATCTGAGTATTCTTTCAAATGATAAAGCTCAACGTTCTAGATTATTAATCGGTATCCTGAATGCTCTGGTAAGCTTTGTCTTTCACCTCCAAACTGCACATCCATCCTTACAAGACTCCAGATGATATCCCAGACTTCAGTGAAAGAAAATGCCAAAGGCAAGCATCAACATCTGTAAATCTGCCTGCCCACTCCAGCTGGCCTCTGTCTGGGTCTTGAAGCCAGAGGCAACGCAGTAACAAACCAGAAGAATAGA
Source organism: Apus apus (assembly GCF_020740795.1). Taxonomy (NCBI): domain Eukaryota; kingdom Metazoa; phylum Chordata; class Aves; order Apodiformes; family Apodidae; genus Apus; species Apus apus. The sequence goes on from NC_067282.1 coordinate 169,608,191, forward strand.
GAAGTGCTTGACTCAGGCAGTTCTCACTCATTGATTCTTCTTCATCTGCAGTTGTCAACAGTCCATGCATTGCTTGGAAGCCCTGAAAGGTGTATCTTTAAAAAATGAACGTTTCCAAGTAGCTCTATTTAATTGATTTTGTATTTCACTTTGATTTATGATTATTGTATAAACTTTACCTGGAACAGATCAGCTTAACAACCAGTTGTCAGCAAACCTGCAGTAAATTTTAAATTAAAATTCCTCCATTTGTCTTTTGTTCCATGACATTTTCAGCCTTGCTTAAACAAAGTATTATTAAAGATTTCTCATCTCTTTTGTTGTATAATTTAATTCAGGGAGGGAGAAAACGGACAACATCTATCTACACTGCAGCATTGGAGTTCTACCAGGAATGAATCTGGACCAGCAGATTTATTGACCAAAACACAACAGAAGAAATTGTTGACTTCAGTCTTTCTGCACTGAGCAAGCCACTGAACAGACTGGAGTTTTAATTAATAGATTGCAGTGGAAAATTTCTAGTATTGTACATTCGTGTGCAGTTTAATGGATTCAGGCCAATGCTGAAGAGAAAGGTAGAACTCAAGCTTTCAGAGAAACTGTCATGTCACAAAATCTGCATTGTCCCCATTCAGGGATCAAAGATTCAGCTTGCCCTAGTGAGGAGGTAGGAAGCAACCTGAAACCCTGGGCTGCTTCACAACTCACTCCCCAGGTGGACAGAAAAATAGGACACTTCTGCTACTCTTTTCTGGAAACTCTTAGGAGATTAGCTTTAAATTAATATTGGGATAGCTTTTGTTAATATGTAACCTTTAGTCCAGCACCTCAGTAGTTGCTCCTGCTCTCTTATGTGATGTGAGATGCCCAGTCTCTTTTTCTGCCATGCATCCTTCTTCCAGCAAGCCTTCTGCCTTTGGGATTAGCCAAAGTGCCCAGGAAGCAAACGTAACTTCTGAGTCTAAAAGAAGTGATACTATGCCAATAAAGGCTTGTAGACACTTTGTCAGTGCTTCTTAATTAATCCAATTCAAAATATAATGAGAAGTATGTCTGAGAGATGAATTCTCAATGAATGTAAAAATGGATTAGAAAAGCATCATTGGTTTAGGATTAAATATTGTATAGACAGAATTGTTGTGATAAATATGTCTTCTTCAGGCTGTCTTAATACTATGCTGTCAGTCATCAGTGTGTGTCAGGGGTAGAGCAAGTGCACATGCAAAAAGTTTAGGAGGAGAATCACTTGGAAGAGCTGCTAGAGCTAAATTTTCAAGTTAAAGTGAGGGTAGACACAGGACATAATGAACGTAACATCTGCTTTAACAGCAAACTGTTTATTTGATGATGACTGTGTTTGGGAGGCAGATAATGATATGAGTTGAAAAAAAAATATCAAATATTAACTCTCAAATAATTTTTCTAAACTTGAAAATGCAATAACTTCACAGAGACTGCCAGCATGAGCCATGCTTAAAGGAGAGATCCAAAACGGAGAGAAAACAAAAAACACCCATTTTCTCAAGCAAGGCCAATACACCAGCTGTGAAAATGCAATCAAGCTGCATTGCCTTCTTGGATCCTGGTGCTACTGTTCAATTAAAATATCAAATGATTTTCAAACTTCTTTTTGATATTATGTCTACCAAGTCTAACATCTGATAAAATCAGAACAGCCCAAGACTCTCTTATTTCTTTAATATTAACCCAACAACAGAAGTAAAGTTTTTTGGAAATTTGAATCTCTTCAACTGGAAAATGTAGACTTTTTGCATCAGGTGATATTACATACAATATTTAACTTCCAAATATTTCCACATTGTAGTGTACCCATCAGAGAAAATACTCCATGGGAGTTTAATGCCACACTGGAGGCTACATGTGAATATAAAGCTATTTGCTACTGCTCAGAATTGCTTTGTCCTGGACACTTTTCTTGAAATATGACATGGGATATAGTGTTCTGCTTGTCTTGGTGGCCTCAACAGTTTTGCAAATGGATGTTAATTACTCACAAATAAACTGTCTTTACCATGCTGTTACATGGGAGACTGTACAGTCAGGGAGGTATTCACACATTAAAAAAAAACAGACCTGAGGACCAAAGGGATATTCTGAAAATGTTAACTCTACTTTTTTGCACATGCAACTCCAAAAGCAAATAGAAGCTTTCAGAATAAGTCAGCCAAAAGAATGAGTTTTTTCCTATTTGTTTCTATTTTGAAATGGGTATTTAAAAATCTACCTACTACTCATATGGCTTCTTTCCTGCAACTTTTAAATCCCAATGGGGGTAAAGAACTGCTTTGCTGTGCTGCGAGAATTTCAACTCAGTTATGCCACCAGGAGTGGTGGAACACCTGCCTGAACTAACCTTTAAAAATAATTAAGTACCACCCCTGTTGATTTTAATTCACCGTGATACTGCTCTTTACACTAATGCTTTCACCATCCCTGTCTCCAGGACAGCGCTTCCTCCTCATGAGGTAATCAGGAATGTTGTTCCTTACATCAGTTGAACTTTCTGGACATGACATTAACAAATGTATCTCTTTTCTGGATGTTGCAACTGAGGGCTGGATTTTGAGGGCTCACTCCAAATGATGATGGCGAGGGCCAGCACATCTGCAGGTGGAGAGCTATACATTTTGATCTCAAAACTTTTTGCTGGAATTTCAGATTTCAGATTTTAAAAAATACAAAATTTATTGAGATTTTAGGTGGGACAGTCTATTTACTTCAGAAAAAGCTTTGCCAGAATTCACAACTACAGACTGCTCCCCTGAAGGACATGAAGCCACTGCTCACACAAGCCAAGTTCAAGCCACTGACCAGAACATAAAAGGTTTTAATACATAATCCTTTTTAAATCTCTTAGCAAAGATGATCAGCCAATGACCCTATGGCTAGATCTGGCCTGCAAAGCATTTAATCTGGTCTGTGGAAAGAAAAGAGAGACCTTCAGCAGACCATGAGGTTGCTGAGGTTGCTCCATTGATTCAGTGAGAGCTACTTGTGAGAAGGAAATTGCAGGATTTGGTTTCAGGTACTGCCATGGAAAGAAAAAACTCTAATGAAATTATCTTTGGAAGTGTACCACTGCAAGTCAGGTATTTTGAAGTGAATCCAACATATCATATTTAATTGCATATATTTACTAAAAGCTGTTAAGTACTGAATGCTCTGGTTTGTCTGAAACTGAAAAGGCATCCAAGACTAAATTGATTGAAACTTGATTTTTGGGCACTGAGACTGAGCAGCTGTGATAAGGACCAGATTGTTGGTTGGGTGGCATTTTCCTTTCCAGCAATATTGGGAGCTTTAGATTTTGCTACAGATTGAAAGAGGATACTACAAAGAATCATGCCTGTGCAGACCAGCTGTAAACATGACAAGGCCCACTGTGCCCTTTTTGTAAAAGCCCCGAGAGCATCACCACACTGGGAGGTCTGGCTGCCAGGGCTTGGGGACAACAGAGAGTCAGTGGGAGAGGCCCCCAAGCAGAGCTGCAGGGAGGCTGTAACTGAGACCTACACTTGGCCTCAGGGAACTGTTCCAGCTGAGGCTACCCTGCTTGGTCCCTGCCTGAGTGATAGCTCCCACTGTGCTGTTGTCTGTCCTCAGCACATCCCCATGCAGTGGTTTTCCTTTAGCTGGGAAAGCACAGAGTGAGAATCAACTGCACAGGTCCTGAATTTGGTGAATCCAGCTTAGCACGTCCACAAAGAGCAACAGGGGCCACCAGGCCCATTCCTGGGACCACCAGGGGTAGGGACAGGCTCAGACTGTAGCTCCATGCCTGCCTCCCATGCAGGCAACCCAAAGACTGATGCTGTCTTCAGCCAGAGATGGATAAGGTCCTCCAGGAACACCCTCACCTTGCTCAGTTTCCTGATGGACATTATCTGTAGGAATTAATTTTCTGAAGAACCTTGAGATACCTGTGTCACAATGATTTCATATCTGCCCTAGAAGGGACTTCAGGATTTTTGCTGACTGCTGTTTACACAAAACTCTATTAGAATAGTGTTCCGGTGTCCTACAGACAGGGAAGGAGGTAGGAAACAGCTGCACTGGTAATTATGAGATTTCTCTGTGCTCATATGTATGCCAAACAGAAGAGAGGCTGAGACAACTAAGAACCTCAGTTTTAGTAAGGACATGCTGACAAGATCATTAAGATCTGATTTGTCTCATGCTAGATCACTGACCAGTTCTTGCCCCAATGGATGGGGCAGGAACATGTGATGGCAACTCTGGTGAATTACCCAGGGTATACAATTTGGTATCTATACTGGCTTTATATTGCCTGGGGGGAACTGGCAGTGTCTAGTCTGGCCTAAAACTGATGTGGCATGGACAGAATATACACAAACCAATGCAAGCCAGAACATTTTTTAGCACATTCAAATCACCTGCCTGTGGCACTTAGACCCATAAGGCTTCAGTGTTTTGGTGCAGTATTCAGTGCCTTAAAATATTCTTGTGTATTGCCTAACATAATCCCAACTGAAAAGCTGAGCTGCACTAACTGAAGGCTTACACAGGGTGTTCAGAAGCTCTTGTCCTTATAAACAGCCCATCAGAACCAGGTACGAAGTCAAACGGATTCCTTGCAATACCTAAATACAGCTAAGAGACATATTTATATCAGCTGCTGTGTGCGCCTAGTGCAGACAAATGCCAGGAGAATAAGGAGTTATTCAGGCTGGCAGTAGTCCAGGACTATGAGATCCTCCGTGCTGCAGATTTGTGTTGGGA